>NC_050526.1:14890362-14903324 GCF_002922805.2 Oryzias melastigma | reverse complement strand
AAAAAAAAAAAAAAAAAGAAAATATAATGTCATATTTTAAAAATGGCAACATAATATTATCCTTAGAAACGCTGAAATTAGTATAATAAGGTGTAGCTCTACTTTGCTTGATAAACATTAGCCATATTGCATCCATTGACTGTAGATGAGAACTGGACTGAGTGGCCCCTCCCCCTGGCATTACAAACAAGAAGTACTTGCTGGTAAAATCCAAAATCCCATAGACTTTTATTGTTAAATAAACAGCTATTACTCAGTCATTATGTTTGCCAGAATAACCATTCATACTCTGATATCTTTTTTAATAATAATAATCCCAATTTTTAAAATATTTTTTCTATAGCGCAAGCTGCTCAAGTTACAAACTTGTCAATCAGATGCCTCAATAGAATACATGGTCTCACAGCAACAACGTTCAAAACGTTTGACAGATTTTGTTTAAAGTTCTGTTACTGCTTTGTAAAGCTTTGAATGGTTTAACACTAAAATACATGACTGACCTCCTGACCCAGTATGTACCAGCCAGACCGCTCCGTCATCTGGATCCGGCCTTTTATTAGTACCTAGAGTCAGAACTAAACATGGAGGAGCTGCATTCAGCTTCTATGCTCCACAGATCCGTAACAGACTTCCAGAAAACATTAGATCTGCTGAAACACTCAGGGTATTTAAAACAAGGTTAAAAACTCACCTGTTCTCAGCTGCATTTGATTAATATGTATTCAAAAGTTTACATCCACACTGTTCATCTATTCTCGTTTTAAATTAAAATATTTTTACTTTCTTTTATTTTATTTTAATGATCACATATTCACTATTTATTTTGATCATTTATTTTAATGTTTTATCTAAAGCACTCTGATTTGTCTCTGAACATGAGATGTGCTATACAAATAAACTTGCCTTGCCTAGACCGCTTTCAAGGGATAGGGGTGTGGCCTTTCAACAGGCTCACCTCAGCGTGATTGCTTTAGAAATGTTGACTCAAACCTACCGGACCAATCACTGCTTAATGACGATTTCTGGTTCCAATATGGAGGTGTCTGTATCAACAAAAATTGTGACCATATAGACTTCATTTGGTTGGTTCAGAAAGTAAACCTTTTTCTATGGATGATGTCACACTTACTCAGTACAGTTCTCATATACAATCAATGGCTGCAGCATTTGCTTGGTTTTGTTTTGCATCAGATGATCATTTCTAAAACAGGAAAAATGTAAAAACCAGTTTAAACTTGACTTTAAAATAATAAGAAAAAATTGATAGGAATAAAAAATAGTAATATTATGAACTTCTGGTGAATTATTTGTGATCCTTGTGCTATCCTAGCCATGTTTTACATTAAAAGTGAGGTCATCTGGACCCCACTAGACAGCGCGCTGAACTTTTTTTTTCCGAGGATTTTTTCTTCTTCTTCACTGGTGTCCATGGCAGACATAAAATCCTGTCCACCTTTGTCATGGTAGGGATCAAATCAAACTGAAGAATAAAGATTAAAAACCTGGAAATATATTTTCATTGACAGAAACTTGAACTGAGGTTCTGGTTGAAGCTGGAAACTGCAGAAATTGAACGTTTTGTGAGGAAAAAAAAAAAATCCAGATTGAGTGGGCCGGCTGAAAGTGTAATGTGGATCATCACATCAGGCTGCTGGTGTGCTTTGGCTTTTATCTCTCTTACTTTATCTACTGCTAGATCCTCACGTGGGTGGTGCTTGATTGCGAGGCAGCATATGGCGTCTTTAGCATCAGATCAATCCACTGCCTGCTTAAAAACCACGTGTGCCCCCGCCTCCCTCTGACCAGACAAGTTCTCTCCAACCAAGAGACTTCTGAAGCCTCAGCTTTAACTTCAAAGTGCTGAAGAGTAACACAGATGCTCCATAAGGCAGAAAAGCTGGCAAAATGGTTGGTTTTGCTATGAAACTTAAAGTTTCTGGTATTTATTAAACATAATAAGAACTAACCAACGGTAAAAAAATGGTTTGTGAAAAGTTGAGATGTGCATTGATTTCTGAACAATTTTGCATGTTAAACAGAAATCAGAATTTAATTTAGACATTTAAACTCCTTAAAAAAAACGGGTTAAGCCATGCCCCCCACCAATAACGCAGAAACAGTGATTTGAGCGTGTCTGGAATAAGACGAGCTTTAATGGAGTGTAGTAACAAGGGATGCCACAATTATCAGTTTAAAACCACACAACTCCACCATTAAACTAAATAGTTGAGAAAATTAATCTTTGCATCCCTATTGCACACATTTGTATACGTTTGCGTTTTAAGGTGTCTTGTGCTGTGCTAAATTTATTATATTTAATATTGTTTCATTGCACTATATCAGGCTTACCATAAGCCAACTAAAACATTTGTCTACTTGCTTGTTAGCAAATTAAATGGCGCTAAATGGTGTATTTGTAAATAGTGCTTTGTCTTAGAAGGCCCAAAGCGCTTACACTCAGTGCTATTCACACACTGATGGCAGCTCCACTACTTTACACTGGTGCTAACCTATACCAAACAGTAAAAATGTGGGGTTCACTCTCTTGCCCAAGGGCACTTCAACACATGGGTGGACAGGGCGGGAACCAAACCGGCGTTCAGGAGTTAACCACACTACCTCTGGAACATGGCCACTTGCAGAAAAAGGATTGCTATAAATGTTTTGTTTTTTTTGTTGCCGTTTTGTATTACACAAATCATGTATTGAACTGAAACAAAACCAGCTATAAAGATTATTTCACATCAACCAAACAAAGCAGACTATCAAAAGGTCTGGTGCAGACCAAACCAGGATCATAATATATTAAATAATGTTAGGGAAAAGGTTTGCCTTTGTCTATTTTGTGAAAATTATACTCAGCTGTTTAAAACAAAACCATTTTAATGCTAACTCTAGATACATTATCTCACAAATATGATTTATTTTACATATAATAGACACTTGAAAGACAAGAATTAAAGTCTTATATTTGAAGTGATTTGAACACAAACAGAATTAATATAAACTACACAATACAATTTTTAACATGTCTTTAAATATTTAGTAAATAGCTTTCCATGTTTTATGTAGGTATTGAATGATTTAGGGAATAATTAGTAGTCAGAAAGATCCCACCATTCTGCACCACTTTTCTGAAGTTTAAATGCCAGACATCAGCATGAACTCAAGAATGAAACTACCTAATAAACAAATCACCCTTTCAAACTAATAAACAAAAAGCTGCTATTGTTCTCAGGAACTAAAGCATATAGAGAGAAGTTCTCCAGTCCATAGAGGCAGGCTTTAGGCCCCGCCTCGTGAGATATTAATGAAACATATGGTTCCAGAGCGATCCGGGTCAGCATGCTGCTTCTGGCTGTGAGCGGCACAGACCACATTGGTTCTTATGCCAAACAAAGAGGGAGAGATCACCATCACTGGACTAAATCTGTTGGAAGAGTAAAACCAGAACAGGTTTAAGACAAAAGGCTATCTACTTGAAAAGCAAACTTCTCATTTTTAACACATTTCTATTAAATTTGAGTTGGATTAAGAATTCGATCAGAACTTGATAAGAAAAGGTCAAAGGAGGGATGCACATTGGGAAATACATTAGACTTTGGACGGATCTGGGCTTGCAAGGCTTCCTCAACTTAGTTCCAATCAGCTGAAAACACCCGTTAATTAGCAGGTCTGACCAATCGCAGCTCTCCGTCTACACAACCACTTAACTCTTTAGGAACAGACCTTTAGTTCCCAATGTTTACATTCTTTCGGCCACTGACACTCTAAAGATTTACAACGTTAATGTAATTCCAGCAGGTTCTGAAGCTGAGAAAAGCAGCTTTGCACCAATATGCAACATTTTACGTTAGTAATGTGTCGCATAGCGGTGCAAAGCCGTTCTTCTCTGTGTCAGAATCAGCTGTTTCATGTCAACTGTGTAAACAGTTGAAGAGTTATGGTACTTTAAAAGAGCACCAGGAACATGACCAATGTTAAAGGGTTAAAGATTATCCGATAGGTTTTCCACATTCTTCTGACAACCAAACACTGATTCATCTTCTATACGAGCTTAAGGGAGTAAAGGCATAAAAGAAGCCTAGAAAAGTATAAAAACAATAAATTATACACCTATATTGATCAATTTAGGGTAAATTTGATTTAAACAAATCAGTGTTTTATTCCAAGCGTTGTCTTGATAAGTCAGTTGCAGACCAACAGAATTGTAGGATAAAAAAAAACATTAAAGATAAAAAATGTTGTATGAAAATGCTTATCAATAATCAATATAAAAACAGCAAACAAAGTAAATGATCCTACATAAACACAATCATATTGTAAACATGTTGATACTTCTAGTAGAAAAAAATGGGACCTGGTAAACCATTATACGTTGAGCCAATAAAATTAAAGACAAGTATTACTTAGTAAACATGAATCTGTTTATACGTTGAAGACGACATTTGTGATATGACTGTGGGGAATTACTTACCCCGGACACCCCTTTAGGCTTTGACTCTGTCTTAAATGCTAAATAAGAGTCACCTGGGATTACAGCACACGTTAGCCACAATGATGGCTATTTTTAACCAAACTTGAGAGGGGAGTAAAGCCACAAGACAGGGGGAAAAAAAATCTGCATGGTGCTGAAGAGAGATTTCATAATTTACACTTGGGCTAGGTTTAAAAATAAACTGGATTCATAGATTTAAATCAATATTCCTCAATGTGATGCTAAACTGATCCATAAATCTATTGATTGCTTATCTTGTATCGTCAACCCTCTTCCTTTTGTGATTATTTCTCTGTAATTAATGCATTATTCTTATTAAAATCAGTGGTTTGAATACTTCTGCAGGTAAGCCTGATTGACAGCTTAGCTTTGAATGCATCAGGAACTGCAACCAACTCCAACCCATCGACCGTGGAGGTGTTTACCCTCAGAGACAGACACAAACCTGCTGTTTGTAACGATCAAGAAACAGGAATGATGCATTATGGGCAATATATATATATATATATATATATATATAGCAAAGCTTTATCAAAATCATTTTTTCACAGTAGTAAGGTTGTAATGATAACCCAATTACATTCTTAAAAAATGTTTGTTGTGTAAATATTCAACATTCTTGATTAAATATGTGAATAACCACTGGTGTCTAAAAATGTCTGTATGTCATGTATTATAACAATCGAAAATCATGACTTCTTGAGTTTTTAATCTTTTACATTTTGACTTCTAACAATATAATCAGTACACTTGCCCAATTAAAGGATGTATAAATAATATACGTGTTACCATCACTGAACTCCGGATCCGTGCTACAATGAGTGCCAACACCACATTTAGGTGTCTTTTGTTTGGTGGAAGGATGGCTAATGGTTGCTTAGCGAGCACAAACACACAGATCGTGGTTACGTGTTGGTGTGCAGCAGTGCTATGGCCTGCTGTGACAGCCTCCTGTTAGACTGACAAAATAAATTAAAATCCACTCATAAACCAGCAGGTTTGGGCGGAAATAAGCCGCACGGAATTCAACACTACTCGCACAAAGGTGTCGTTTATTGAAAAGAACTGTAAATGCGACTGGTGTCCTCGCGGAGAGCCGGAAATAGAGCCACTCGAGGCCTGATGAGCGCGTATTTTTGTCACGAAAACTAATTTGCGCAGGCCTGCACGCTAATCAACGGAGCAGCCCCGGGGGGAGGGGGTGACGAATATGTGGGCCCACAGACTGGACGGTTCCTGTCAAAACCCGGGGGTGTCGCAGAGAGAGCGCGCGCGCGCGCGCCCGCCCTCGTGTGCACGCACGCGGGGGAAAAGGGTTTCCTCCTCGCGAACCACCTTCCTCGTCACGGGCCTCGGCCCGAGCCGCCTCACCACCACCTCCGCGGAAGAGTGAAAACGGGAGCCGTCGGTGCTTACCATGGTGCAGGTCGGACGGTGAAATCCAGGCGGTGTAAACGAAGAAGAGGTGGCTTGGGGGAGCAGCAGTCAGCAGGCCGCCCGAGCTGCGTCGAGGACGACGAGGGGCAAAAGAAAAAAATGTCTGTCGTGGCTTTTCGCGGTCCGCTCCTGGCGTTAAAACGAGCTTCAGAGTCTCTTCGCTGCTGCCGAGGCTTTCACTGCAGTGGCGAAGGGAGCGAGACCCGCTGAGAGGGAGGGGGCAGTGAGCGGAGGAGGAGGTTCAGTTTGACAAGCAGGCGGCGCGCGCGGGTGGGGGGGAGGTGCAGCACTACTGTACATCCGGGAACTTTGCCGCTTATTTATATCTGAAGCGATCTCGAGTGAGAGCAGGTCTGTGCGCGGGCTCCCCCTGCTGACGAGAAAGCCACCCCGCAGGTTTGTAAATTTTGGACCCTTTATACAGCTGTACTGTTACTGTGTTTTAAAGACCCACTCAGGAGGAAATTGTGTTTTAAACGTGTTCTTGTGGCATTTTATCTGATTTTCTCTGAAATTCTGAATCTGAACATTTGAAGAAGCTTAAATGTGCGTGGAAATACTGGGCTGTTCTGATTCATCCACCTGTAGACAAATAGATCCATGTACTTCTTTGTTTTCCTAATCAAAGCTGATATCTGGTTTTAAAGTGTTAGATGTTTCAGATATTACTCGCCTTTTTTCTTTTTAGCACTGCAAATGTTAGTTTGGGGTCGTGGGGCTCTGTAAGCTTGCGGGAGAACATGTAAGCAGATGGGGGACGGGAAGGGGGGTGGGATTGCTCAGCTGCCCTGCATAAACTTTATCCTTGAAAATGACACAGTTTTTATTTATTTTTTTTATTTCAGCTACAGACAGCATGATCATAATAAATAGACCAGTGGGAAAACTTGTAACCCTTGTGCTATCTTAGGGATATTTACATTAAAAATGGGGTCATCTGGAACCCACAAGACAGCATGCTAAACTTCTTTTTTTTAGTGATTTTTTTTAAATTATTTTTTTTATCTTCACTGATGTCCACGTCGGACATAAAAATCCTGTCCACCATTGTCATGGGAAGGATAGCACACTGATTTAAGAGTAAGTTTATCTGGACCCTATAAAATAACACAAGTAGATCAAAAGTAGGGACTTCAGATTTCTATACAACAATTTTAGGCACCCCAGGTTGTTATGTTCTAACAGGTTTGTCAACACTTACCAATTAGTTTAGATGGGCTATATGTAAAATCTTAATTAAAAATTAATTTGAGTAATTCTACATTGATTTTTTCCCCCACAAAATTAGCATTTATTTGAGCATTATCCTGCTCATTTAAACTTTTTTGCTGTTACAACAGGTATACTATATACAGACTAAAATGTGTATAGTGAATTCATGTGACCCACAGGAAATATCAAGATGGTAGACCACCAGATGAACCCGTAGAGCGAAGTTGTTCATGCACTCCTTTTCTAGTGCCATGCCGTGAGCAACACTTAAGCAACACGTAAAGTAGGTGAGAAGCAGTGGCGTCGGACTGACTTGTGCACTGCACAAGGAGCCTGTTAGTGCTGTTCAAGTGATTGGTGCATGCTCCTTGTGGTGCAGCCTGGCTGTTAGAAATGAGGAAATCAGGTAATCAGAGTATAGTTTTGAGGGTATTATTTACTGTACCATCACCATGTCTGTTGTTCTTTTAGGGTAAATAATCTAGATGATTCCCCAAACAATAAGAAAGTAAGAAGTTTTTTTTGGTACTGTTTCCCAAAATACAATAAGTACCACTTAAGCATTCATTTAGAAAACTGTGCACGTAAGTTTTTACACAACATTGTAATTGTTATAGATGAGTTTCCCCAAAAATATTCAAAAATGGAAAATATGCAATAGTTTCATGTTTTGTCCTAGTTTTTTTTGTATTCTAACCCTGTTCATAAAAGGAAATAATTTTAATGATTTTTAAGAAGTGATAAATGTAGTTTTAAATTTACATTCTGATACAAATATAACTACATATTTACAAATATATGTTTTTGAATAAAAAGGAAGATTTTTGTAAACATCAATGTTTAATTTATAAACACAAGTGCAATAAACAGTTTACAGTTTTTGGATCCTAGTCAAAACAAACAAACAAACAAACATGACTTCTACAAAGAGGTAGGACTGCAATAAATATATATTCCTCTGTTTCATTGTTTGTCTGTTATTCCCGTTTGCATAGATCGGTTAAGTGTACAAACTATTCACAATTTACCAACACGTTTAAACCTAAATAATGTACAAAATGACAAATGTCAACATCACAATTCAAAAAAAGAGACAAGCTGTAAAGAAATAGTCTCTATTGGTTATGTTGTGCTTTCGTTGCTCAGTGAACAAAGAAACCATAATTTCTAAATGTTAGAGGAGGTGAAGCACAAACTCTTTAAAGGTAGACGCACAACTCCACTCAAATCCTCACTGCACTGTTTACAAAACAACACCAACAAAATAACAAACAATCCTAAGATTCAAGAATATATGGAAAGACAGAAGTGCCAGGAAAAAAATACAGACAATGTTTTTGCCAGTATACCAATATTTATTATTTCTTTATTTATTTTTGTTTATTTGGATTAAACTAAAAATGCTTCAGTGCATTAAAAAAAATTAAAGATCAATGATACGGTAATGTGGAAACATATTTAAATAATTTAGTTTTTATTTCATTATAGTTGTAGTAGATGAGCAAACCTAATTTTCAAAATATGAATAACTGAAAAAATAACTAAAGCATTTAGAAAAACGGTAATTATAAAAAAGAAATAATTAATTTTTTATTCTCTTATTTTGACACTCCTGACTTTCCATTGTTGGAATGTTCCATTCTAAAATCTATAATTTTTAATCAGAAAAAGAGTAAATATTGGTATAAAATGTGAAGTTTTTGGCAAATGTTTGAGAAAACTGTGGTCCCTGTTTGTGAGAACAGTCAAGTGTATAAAAATATGTCTATAATTATTAGTTTTATCTGTTCTTGTAGAGCGGTCCATCGTCACTAAACATGATGGTAAATGTGAAAGAAACAGAAATAACTTTTAGATTAAAAAAAGTCTGAATGGCTAATTGGAGTTAACGAATTGAATCATTTGATTTGTTTTTTCTTAAAAAAAAACAGTCATATTTTTTTAAAACACATTTGTTAGTTTTTGTCTTTTACTTTTTTGTTTGTTTTGTTAAACTATTAGTATACCAATTCAATAACAACTTATTTCTACTTTATCTCCACTTAAGTTAATTTAATCAACATTTCCAGTTTGTTTTTCTTAACATATAAAAAGAAAAAAAAGGTAAAAAAAAATCTCCATATTTTGCACCAAAGTATGGGTTGAGACTCTCATGACATGAACTGTATTGAAGGCATAATCATATCTATGCAGACACCATCAGCAAGTGTTGCTTTTATTTTGTTTCCCCTTCTTTTCCTGGAATGGATAGGATTTTCAAAATTGAACATTTGTCTCCTCTGAATAGAAAAGCACCATCTGGAAAATAAAACACACCTCTTGTAAACGCATTAACACCGACTATGTTGTACAAACACATATCATTACACCTGACGGTCACAAAACCATTTCATAGAAATCTAAAGAACTGACTGCGCTCAGCTTCTTACTCCAAAATATTATGCCATTGGCTTTTGCTGAATCTAAAAACCCGACATTGCTACATTTACTATTCTGACACAACAAACAGGCTTGCAGACACTGTGAACGGAAGCTCCAAAACCTGCAATACCTTTGAAAGACCACTAGGGGCTGAATTCAAAAACAAGTCTTTCAAATTTTAAGTCTAGCTTTAACACACATTAATACTATTATATGTTATAATCCAAACAACTCTAGAAAGATTTGATATGTTAGAAAATGTGCTACTTAAATCCTTAACCCGTTAACACAGGAAATGTCTCTGGTAACCACTAAGTAACAGCTCTACTGTAACTGTTTGACCATTTGCACAAAACATATTCTTCCAACAGATGTTGACGTATCAGCTAATTTACATTGATTGCGTACAGACTGTAAAGGGTTGCATATCAGCGCAAAGTTGCTTTTCTCTCAGGAATCATGTTAATTGCGTAAACGGTTGTAGAGTTGCAGTAGTTCAAAAGAAAGTTGCAAAACAGGTTGCACATCAAAACTTTCTTGGGGGCGGAGTCTCTTGATCCTAAGCTGTCCTTCAGTTCTCTGTTATTGCATGTTAGCCCTGAACTCCTGAGATTTGTTTATAAAAATATTCTACCATATTGTTAAAATATAAAAATAAAATGTAAACCTTGCTGTTTAAGAATATAAAAGGTAGCAAAAAAATTTTTTTTGCTTGTTTCCTCATAAGCTAAAGGGTTAACTTCAGTAAATGATAGCTTTCACTTTGAGTGTTTTTTTATTAAAAAAAAAGGAATCATGTTAAATCATTCCTATCCAGGATAACGTTTCAGTTTAAGTTTTTATCCAGTTCTTATGAGAAAAGTTTTTGAAATGAAAGCGGGAATAAAAACAGGAAAGAGCGACCTTCATCCCAAAGACAAATGGGTGAATATATTGTAGAAAAGAAGCAATTTTTAGACAAAGTTGTAAAAAATGAAAAGCAAAATATCTGGCAATAAACTGTAAATAGTTTTTCAAAGGACTTTCCAAAATGTTAGAAGTTAGCATTTTTGAAATAGTTTCCACACAAAGTTTTCCTCTAGTTTTAGAGTTGATAGAGGTGGGTCAAATTTTGTTTAATCTTAACCTAAAATGTAATTTTCGTAATGTAGAAACAGATAGAAATGAAAGGCAGTGAAACATTGACCTGTGAAATGAAATTGGTGACGACTAGAGACAGAAACAGAAAAGTTAGTTTTTTGTTGCAAATTTGTGTAAATTCCAGAAAACTTAAAGATTATTTTTTCCAGGAATTCCTGAAAAATGTGTGGAACATTGAGTGAGAATCCAAGTTTAAATTATTTCTATACTTTTAACACTATGCCTTAGCCAGTAATGAACAGTCACAGCATACAATGTTAACAGCACACATGCTTTGTTTCAACTGCATGCACTGATTGTAGAATAGCATCACAGATAAGTACACTATCATCCAGACGTTTTGCTATTTCCAAAAAGGACTTTTTTGGTCATTTGGGGTGCATCATTTTATGGGAAAAGCATTAGTATCTGCATATATTTCAATAAAAAAATCAAAAGATTGAATAAAACCGTTTTGCAGATGAAGCTCTCTTGCTACGTTCACAACCGCCATGTGATGCGATCGCTGTACACATGTATAGCACATGGTGTTCACACTGGACAAGCAGGGAGGGGCTTCCTCTTCTTTTTTTACTGTTTACCAGCACATGTCCGCCACCTATTGTTGGAAGAGGCATGATGTGCTCTGTTTTATCACGATGATACCATCACTGGTTCGGAAATCAGCTATCAGAAACAAAAACATTGGAAAGAAAATTTGCACCTTAGATCTAGGCTAAAACAAACAAATAAACAGACAAAATATATCTTTCAATTAAACAAATATTTTGTGAGATTAAGCAGGTTTAACTCTATTCCTCAAAAGGCATTTCTCTGATTGTTTTCCAGCAAACCTTACATGATCCTGCTGAGATAATCAACAGTAATCAGAGCTGGAGAACAAGCAGAGTGGAAGTTTTTGGAAACAAGGTTTGGAGTTTGCAGTGCGCCCCCTGCTGGTCTGCAGAACACAGGGGTCACACGAGGGGCTTGCTGCTTATCTGTCTTGGCTGGCAGCTAGTGGGCGGTAAACCGAACAACACTTGGCTGCATGCAGCGCCCCCTAGGCTGGGCCGTCAGACGAAAGTCTCCTTGTTGACCCACATGAGCGTGCGCGTGTCGTTGGGTTTGCACTCGTACTCGATGCTGTTGAAGCTGTTGCCCCACTGGCAGTGGTCCCGCTTGTTGTAGTTGTAATATTTCACCTGCCAGACGGTCTCAAACAGGCCGGCCTCTGTGAACTGAAGCAGACGACAGAGAGACTCACCCACAGAGCAAAAGAGGTGATCTGGAAAAACAGAAAACCCTGCGTTACCTCAGGCTGGAGCCTTAAGAAAACCTCACTTTTTTATCTCTTTTGAATACAGTAACAAACAGTATCATCACAATCATGATATGGGTCAACGAGACATCCGGAAGAGACAGAACTCATTGTGTAATAAATTCTCCATTGTGGGTTGAAAACAATGAAGAAAATTCAACATTTTAAAATAACACATCTTACCAAGCAGATGGCACCCTAAAAAACACTACAAATATTAAAAAATAGTTGCAAAACAACATACTTTATTTTGGCCAAAAAGCAAGTTTAAGTTGTTTATTAAATACATTTTTAATTAAATGCTTATCTATAAGCATATTTATAAATTTGATCTAAGTCTTACATTTTAGGGAAAATATTTTAAATTACTATGATAAAATTTGTCTAATAATATGAAATGCAAAGATTTCTCCGATAATCATAAGTTCCTGTAGGGGTGTAAAATAGAGATTCTTTACAACTTTTAAATTAAATAAAATAAACATACAGTGGAAAAGATGGGTTTTGATTAACACTGTGATTAACAATGCATGTCGAACTTAAATTTAAACCTGACAATCTGGATTGCGTAAACAGGAAGTCATCGTTGATGGTTCAAAAGCATCAAAAATGGATCAACCCCCCCGTCACCAGTTTGTCATTTATTGTACTTGTCTGTGTTAAAAATACTTCTTTCCCCTGCATTGAACAGTTTAGAGGTAAAAATAAAATTTAAAAGTAAATACAATGTTCATGGTTTAAAAGCATAGAAAATGAATAAAAAGCCCCCCCCCCGTGTCACCAGTTTGTCAATTCTTGTATTTGTCTGTGTTAAAAAAATTTTTTTAACTGCATTGAACAGTTTAGAGGCAAAAATAAAATATAAAAGTAAAAACAAACATTTAATGTGGACTATTCCTGAGCAGGATTTGAACCCATGACCTTCTGAATGTGAGTCCGCAGCCATAACCACTA
>NC_050526.1:14860711-14890299 GCF_002922805.2 Oryzias melastigma | reverse complement strand
AGGGGAGGGGGGCATTGCAGCAGAAGCTGAAAGTTCCAGGGATTCTAGTGTTAAGTTCTGAATCTATCTACTACCTTGTCTATTTTTTTCTTATATGATATAAAAAACTGTTAAAAATAAGGTATACTTTGCTTGGTAAAAATCAAGTTAATTGAATTTAAAATATTTTAAAAATAATCATGTTTACAAGAGAAATTATATGCTTACACTAAGATTTTAAAAATCTATTTAGTAGCTTGCTCGACAGAAAATAGTGTTGTTGGTTTCATAGTGTGAACATAGATGAATAGATAATCTCTAAAATCCCTCATAACATCCTAAATGGGACAAAATGAAGCCTGAAGTTTATGTTTTAGTGTTCTGGAAATGGGAGGAGCAAAGTAAACACGCCCCTAATAATAAATAATTTATGTTGAAATCAAGACAAACAATATAAACAAAATGAAAAAGAAATAAGAGGTTGTTTTTGAACTTTTTTTTTTAACTGCTTATGTTTATTTTAGTTCAGACCTTGTATTGGAGTCAATAGGAAATTGCTCCCTTTGGAAACCATCCCCCAGTGGTCTCTTAAGGAATTGCAAGATTTGTTACCGTTGAAGTTGTTTCAAGTTTGCGAACAGAAGGTGATAGGTGATAAAGGCTAGTCGTCAGCATTCTCATGTTAGGTTTGGGGTACAAACATGTTGGTCGCTGGGGTTAAAACTAAGACAAAATGCTAAATTTAACCCTTTAACGCCAGAGCTTTAGCTCCAGTGTTTACATCCCCTCAGCTACCATAATACTCTTCAGCCATTTATGCAATTAAAGTAAATCCAGTGGATTCTGAAGTGAAGAAAAAGCAGCTTTGTGTTTAAATGCAACATTTTACTGTAGTAAAGTGTTTATGCAATTAATATAAATCTTCTGATTCTGTTAGGGGAGGGGTGTCAAACTCAATTACACAGGGGGTCAAAATCCAAAACACACCTTAGGTCGCGGGCAGGACAGGATAAACATTAATTGAACACACGAAAACTAAAATTTAAAAACCATAAATGTTTTAACATAAATATAAAATATATATAGAATTACCTATGATAATGCTAGTGTGATTTCGTAGCTGAATTTGGACGCTGAAGATGTTGAAATTGATAGCTAAAAATGCTGAAGCTAATAGCTGAAAACGCTAAAGCTGATAGCCAGCTAAAATATTAGCTAAATGCCAAATTAGCCTAGAAAAGAAAAACCCAGGTTAGCCAAAACAGCTAGCATGTAGCTGAAATATTAGGTAAACTCCAAAATTACTAAAAAAAATCTTATTAAATGCCAAAATAGTCCAAAAAGCTAGCAGAATGCCAATTTTTAAAACTTTAAAAACATAACTTTTTAACATAAATATGAATAATAAAAAGGCAGGAATATTATTTAAAAATAAATCAACTTAAAACTTAAATAACTTTCAATATTTTACCCTCCATAAAATATATTTCGTCAAAATTATACAAGTTAAAAATAAGTTAACATGAATGATGAAAAAAACTAAAAATTAATCAATAAAATAAAATGATCTGGAGGGCCGGATACGGAGGAGACGGCTCAGGAGGCAAACCACTTGATGGTTCTCATTTTGACCATTTTATAGAACATTTTCTGGAGTATGTAACAATAAAGACCCACTTTGATACAAATCATGTTTTTTCTGTTTTTAACTAATTCTTGTGGAATGTTCCCCCACGAGGGACGACAAATATAAAGCAAATTAAGACTGAAATTGGATTTCTGAGTATTTCTTTGTTCAAACTATTGTGAATCAGACGCAGATGAAAAAAGTTGTTGGGAAAAACTTGTAGCAGTGATGTAGAAGTTATTACAGTAAGACACAACCTCCCTGCTCCATTTAGAGGCATCCACTTGTAGACAAATGGATCGTCTGAGCTGGCATCTGGCTCAAAACTGTATGACTGAATTGTATGGCTAATAATACTCGCCATTTTGGATGAGAGGAAACAGACGGATGACAGGAAGCGGGGGAAAACTTACTCTGGGCCACAAGTCAGAGGTGAATTTCGTATAAACAACTGCCACTCTGCAGAAAATATGTCATATAAAACAACAGAGATGTATTGATTTTGGCTGAAAATTGCATAATCCGATTAAAAGACCACCGGAACGCATTTAAAATAGTGTGAAAATTGCCTTACCTGTATGCTGATTTGAACTGGTTGCCTCTCCCCACTCTTGGTGTGTGCAACCCCCTCTGTGTCATACAAGCCGGTGTAAACCACAGACTGGGGGTCTTTGGACTGCTGCTCCAGGGGGAAGCTCACCCCTCCCACACTCATGGACCTGCAGACACATCAGAGTTCAGGAGGAGGCAGCAGCTGTTCTCTGCCCCACTTTCACTTCAGCATCATCTGTGACCCACATGGGGGGGCTGTGCCACAGTCAAATAATCTGTGTTTGGAGATGGCTGTACAGTTGTATTTATTACATCAGCAGATCACAAGAGAGCAGTGACACAAAGGCCTGAGCCCTAATCTGAGGCGGATTTGACGTGCTGCCTTCACGTGACGCACAGAAAGTCTGAAATGAAACACATTCCGCTTCGCTTTTGTTGATCCGAACTACTGCAGGACGAACTGGGTGTGAAAATAAAGCGCTAAACTAGAAAAATATACGTCATGACACTAGTTGCATTCGATCCGAGACACATAACAGGAACATTGAGTTCCTCCAGCGAGGATCGAGATACTTTTAGAATCTAAATCTGCTGCTGTCACGGAGGATCTCAGGAAGGTGTTGATCTGATCACTGAGTCTCAGTCAGGAGAACCACGGACTACCTACGAGGCCTCGACTGCCCCCGGCTTGATGACCACCTCGATCCTGTACTTGGATCCGGTCAGCAGCTTGATGGTCCGCGTCTGCCCGAAGCGCGCGCCGTCCGACTTGAAGTAGACGGCGGTGTTGTTGGGGAGCATCTTCAAGGAAACCCCGATTTTGATGAGCTGGGGGACGTCCGCCATGTTCCCCGAGAACCCGCTGGACCTCCGGGTCCTTTCTTCTCCAGAGAGACCGAGGAATGCCGCGCGCGTGCGTGTCCGCCGCTCCCGTGCGCTCCGTAATCCTGTCCAACCTGCAGCGTGCAAACCCTAATCCCAGTGGACGCTCTCCTCGCGCCTGTCATTCATGCATCCATCCTTACTCCACCCATTGGAGGAGAGACGGGACTCCGCTGTCCTTGGTGCTGAAGCTGAGTCCGTTTTCCTTAGGGGGTGTCTGTAAAACGGGGGGTGGGGGGGTATACTTCTCAGTTTGGTCACTAGGCGGAGCAGCTACAACGCAGGGTCTTTACCTTCAGTCTATGTAGATCATGTCAAAGCATGTACCTTATATAAAATAATGAATTTGCCCAAAAATGTGTGATAAATTAAAGAAGCTGATAGTATAAGTGGGGGTAAACTGGACGGTGTTAGTTTTAACTACGGCACCTATCTACCTCCAACGGAACCTCTCACCAAAAGATGACCTTTTCAAACGAAAATAAAAGATCAAAACTTGGTGAGAACCCATCGAGAATCAATCTCACGGCTAAAAATCGCGATATATTGTAACATCGATATTCTGGACCACCCCTATTTTTAACTCTTTTACATCCTGGTCTACTGGAATTTGTACCATCATTATGAAATCCTGAACCCTGGCCATTGACTCTATAAAGCTACGTTCACACTACCCTCAGTAACATAAGTTCAAGAGCACTTCCAATGAAAGAGTCTATATGCTCAAAACTCTTGCGCTCACGCTCAGCTACAATAGAAGTCGAACCAGATTTTGACCAATCAGAGACTCGTATTTGGTAGTGACGCATGGATGGCATCCTTTTTAATTCACTTAAGTGTCAACCGTTTGAAAATCGATGATGGAGGGGAAATTAATAATTGTGTTTTTCACCCAGCTGGAATTTTAGAACAACAAGTATATTGGAATAGAGCTGTGAAAGACAAAGCCTGGAGCATGATTGAGGAGAGTTGCATCACTTTACATGTGCACGTTCTATGCAAAAACACATGGTATCCGATCAGCCCAGAAAAAAATATATAAAAATATAGGAATATGAAGAACTTGTTCTGACAAACATAAAGACTGACTAATAGCTTTTTATTTCTCAGTAGAACTCCTTGGGATTTTGTTTTCTTAGAACCTGCAGCTTTTTATTTTCTTTTTTTTTACACTCAGTCCAGTTCTCTTATGACTAAAGTATCAAATCAGGATTTTACTATTAAAATCAACATCACCAAAATTAGAGATCCATTGTACAAATCAGGGCTGTAGAAACTTGTTCACCTCCAGCAGGTTTATGCCTATTGTGTTGAACAGATGATGCTATTACAACGGGGAGCTGTGTATCTTCGGACCCAGAAGGTGTATATTTGCATAAACTCCTTTTGTATTTTGGCTAAACTTTTTAGTGTGTATTTCTTTTTGGACCAGACAGAAGGAGCATTGGAGATGGTGGACAAGAAAAAGATAAAAGGGGGTTAAAAAATATGAAAGAAATAAATAGTAAGGGTATTGAAAACAAAAAGAAGCAACAATTTGCTTAAGGTTTATCAAAACTTTCACATGTAGATGTTTGTTAAAAGGGTTGGCCTGTCCAGACATTCGTCCATACAGTCAAATACACATTTTGTGAATGTTTTGCTGCCATCATGTATAATGACATAAATAGCGGTCAACACATACAAGCAAACGCATCTCAAGCATATATCATTCCAGTTTTCATTTACATAATCCTGTTTGTGCAAAAGTCTGCTTTCTGGAATCTGTGTGCTGAAGCAGCTGCAGTTTATCCAGAATGTGGCTGAACAACCACTGACTAAAACCAGAACATACGACCACATCAAACCTGTCCTTCTTTGCAGTTTCCTGATGCTAAGACAGTAGACTTCCAACAAGCTTTACTAATGGTTCTTCAGCCAAACTGCTGTTGTGTATGATTGTTTTCAGTCTGTTTTTTTTTTTGTTTTTTGTTTTTTTTTTTGTGGTTGCTGTGATCATGCAATACCAAAGCTCTCCAGCAGAGGTCAGGCTTCCACAACAAAACTTTACCAAAAATAAACCGCGTGAACAAAAACCAAGAGTTTAGTTGATGTAAAATCGTGTTCTTCTGCTAAGAAATAATAATGCTGAAATTTAATTTTTATAATTTTTGGTCAGCGTGCTCTCTTTGTGACGTAAGGTGAACGTGTTCCGAACCAATTAAAACTTTACTTTTACAAGATTTACAGATTAACAGATTTTACCATTTAAATACTTTTGAAACTGAGAAATCAGTTAATTTTGTGTTTATCACATTTAATTCACGTCACGTTAATTCAAACTGTGGAGAAATGCACAGAATTGACAATCAAATGTTATCTTTAATGGTCAAAATGTAAGCTTTTGTGCGTTCTTTTGCTTCTGGACTGCGTAAAGTTTGCGTCACCGCAGTGGGGGTCCTTCAGCGGAACCGCTGCGGGTGCGCACGCACAGATCAGGCAGGTGTGCGACGCGCCTTTCCTCCTCAGCGCTCCCGAGCTGGAGATGAAGAGGGTGGGGGCGCGTGATAGAGCCCTCCCCTCGCAGACATCTCCATGGATCCACTCCTTCATAACTCAACTCGTCTCCAGCTCCGCGCAGACGGCCCAAGTGTCCGAACCGGGCTGCGCCAGGGAGGCGCTCTGAGTTGAACCTCCCGTATTCATTTAGTTATTTTTAATTTCCCCAACTATTTTAATAAGTCGTGCTAGTGAGACGCCCTTTCAGAGGAGGCACGCGCTCTCCATGTGAGAGTCTCCCGGTCGCCCAGCGCACCCCCACGCCCGCGCCGGTGATGCCATGCCGCGAAGCTCCACCGGCGAGGAGGGCGGCGGTCCGGGGCTCTGGATGAAGACCGCGGCGGGAAAGCTAGCGCAGGAGTACCCCCTGAAGGATGTGGAGTCCGGCGGGAGGGCGATGAACAGCGCGGGGCGGGCCGGGGACGCGCTGCTGCGCCCCGGGGCGGCAGGTGCGGCGGGGCCGGACAGGAAGCAGGGTGCGCGGCTCAGCCTGCTGGGGAAGCCGCTGACGTACAGCGCGCAGAGCGGCCGCAGGAACGCGCGCTATCGCCGGCTGCAGAATTACCTCTACAACGTGCTGGAGAGACCCAGGGAGTGGGCTTTCATCTACCACGCGTTTGTGTGAGTACTTTGGAAAACTGGAAACTGCTGTTGTTGTTGGTGAGGCGCACATGCATGACCTCTCCTTTAAGAGGTCTAATTGAATCATCCTCCACCCACATGAAGGTCACATGTAGTCACTCCATCTCTTCTCAGCTGTGAGGTTGTCTCTTATCTCCTGTGCGCTGTGATCACCTGTTGCGCATGTCAGAGCAGAGGAGTTAATGATACTCTTCCAGCAGATTTTGGTGGAATAAGATCACTCCGGGATGGATTTTCTCCGAATGCTTCAATTCGAAAAGTTCTTAAAGACTCACTCCAATGAAAATGGTGATTTTAACTTGTTATTGTGGCATTTTTCCAGATGATTAAGGACATATATAAAGAAAAAGAAGCTAAAATTCAATTTCTTCATTCAAATTGTTGTGATTAAGGAGCAGATGAAAAAAATTCTGTTAGAAAAAGAGCATTGCTGTAACTCGAAGCTCCCTGGTCTGCTCTGCTGTATCCACTTGTAGACGTCTAAATCACAGCAAGAGTCCCGCCCACAAGTCAAGAGGCACATTTCTGATGAACTCCTACCGCTCTGCAGAAACGATGTCCTAGAAAACGACACAGTTTTTTAAAAAATATTTTGCCTGAAAATAGCATAATCATAATTAAAAAAACACTACTGCTTTTAAAATAGTCCGAAAGATGATCTGAGTGGGACTTTAAGCCTACGCTTTCAACTCATAATTTTATTTTCAAAATAAAATATATTACCCTCCAAGGTGGGATCATCTTTTAATATACCCACAAGCGTGCTCTCACGTTTCTTTGAAGAGACGAAACAGTTTTTTTTATAAATCCGGAGAATGATTTTGCTACCAGAGATTAATTTAAATTATTGAATTAAACTTGTGGTTTCATTTATGGCAGAATTAAAATTGTAATTTAAACTGAATCGTCTGTGTTTATATAAATGTTTTGCTACAAATGTTGATATTGAGGAAACAAAAATTCAGGGGTGACTTTTTAGGACCAGGGGACTAAGAATCAGACATGCCCAAGGCCCTAAAATCCTTTAGTACGCCTCTGCTTCTTAGTGGATAGTAGATGTTCTTGCCAGTTTTCATCAGTTCATTTCACCAGCCAGTTGGGCTCGTGCACTCTTTTGGAATATGCTTCTCGGCAACATGATGGCACATGTGGAGGAGCGGAGCTGTGAAAGGAAGTGGAGCTGTCAGAGGAGGGGCTGCAAGGCCGGATGCTGACGTTTTATTTGCTCCTCCAGGACGGCCAGGGGGGTCACGGGGTTAAGCCGTTACATCTGCTCGCAGAGGCAGCATCCCACACTTTGGGTTGTTCAGATCTTTAGACGAGCCAGTTTGTGGGACGAAGAGGAGTCTGCAGGAAGAAACTCATCAGCAGCAAAAGAAACCCAAGAGGCACTGATGGGAGCTTTGAGAAACACCTTTAATCGAAACAAATATTTATTTATTTTTATTTTTAAGCAGTAAAAAGCCTCCCTTTGAGTGTCATGTTGTTCTCGGTCTTGCCCTTTCAATGTTTTATTGATCAAAGCAAAGGAATGGATGGAGATTCACTTTCAGCTAAAGGGAGATCTTTGACAAAGGTTAAGGTTAAAGCAACCATGCAACTTGTGTTATTGGTCTTGTCATTGATGAGAGCTTGCAGGAGTTTTTGTTTAGAGTTAAATCTTTGTTTCTATTTCGTTTTTTGACTTCTTAAATTTGACCTTGTCTTAAAAAGTCACTCTACAACACGTGTCAAAGTCAGGGCCCGAAGGCCACATCCAGCCCTCCAGATCATTTTATTTTATTGTTATTAATGGCCTGAGGTTCTCATGCGCTTATTTCTAACTTATATAATTTTGACAAAATACATTTTTATGGAGAGTAAAATATTGAAGGTCCTTTATATATTTAAGTTGATTTATTCTGGAATAATATTCCTGACTGTTATTATTTATAGTTACGTTAAAAAGTTATGTCTTTAAAGTTTTAAAAATGCAGTTTTAGGGTGTTCAATAAATGTTTATCCTGTTCGGCTCACGACCTTAGGCATGTTTTGGATTTTGCCCCCCTGTGTGATAGAGTTTGACACCCCCGCTCTACGATCATCTTGGGATCCACTGTAAAACCTTCTTTTAATTGTTTATGCCGGTTTTAGCCAAAAAAAAAAAAAAAAAAAAAAATAGTTTTCTAAGACATAGTTTCTGCAGAGCGGTAGAGGTTTATTAAAAATTCACATCAGAGTTGTGGGTGAGACAGTTGGTACGAAGGAACCCCGCCCCCCCTTCCTGCCGTGTTGTGGGGCGGAGGAGAGATGTTATGTCCTGCTTATTTTCCACGTAACAAATTCAATCTTTTTCAAACTGCAAATTTTTAGTCTGATATACAACAACTTGAATAAAGAAATATCCAGAAATGCAAATTTGTGCTTAATTTTCTTCATATTTGTCCTCCGTCACCATAAAAATGCCACAAGAACATTCTTATCAGAGTTGGTCTTCAAAATACATGACACAAATTTGCATGTTTATGAACTACTACCAAAGTTGCCAAACGTGGTAAAAAATACAGTTTTTTCCCCATTTATCCTTTTTACTGACAAAATCAAGAACAACAAAACGTTTTCTTTTACAAATTACATCAGCAGGAAACAATGGGTTTGAGGCTCTGACTGTACAAGAGAACTGGACTTAGTGAGTGTGACGTCATCAATAGAAAATGCCTTCGTTCCAGCTCCAATTTAATTGCCATTTGTTGTGTGTGATATGGACATCGACATGTTGGAACCACATCCTGTCAGTTAGCAGTGATTAATGCGAGCCTGTCTGAGTCAACATTTCTATGGCAACCACTCCCACCAATCAGGAGTGAGCTTGTTGGAAGTCCACATCTCTACCACTTGAAAGCGGGATCCGGAGAATCTGTCAAACAAATGTTGCAAATGTTTGACATGAGACCTCATACTTTCTCTGATTGTCGAACTTGTACCTTGAATAAGTTGCGATAAAGAAAAAATGTCAGGAAAGAAAATGAGGATAATCCATAACTCTTTAAAAGAAGTATCAGAGCAAGAACGGCAATTCTGACACATAGAATGACTGACTAATATCTGTTTATTTCTCCATAGAAGTCTATAGGATTCTGGCTTCTTGGAACCAGAAAGTACTTCCTGTTTGAAGAGGGGAGGAGTCACTCAGTCCAGCTCTCATATACAGTCAATAATTTACAGATTTTCAACCAAAACAAATATTTATATATTCTATATGCTTCTAAAAGAATTGTACATTTAATTCACAAAAAGAAAAACAAAAACTTTTTTTTTTATTTCAAAAATCATCATATGCTTTTTACATCTACCTTACAGTCCGTTTTCATACAGCAGAGATCCAAAATAGGTGTCATTTTCTGATTGAATGAACTGATCCAAGCATTCAGTAACAAACAGGAAACAGATTGTGGAGCAGCCTTATTCCTTTCTTTCACCTACATCATGGCCATGAAAGTGATGAACAACATGCAGGTCAAACAAATGACACTGATCTCATTTGGGAAGGTCTAGCAGTCAATAGTCGCAACCCTGCTTACCATGATCACATTTTCTTTTCCTTTTTTGAACAATTTTGTGCTGTCTTTGGCTAAACTCACTTCCAGCTTTTCATTTGGCAGCTTTTGCTGTTAATATCAGCTTCTTAATTAATACTTTTTTGGCTATATTCTTCTAATTTAGCACAAGGCCAGGAACTTTAAGCTTTCATCAGTTCTTAATTTCCTTTAGTGCTTAAACCCATTCCATCATCTTCAGTGAGGAGCTTCAGCGTGGACTCATGGAAGGTTCTGCAGAGTTCTTCTGAGCTTTCAAAACGAAGCAGAATATTGGAGGGAATAAACTCAGTTCAGGTTTGGTTTATGAAAAATCCTCATGTGAAGCTTTTCATGTGGAAATGTGCTGTATAAATTAGGTTTTCTGTGCCAAATAGTGCTCCAACCCTGAAAAGCTGCTGGCATCAGGAGTCCGTGTCTTAATAAGACGGCGTGTGTCGGGCTAATCGCATTTGCTGATATGGATTGCCGCTGCAGTCGGGCGAAACTCAGCTGACGATACTTTTCTGTGAATGTGCCGTTTTGTCTCACAGTAATATTTCACTAAATACTTTTTTAGTTTTACGCATATTACGAGTTTCAAAAGAACTGAATGTGTGTGTGATTGTGATTACATAAAGACCAACTTGAATGAAAATTGTGATTTTGTTGTTCAGAGCAGAGAAGTTAAGATTGCAGACCTCTAAGCTAATGGGAAATGAGTGCAGACTTACTGTCCACCTACAATCCTGCCCACTGCTAAGAGGCGAATTTCTAGCGAAATCCTGAATGCTTGCAAGGAGCACATTCTTATCACATGAACAGAACTTACAGGCCCCTTTTGTGGTCCGCAGGGATTTTTAATTTTTTTGGGGAGGGAAGGTTTGAGAAAAGGAAAAATCCATACGAGACCCTTACATCTTACCTACTTCATCCTTACTTACCCTTACACGTTATATAAGTGGTCACAACGCCTGCAGCATGCCTGTAGTAAAAAATGTGCTGGAACATTTTCGCCCTACAGGCTCACCGTGTCATCTACGATCCATATTTCATTCAAGTCACTTGCATGCCCCGTACAGGTTTGCCCATTTTCTGCCCACAGACAGCCCGTATCCACCTGTAAGGCGGTTGGGGAAAACAATTAAAATATCATGTTGTTTTAAGAAACTTAGTTTCAGTTTCTAAAATAATACTTTCTATGTTGATAAATGAAACGTCTAGTTTTCCCTAAAATCAAATCATATATATCTGTATTTTAAAATGCTTATTTTGTACTTACTGTAAATAATCTAGAATTGTATTAATCCCCCAAATCCATCAATTAATCCCAGAAATCTTCACAGTATAAAACTTGGGTGTCCTCCTGTCTTTGGAACACTGAGAAGCATCATAAATCTGCTCTGAAATGCAGAAAGTTTCTCATTTGTGTCAGAAAATATCCCATTTGGATGCTGAACAGAAAAGGCTCCTGCTGCCAGAGCTGCTTCTAATCTTACACTCAATTACAGATCATCAATCCTGAACAGAAGAACTCTTCCAAGTGCCCTCAGCATCAAAGGTATTGCGGAGAGACTGCTCTTTGTTTCCCGGGAACGTCTGAGACACCTGAGCGCATCAAAGAGTCCCGCTTAGACTCACGTTTTCCACCCAGGTCGGACGGAAACGGTTGGCTGGCACCCAACGGAAAATGTTGGAAACCCAAACATGTTGTCTCGATCAGATCCGGCCCGGGGTCAGCACTGCAGAGGATGGCATGTGTTTGGGTTCGGTCTGACCTGGACAGCGTCACAGTGGAGGGTTTGATGGGGGCGGTGGGAATGTGTCCGGATGGAGGGAGCAGGGAAGGGGAGCTGCATGATAAACTGCGTATTTAGAGGCGGAGACAAACAATTTAAACTGTCGCTGGATCATTGTCAAGAAAAACTCAGGTGTTTTTTGTTAGATGGTAGCAAAAAGTTTTTCTCTAAGGCAGAGGTCTGCAACCTTTAACGCTAAAAGAGCCATTTGGTCCAGGTTCTTATGGACTGAAAATCAGCGAGAGCCGCCAAGTTTCACCTCAGAGTTAGAAAAATGCACTATATTTATGTTTTTGTGGCCATTAAGCCATTCATTTATAAAATAAAGCTTTGAAATGTTCTCTACAATTGAGTTCTTCAATATATAACACTTTTTTTTTCATTTTGACAGTAGCACATTCAAGTTCCTTTCAAAATAAAATCACATCCTCCAGCTGCAGCAGATTTACGTTAATTAAAAAAGTTCAAGAAACATGAGATTTTCTATTATGACTTCTGTTTTCCTTCATCCATTTTCTTCTTTTACTTGTAAATAAAAATATGACAACATTAGTGTAGAATCCACATTTTATCTACACATCTAAATGCAATAAGATAATGTCACTGACTATAAATCACTCTGACAGTAGATTAAACTTTTTATCATCATTTTAATCAGTAAATCACCTAAATTAATTAGTTGATTAACTAGTTAAGTTTGAAGTTTTCTTCAAAGCCAATGAGCCACAATAGAGGTATAAAAGAGCCGCATGAGGCTCTGGGGCCTCAGGTTGCAGACCACTGCTTTAAAAAAAAAAAAAAAAAAAAAGAAGAAATGGATGTTTGTTTTTAAATTTGATTTACAATAAAATAACCCAGCAAACATTTCAATATGGGCCCTATATGGTTTACCTTTGGGCTGAAATGGTGGACCCCGGGTGGGTTTGTCTGCAGGTTCCCGATAATGTCATCAATAGTTGCTGGTCATCTACGTAGGCGTGTAGCCGCCAACACTTATAAAGTACATAACAACATTAGTTTTATAACTTAAAAAAAATAATGCCAAAACAAAAACTCATTGCTTACATTTAAGTGTAAACTTCTGTGTTCAGAGCATACCCACATGAAGAAATGCATGCACCCTACTGGGGGAGGGATAGTCAGCCCTAAGTCGCTGCGGTCCATCCTTAAAACTTTTGGACACCTCTACAGCTTCAAATGCCCCTACAACTGAATCCAGAGGGGTAGGGAAACGATTGGGATTTGGCTGTGAAAGAAAAAGTCTGGAGCAAGACTGAGATTTGCACCACTTCGACATTTTGACCAAGCCTCTCCCAACTGTAGTTGACGCACATGCGCTTGTAAACAGTAGAAAAAGAGGGAGAAGCCCCTCCCTGATTGTCCAGTGTGAACACCATGGACTAAACGCGTCTCACATGCTCATTTGAACATGGCTTTAAAGCACATGTGTCAAAGTCAAGGCCCGAGTTAAAGTTATTTCAGATTTAAGTTGATTTATTCTGGAATAATATTCCTGCCTCTTTATTATTCATGCGTATTTTAAAAAGCTACGATATTAAAGTTTTAAAAACTGGCATTCTGCTAGCTTTTTGGAGTATTTTGGCATTTACTAAGGTTTTTTAAGCTATTTTGGTGCTTAGCTAATATTTCAGCTACATGCTAGCTGCTTTGGGTAATTTAGCCTTTTTTTAATTTAGCCTTTTTTTGTTTTTAGGCTGTTTTGGATTTTAGCTAATATTTCAGCTACATCCTACCTAGGCTTTTCTTTTTAATTTTTTGGGGGGATATTTTTGAGTTTGGCTAATATTTACTTGCTAACTTTTTTAGGCTAATTTGGCCTTTTTTCAGTTTTCTAGGATATTTAAAAGTTTAGCTATTTTTTCCACTACATGCTATCTGTTTTGGCTAACCTAAGTTATTTTTTTGTTTGCTTTGTTTTGTTTTAGTTTTTTAGGCTAATTTGGCATTTAGCTAAAATTTTAGCCGGCAATCAGCTTCAGTGATGTCATCTATCAGTTTTAGCATCTTCAGCAACCAAATTCAGCTTACAGCATTCACACTAGCATTATCACAGGTAATGCTATATATCTAGTTCATAATAATGTAAAAAGTTACAGTTTTAAAGTTTTAAAAATTTAGTTTTAAAGTTTTAAATACAAGTTTATTCTGTTCATCCTGCAACCTAAGGTGTGCATTGGATTTTGGCCCCTTGTGCGATTGAGTTTGACATCCTTGCTGCTAAAGGAACAGTTGTCAAACTATATGCGTTTTATTTTGTAGGAAGTATATTTGTATTCTTTTTGATGATGTTCCCACCCTTTCATGAGGTGCAGGTAGTGCTCTGGTTCTCTTGTGTCAAGTCTCCAACAAAATTTGTAAAAAAAATCCATAATTAGTCTGCATCAGAGGTTTAAGAAGAATCCAAGCGCTCGCTCATTAAGAGGTCGTCCGCCGCCATGAGAGCTCACCGCTGAGAAGATCTGCAGGGACAAATATACCGTGACATTTCAGCAGGTTGCCCAGGAAGTGTGTAGGTGGTGGGGGCGTTCATGTGTGTGCTGCGCGGGGGCTTGAAGAGAGCAGGAGTGAGGTCTGGGGTGCACAGGTATGTAGGATCACATGGTGTCAGTGTCACTCTGTGTGTGTGTCCACCGTTAGTCATCCATCAGCAGAGGTGCCACTTTGCAGAGCGGACTGCAGTGCTGATGGATGGAGACGGGCTGAGCTTGTCGCTCTTCCTGCCCACACAGAGTTCATGAAGGCTGCTGCACGTCACAGCCACCCCGCCCCGCCCGCCATGCTCACCTCAGACATGGTTCTGCCCAATCCGCTAACAAGAAGCGGCCGCGCAGTGAAATGCAAAAAGAAAATTACATAATTGAGAAAAAAGTGGAATTTTATGGAGGTATGATGCTGCCAAAAAAAAAAAAAAAGATAGATCTTCCTAAATAACAAATATGTCAATAATTGCAGCAATAAATTCTAAAAGATTCCTTTTTGCTTATAATAATTGTATGAAATATGACAATTTACTACAACATTTATGAAGCAAAAAAAATCATTAAATCTTTTTTAATTTCTAAAATCATTATTTTGTGATTTCTTAGCTTGTAAAAAAAAAACAACATGGACTTGTTGGATTGAAAAAAAATCTGCATAGAAAAGAGACAAAAAAAAGACAAAAGTGTTGCAAAAAACACAACAGTAAAAAAAAGGTGCAACACAAAACATGGCCAACATAAAAAATTAACATTAGGAGACAAAGAAGTGAACAAATCTGAAATGGAAATAAGAAATAAAGTTAAAAAAAGGCCAATGACCAATAAAAACATATGTAAACATTAAGAAGATATAAATATTATTAACAAGAAGTTAATTATGATGGAAAAGAAACGGTCGAATATAAAAAAAAACAAGGATAGCAAAAGGCAAAAGTGATGGCAAAAAGAGAAGAGAAGTGCAATAAAATAAGCAATTTCATAAAATTTAAAATATAAATGGTGTAATAAAGAAGATAAAAAAATAAAATAAAGGTAAAAATGGGAGCAGGTTTTTAAAGTCCTTGGAGCTTCTTAACCTGAAATTCATAACCTTTATTTAATGTTTGCCTATGGATTTTATGAAAACTTCTCAAGATTAGTCATTTAGCTTCAAAAGGAGCTCAATCCTTCTCACCCCACGCTCTCTGTCCGCCCGTGAATGCCTCACACCGGCATTCAGAAGAGTTATGATCCTTTTCAGGTGCTGCAGCCCCACCTGGGAGAGCGTTAATATTTCAGTGGCTGGAAGTTCAGCCTGAAATCTTTATGAGCACACATCTGTACTGACATGCTGTCAGCCGTGGAAAAACAAGTCCATGAATAATTTACCCGTGTGGTCATTTTGCGTGGCAATGCCCTGATTCAGGCGGAAAAGCATCGGCGGGGTTGAGGTGTCCGGGCAGCCGCCTGCCTCACCTGACAGCTTTCCTCCTTTGTTGAAGGGATCTCGGGGGACATCATTTGTCACGTCAGTCAAATAATTGGAGGTGCAGAAGTGCTGAGAGTTGCAGGAGGCAGCGAAGACGTGACGAGCGAAGAGAGGAAATGGAAAGAGGAGTGAAGACTGCTGAGGAAGATGATTACAGTCAGGAGAAGGAATATGAGTTTGGGCTTTCATTCATTTTAGTTTCCTCACATGCAAAAATAAAAATCACTGTTTGGAACGGCTGTCTGGGGAGGGAGACAATAAAGATTAGATCCCTTAAAGGTTGAAAAATCAAAAATAAATAGTTTTAGTAGCCTCTGCCTCACATCTAATATTTGTTGCACCTCCGATCATCTTTTGATCTAAAAAGGGTTCCCCGTGGAATTTTTAGTATGATTATGCCGTTTTTTGCCAAAATAAAAAAAAACTGTTGTTTTCAAGGACAGTTTCTGCAGAGCGGAAGAAGTTTATTAGAAATTCATCTGAGTTTTGGGCGAGACTTTTAGGAGCTATTTTTTACACTTTCACCCGCTAGCCTATAGAAACTCAGACTCTCAACCTAATCTATCCAGCTGCACAGTTTGGAGCCAGATGTCAGCTTGGAAGATGAAAATGAAGATGTACATGGATCTAGCAATTTTTCTATGCAACAAATACATTATTTTTCCAAACGCATCTTTTCATCTGCTCTTGTTTCACAATGATTTGTTTAAAGAAATATTCAGAAATGCAACTATAAGCTTAATTTTCTTTAAACATGTCCTCCATCGTCAACAAAATTCCACAAGAACATGTTAAAACACCAAAAACATCACTTTCAATGGAGTGGGTCTTTAAAATTCTTCAGCAGACACATTAATCTGACGAGTGCAGAATGGTGTAAAGTCAGCGACTCACCATAGTTGCTCCAGCTTTCACACATCCACATCGAGCAGAAGGGCTGCAAAACACAAGGAACCAGCAGGAAACAATATTTTAAATATTCCATAAACATGAAGAATCTTCATCATAAACCCAGACAGTTTAAATACTACCAGCTGAATAGGTGAATAAATCAAGAAGCTGCAGGAAGTGTAAAATTCGGACCCATCTCATCGCTGCACATAGAAATGAATTAGGACAAAATAAATCATTGTTGGCATTCTAAATGGTGTGTTATCAATCCAGAAAGACTAAATCTGACTTTCTGATGCTTCCTTTCATCAGCTTTTTCTTCATTGCTGGGTCTGATGGACCATGATTCAGTTTTCGAGTGCTGTGACACATGTGGAGCCTTTCTACGAAACCTCTGACAGGTTATGTTAGTTATTGATTTAATGTATTTAAAGCATAAATAAAAAGTTTATCGTGATGAAAACTAACTGCAAAAATGTTGGCATAAAATATGTATGAACAAATTTGTTTTCCAGCAGTCAGTGTTTTTTACACAATGTCTTCTAAATAAATTCTGCCCTCCATCCCATCCCCTGCTGGGGGAACCGGACTCTCGGCGGCAGTGACTCTGTCCCTTGGGTTCCTTTGACTGCTGGTCCTCTCCTGAAATTTTGATTCCAATTTTTATATTTTCTTTATAAGGACTGTTTTTTCCAGCACTTTTTAGAGGGGATGACACTTTTCTGGGGGTGAAAAATATTAAAAAATTAGACATTATGAGGAAGTACGACCAGGGTGCACATATGTTTAGCATATAGTCAGCTTTTGACAGTCGGATAGGCAACTCCTCACTGTTTGACTTCCACTTTGAAACCATTAAAGCTCCACTCAGAGGAAATATCATTTTTAAACATGTTCTTGTGGCATTTTTTCAATGATGAAGTACACATATTAAGAAAATGAAGCTAAAAATTGCATTTTTTTTTATTCAAATCCTTGTGAATCAGGAGCAGATGAATAAATGCTGACTTAAAAAGGCCTTATTTGTGATATAGAAAATACGCTGGACAGGCCACTAGCTCCCTGCTCCAACGAGGAGAGAAAAGAGGGGCGGGATTGCTCCACGGCAAAACGGTCACAACTCAGAGGGTATTTCTAATAAACTCCTGCCGTCCTAGAAAACGACAGTTTTTTTTATTTTGGCCAAAAATTACATAATCATAATTAGAAGACCGCTGGGAACACTTTTATAATAATTTAAAAGATAATCGGAGAGACTTTAAACTGACATGAACTAAATCCGAAATTCTAGTCAATTTGAATTAAAATCACAAAACATTCCACATTTACACATTAAGTAAAATTCTGCCCAACTGTTTGTAGAAAAAAACAAGTTGGAAGATTGTTCTGACTACAGTGTGCAGCTTTCATGTCAACATTGTGAAAGAGACACGGTGTTTCCCAGTTGGGGATATCAAACTGTCTGGATTCTGAGATTAAATCTTACAAGCTTTAGCACCATAGGAAAAAAATGACCTCCTTGTGTTTCTTTTTTACACTTCTTGTAAGTGGATCCATGAAGTGGGAACAAGTCTGCCAAACTGACTAATGTCACAGAGAAGAGTGCACTCTTTTCCTTTAAGTTTATGTCTTTAGTTGGGATTTCTTCCTGAGGATTGTGGGAATTTTGACATGAATCATTTTCAACAAGGACCACCTGAATAAACTCCAGACTCTTATATCGTTGTACAGGGAATAGAAACATGATAAAGATGGAAGTTTTATTGTCTTCGTTTAATTCTAATAACCTGATTCAAATGTGTTGAAATAAACCCAAAATTAAAGAGATCGTTTCTCAATACAAAATATAAACAGTTGTATTTACATCCTCCACTTACTTCTCCTTTTTTGGAATCTGCCTCCACTGCTCTCTTAAGGAGCTCAGTGGGAAGGGTCTCAACAAGCTCAGTCATGATTGGCGACAGTAGTTCCTCTAAAAACGTAACTCAGACCGACTCTCACTAATTGAATTTTGCAATTGTTTGCTATATGGCGGTAGAGGGATCAGGAAGTGACGGCTCTGGCCGGAAGTTGGGTTTCCTATAGGTGACGTCAACACCTGCTTTGTCCAGTTCATATAAATGGTCTATGAGTATTTGTCAGTGTTTGTAGTCTGAAAAAGATAAAACTGTGTTGCCATTTTTTAACTTTTGTTTCATCAGACATTTGGTCTAACCACAGACAAGCCCCCAACTCTTTGATTAAACAAAAATCTCATAAAACGGTGGAAGACCACACATGTAAAGATATAACAAATAACTTTATGAGCAGGAATTCTTCTCAAGAACAAAGGACAGTTGAATTAAAGAGGAAACCGGAGGGTCAATGAGTGTAAAGCAGCCAGGTTACTGTGCTCAGGTGTCCTGATCTAATCAGATCTAATCAGCTCACCTCTAACTGCCTTTCAAAAAACATTTAAAACAAGTTATTAATATTAATCCTGTTTTACCAGAGTTTAACTTATATCTTTTAAAGCATGTTTGGAAGGGAATTTGCTCAGCATGGGGAAAGGTTAACATGATAGATTAGATTAAAAATTACTGAATATTTTGACTTGAAATATTTTTGAACACACATCACAGTCTGCATAGTAAGTTCATTTAAGGATGAGTTTACACCTGTTTTAGGTTTGGAAAAAGTTAATAACTTTTTTTTGCTTGATGTCACATTTTGATTTTTAAAAATACTTTTGTTCATTCATTTTAATGCAACTTTGTAGAGCTTCTTTACATCAGGAACAGCAGAGGACACTTTTAAAGAGTTGAGTAAGTTTTCTGGAGGGAACGGCGCTGGTGTGGGCAGGCGTTAGAGCTGGCTTTACTTACAGTGGGAACTCATTAATTTCTGTGATGGTGAGGCAAAGCATAAATCAGGCTGCCACAATCTGTCGGCTCAGTCACATGAAATGTTTCTGTCCCTCCAGGAAAATGACGTCAAACACTGCACAAACTCACTCCCTCTGTATCATGATTAAAAGATCATCTTAAACTGCCAGAACAGTCTTTGCTGCCCTTTAAAGATGCTGTGGAAGATTGTTGGAGGAGCAGCTGACTGAAGCCCCTTTTTATTAAATGCTATTAGCAGCAGAGAGGTCTTCATTGTGTTGGGTCCCTGTCTGGAGCTGTCTGGGGTTTTATTATTACCTATACCTGCAGTTCAAGGGGTCTTCTTTGGGTTATCAAGTGTTTATCTACAAAAAATTAAATGTAGATTGTTTGCAGTAAAGTGCTATTCATGGAGGTCCTGGCTCGATGAAGCCAACAGAACAACGTCATCAGCAAAGAGAGGAAATCCTCTGGTCCCAAAAACAGATCCCCTCCAGCCCCTGGCTGTGCCAGGAACAGGTCCGACTTACTGCCGGCTATGTAAACCAAGCTCCTTCTCTGGTCATACACAGACCCGGTAACCCTCAGCAAGGCTCCACGGAAGAGCACCCTTCACAAGATGCCAAGGGGGGCGCGGTTGAACGCCTTCTTCAAATCCATCAAATGCATATGGACTGGATGAGCAAACTCCCACAAACCCTCCAGCACCCTGAAGAGGGTGTAGAGCTGGTCCACAGTTCCACGACCAGGATGGAAACAGTTCTGTTGTTCCTGGATCCGAGGTTCAACTTTTGGACAGTTGTCATAAAATGATATTACTTGGTGGCACGTTAAACATGCTACATAGTTTCTTCCCCCAATCCATCATGGTTAATTTCCATTATGTAATTCTTGGCTTTATTCTCCGAATGACTAAACTAGATTTATAGCATTACCTTTGATAATGCAAGTGTGAATGCTGTAAGCTGAATGTGGCCACTGAAGATGCGAGAGTTAAAACCTAAAATGCTCAAGCTGATAGCTGAAAAGGAATCTGAAAGCTTGCCAATATAGTATTAGCTTAATGCCAAATTAGACAGAAAAACTGGAAAATGTCTAATTTTGACAAAAAGCCAGCATAATGCTAAAATATTATTAAAACTCCAAATTTGCCTAAAGAGCTTTAAAAAATCTAATTTTGACAAAACAGCTAGCATAAAGCTAATATAATTGCTAAAACTACAAATTTACCTAAAAAAAATGGAATAAAAGTCTAAATTATCCATAAAGCGCTCAGATGTTCCTAAAATAAAAGCTAAATTCTAAATCATCCTAAAAACTCAGTGGTGGCCAAACTTTTTAAAGTTTGAATGGTGTTTCTAGCTGAAAGCTTAAAGTAAGCAGAATTTAGCAAGTTTCAAATTGCACAAAGTTTTTTGTAAAAATTGAGCAATTTCTCATTCATTTTCTATGGACGATATTTTTGCCCAATATTTCAAAAACAATAAAGTCTATAAATACCAAAAATACAACCAATAATGTCCTCAATGAGCTGAACGAAGGTATTATTACGTTCTTACATGCCAAAAAACGTAGGGAAAGAAGCTGGAGAATCTCTATAGTGTGAATGCTGTGAATCCTTCACACAATTAATGGATGAACTGAAAATAATTGATTACATTTTCAAAATGTACTAAGTTGATTTTATGGTCAGAAATGAACACAACTGTGTAGCAGTTTGCCTCGCTCATCAACCACTTAGTCGACTTCCTATGGAACCTAATTATGAAGTAAGGAATGCCCAAAGTGCATTGGTCTGTGAGGCTTTGTTTGCTCTCACATAGACACTGAAAGGTCAAACAGCAGGGGCTGGAGGGTGACTGATAATTTGCACTCTAGGGAACAAAAGCCACCAGTATGGCTGCATAGATTTCTTAACCACATGGTCAAAAATCTGCAGTATGGTCTCTCTGCAGGCACTTGTGTGATGGATTGTTTGGGTTGGGCTTCTAAGCTCTTTTGTAGCTTTGAAAAAGTTTTTCTGAATCTGGAATTTCTTAGTCTCATAGTAACTTTATCAGTACAATAATGTGTGTTGGTTCCAAATTAATGTTTGTGAAAAACAGTAAGAACGTATTAAAATGCCAAAAAATGATAACATTCCCATTTGGAGTTTGAAATGATTCTGGTCAGAGTCTGTTTACGTCCCAGCAGGGTCCATCGTTTAGTTTTGATGGTTCAGACTTGGGTGGAGTGTCTCAGCCAAGAATGATGTAAATGAGAAAACTGAGGGAAGACTAAGCGAGGGTGCATGTGAGTGTGCGGGCACAGATCCAGCCCACTGATGAGCCTAATGTGGAGTGAGTCTCTGTTTTCTCAGAATAAGCCGCCTCTCAGGCCTGCAGCCAACAGAGCAACCAGCCTGACACAACAAGACAGCCGGCTGTTTGGATAACATCACACCTTTCTCTGTGCGTGAGGGACAGAGACAAATTCCCTTTTTTTCTCCAATTTAAGTGCTTCCAGCCCGAGATCAGAGGCAGTTCTGGACCCGGGTGCTCAGAACTTTAGTGTAGACTCTGCAGATGGTGAGACATCACTAAGCAAGAATAACGAGACGATCATGGGTCAGAGACTACTCCGCCCTGGCAGATTTGGAAATGAACTGGGAGCAAATTCAAAATATTTGAAAGGCTTTTAATTTGGTAACGGAAAAGCTAATTGGTACATATGATTTTTATCCCTTGATCAAACTCAGGATGCAAGATATGTAGATATTGAAGAATTTACAAATACATTTTTCAGCCAAAATGTTAAATGTCAAATGTTTCAGCCTCATCATACCATTCTAAATTAACACCTATGCGTCTTCTCTAGCAGAAATGACACATCAGAGATAAAGGAGAGCTGTAGCATCTGTGAATGACCAGTTAAAAGCCCTCGTCTCACCAACAAGCAGCCTTTAGAGAGCGTCACACCCTTTGCAGTAAAATCTTACCAAAAGCTGCCAATCTCTGAGGACGAAATGTGCCTCAGAAGAATTCCAGGCATTCAAAGTGCAGAGGCTAGCTGGATGGTTTTTGTCCTGCAGCTGACACTGTGACTGCTTTTTAAGAGTAGGTGAGGAAATGCTTTGGTTTCATGGAGTCATAAAAAATGTTTTTTGTTTTTAACGGCTCCAGTGGGTTTTCAGAAAAAAGAAAACACTGAGAAATACCAGTCCTAGTACTTTCAGATCCACTCTGATCATCTGTTGACGGATGGTAAAAGTGTTCCCAGCGGTTTCAATTATGATTGCACCGTTTTTAGTCAATATCAGAAAAACTTTTTGTAGGACATAGTTTCTGCAGAGTGGCAGTAGTTTGTTACTCCGCCCCATCTGTTTACACACGTTTCCACTAGCTTACACCCCCTCACACCTTCAAGCTAACATTAGCGGTGCTACAAAAATGGCGAGCAGTATTTGAGCTTTCCACCCATACAGTTTTGAATCAGATGGCAGTTCAGATGAGGAAAACTAAGACTTAATCTTGTTTGCACATTTCTTCAATTTTGAGAAAAATTTTACAAAAACATGTTAAAAACTCAAATTGAATCGGAAGAAGAATATTTTTTCTTGTTTTGTCAGTATAATCTGGGGTAAATTTACATTTTTGGGGGCCTTAGCTTGCAGGAAATGATCAAATTGGATAGCTTGTCTTCTGAAATGTGTTGCTTCCAGTAAATTGATTAAACTGAATAGAATTGAACAGAATGGTTCCATTGGTTAAGAAATTAATCGCGGTTGCTTTTGATAGACGCGACTAGCTGAACTCACCAGAGCTGTCGCCAGGGACTAAATAACACAACAATAACTATCTAAATAACACACGCTCCTTGACATACCGCTACTCTTTGATCATACATGCTATGATTTTGAATCAGCTTATTCTGACTCAGAGAAAATTGGCTTTTTACATTTGTAAAGTGTTGCATAACTGTGCTAACTTGCTTTTCTTCACGTCAAAATCCGCTGATTTATGTTGATTGCGCTAACACATTGCTATTGTAAAGTGGAAGTACTGGAATTATGTTAATTGGGTAAGTGGTCGAAGAGTCGAAATAAAGTCAACACTAGAGATAATACTCAGGTGCTAAAGGGTTAACTCAGCGTTTATGCTCCTCAAACTCAGAATTAGACTAGAATCACGTCATATCAGTGCTAACTAGCCTTGGTTAACAATAATAATGGTAAAAATAAGATTTATTCTCCCACAGCAGGAGAATAAGCAGCACATGTAATCCAGACAGCATTTTAAAAAAGTTCTTCCATTATTAAGGAGCGTGAGAGCAGAGATGGGAGTAGTTCTGATCCTGTTGTGAACACTTGCTTAAATGTCAAGTCCATCTAATCCTGCACGAGGCCGTTTATGAGGCGAGCACGGGCTAAAGAGGCATCCTTCATCTGGCAGCTGAATCACTTTAAATCTTTTTCTCCACCAGAAGAACTCGTGTCTTCTCCCTGCACACTGGGCTGCTGCATTACAGCGCCATCAAGATAGATTTATGAAGTTTTTTATTTATCTATTTTGCATAAAATGTGACCTTTTGAAGGTCAAAGTGCCGTTTGAATTACTTAGCAGAAGTGCTGTTGAGGAACTTCAGCTGCTGAGCAGATCCTCCGGCTTTGTTTCGTTCTGGATTCCTTTATAAGCAAAGTTCTGCTCAGATTTTCTAAGATTTGACAGGAAAACATGTACGCATCCAAAGTATTTAACTTCACCCTTGAATCACAGAAAATAGATATTCACTGTCAAGTTCTTTGAAACTTTTTCAAACAAAAACATTTATCAACTAGAAAAGTCGCATTACCTGCGATAATGCTAGTGTGAATGCATTATCGCATTAATGCAGTAAATTGCTTAAATTTGCAGTAATTGCTTAAATTGTATAACGTGCATTAAGTGTATAAAGTGTATAAAGTGTGTAAAGTGCTTAAATTGCATTAATTAGCATTAATAGCTTAAATTGCATTAATTAGCATAAATTGCGTAAAAAACGTAAAATATACGAATACCAAAAGTTCGTGCATTAATGTCCTGAACCTGCTGAACGTTTTGATACCAATATTGTAAAAGTTTTAAGGTGCAGTAAAAAGTTTTCAATTTTCCCATTGACTTAACATAGGGCTGAAAATTCGCATAAATTGCGTAATATCGCGAAAACTGTAAAATTTGCGAAAACCAAAAATACAAGCAGTAATGTCCTTAACGTGCTGAACGTTTTGATACCTAGATTGTGTAAATCGCATAAAGTGTGCTTGAGTTTTTACGTGTCAAAAAACATACGGAAGAAAACGTAAATGAAGAATCTCAATTGTGTGAATGCATTGAATGCATTCACACAATTACTAACTTCTGTCAAACTGAACCAATTTAAGCATAAGGGACAGACATCTGAAAGTTTACAGTCCATCCATCCATCCATCCATCCGTCCGTGTGTTATCTGGGGCTGTCCTTATGTCGGCTGCAGGGAGCTTTTCCCGCCACCTGATTCTGTGATCTAAACCGGCTCTTCACAGCTCGTAGCTTTAGGTCATGATGGCAACATTAATCAACCTGTAAACGAGAGCTTTGTCTCCTAACTTGTCTTTCCAAGAGTCTGGTACAAAGTCTTTTCTCTCCTCTGAACCAATCAGATACTCCTGGAGGATTGACTCATTCTATACCATGGAGGGGAGTTCCACCATTCCACCTAACACCCAGACATAGTCTCAGACTGGGAGCTGATCTTCATCCCATCTGCTTCATGCTTAGCTGGCACACCGCCCCACAAAGAGCTGGTGGTCATGGCTTGATGAATGCAGAAAAACCCGACTTGGTCTGGGATTCTAAGGCCCCCAAAGCCAAACTCTTCCACCGTTCGGCAGCACTGAGAGATCTTGTCCATAAAAGTTATGAACAGTATCGGTTACAACCCTGGCAGAGTTCAATTTACTTTGGAAACAAGTTTGACTTACTGCCAGCTATGTGAACCCGGCTCCGGCTCTGTTTGTACAGGGATCGAATGGCTCCCAACATGTACTGCATACTCCCAGAGCACCCTTGAAGCAAGAAAGACACGTTCGAATGCCCGAAATTCACAAAGCGTGTGGGTGGGATGAACAAACCTTCAAGATCACTTGGAAATGCTAGAGACAGTGAATGTCTGTTCCACAACCAGAACAGAACCACACAGTTCTTCTGGAATCTGTTGCTCAGGTTCCTGATTGTCATGTGCACCTATAGGTCCTCATCAATCAAGATCAAGCTCATTCATCTCACCTGTTCTACTGCATATATACTCCTCCCATTCGGTCTCTTTCTGCCAGTTCATAGTAGTTTGTTTACTCGTTTCAGCAGTCATCAAGTTCTGAACGTTTCTGACCCAGATACATCCCTGAACACCTCTTTGTGTTGTCCTCGGTTACTCTTGTCTTCCACTTAGTTATTTTAAGTCTCCCTGTTGCGTACAAAGTTTCTGTCCTCGACCAAACTCCTGTGAATGTCCATGTTTATTAATTCTGTTCACGTTTTCCAGAGTTCCCACACTGTCCACCCAGCATCTTCATGTTCTAGGGTATACTTGTTGGAGTACAAACTTGGCTGTTTGTAACTACAAGTTAAATGGACTTCCTACGTCCTGCTAAGATTACAGACTCTTCCTTAGTTATACCTGATAGCCTTCCACCACCATCCAAATTCATCAGTTAAGTGACCAGCCTTGCCTTGAGTTGTTTCTGGGTTGTCCATTTCCTGAGCGTTCAGGCACTACACCGATAACTTACGGGATGCTGCAGAGATGTTTCAGCTCAGACATTACTACCCAACCAGAACGCGGAGGAGGTCTGACCCCATCCGAAACAGCGTGCCGCATTATGATGCCACCAAGCTCTAAATTTGTCAGAGCTGACTTTAAAACATATAAAGTTAGTCCTTTTGATGTATACTCAGCATATCATCCACAATTTTTGACCATCCATCTATATTCTGGACTTGTCAAATTACCTTTCAAGGTCATGGGGTTGCTGGAGCCTATCCTTGCTATTGTTGGGTGAAGGTGGATTATTGGACAGTTTGCCGGTACCTTGTAGGGTCACACAACACTACGTTCACACTTCAGGAATCAGGTTTTTGGGCAGTGTGAGGGTACCAGAGAGCCTGGAAAAACCCACACATGCACTAGAAAAACATGCAAACTCAGCAGTTAATGATCCCAGCCAGGATCTGAACCAGCGTCTTCTTGGTGTGAGGCTAGTTTGCTCCTCCAAAATGTGTCCAGGTAAAGTTGTTGCTTTAAAGCATAGTTTGCTTCTCTCAATAACCTTTAAGTACCATTAAATGTCATAACTGTGTGTTTGGTGATTGAATGATTCAGTTGCACCAAACTAAGAGCTGAAAGCATTTAGCAGACACTTTCACTCAAAGCAACTTAAGGATTATGCTTGGAACCAGAAGTGTCGAGTCTCTGTTCTGTTGTTTTAGATTATGTAAAAAGTTCTATGGGATGTTTCCTTTATTTGTTTTCTGTTTCTCTGTATTTTCAAAGCTCATCTTGTGTTCAGGCTGCAGCATTCAGTTAAAAGGTGTTTGAACATTTATCCAGCACTTTTAAGCATCTGCTCTTCTTCAGATCATTTTTGGATTCCCATTAATAATCACATATAAACATGGGGAACAGATCCATTTTTCTATCTTTGTATCAGAAAGGGCAGCTTAATCATATTTGCAGATGATTCAAGTTGGTTCCTCTGTAAGTGCTTCTGTCTATTATTAAACTTCTATTTTTTCCTACAGTTACAGTCAGAATTCCAGGTTGGCCTTTGAAATGACGTGAGGAAGAAAGGGTAGATTGATGTTTGGTGTCATCGGCTTGCCGACATCACCTCCATGTTGGGTTTAATCGATCATTTAGAGTAATGAAGTTTCCACGCCGCGCAGCATGGACGAACGCATCCCGCTGCTCCGCCGGCCTCCAGGCCATCGATCTTCTCTGAGGACAGACTCCCGCAAACAGCTGGAAGCAGCAAAACACAACTTCTGTTATTAAACTCAACATGCCGCTCATGTCAGGTGTCTCAGGATGTGGTGGATAAATACCGGAGCTGAAATATGAGAGCCGGTCTGACGTCTGGGTTCTTTACAAACAACAAAAGACTTCTCCTGGTTTTTCAGCGTGAGATCTTTTGAGGCAATGTGAGCCAAAGCCCTTATGTGAGGTTCCAAAAGTTTTCCTCTGTATTTATCAAACTAGAGGCAGAAATCCTGACTATTTAAAAATGAGCAGTAATGAACTGACTTTTAACTCAGACCGCAGAGTCACGGTTAATTCAAGCCGTCCTCCTGCCAAAAGCGTCCAACTCGTTCACTGTGAGCGGGCGCCTCTCCAGACGGACTCTGATGCCAGCCGCTCCGGAGCGTGCATGAGGCAGGAAATGACCAAAGTGCAGACAGCAGGTCCTGCACGGTTCAGGTTCACTTTAGTATCAGTGTACAAAATGTTACAAAATATGGAACATATTATGTATTTCCCTCATTAGGGAAAATATCCGCTAGAGACTTTGTGTTGGTGGATTTCCTAAAATACCTTTAAAGACATAATTAAATCTTGAAATCAGCTATAAAAAATCATATTTGTTTTTTTCTGTCAATATTCCCAGAATCCTTTGAGTCTGCAGATCATTCCTGATCAATCCTTTTCAATGTTTTCCTGAAGAATAAGGTGATAAATTCTTCCTACTTCCCAGACTCCACAGGCCTCAGTTAGCATACACTTAGTTTTATCTTGTTCTTTGTATCCATTTTTATACTTTAAATCCATTATTGGAGAAAATTGTTTGATTCCCAACCAAAAAGTCCTGAATAGGAAATAAGGATTGAAACCAAATTCGGCTTCAAAGACCTAAATATTTCTCCAGAAAGGAGAATGAAATCTTTCATCGACCCTCCGAGGCAGCATGAGCACATGTCGGCGTGAGCAGCGACAGAAAGGGCCCAGCAGTAGGAACCAGGATAATATACTTGGGTAATTTATGTTTGTTTGGACTCCTGCTTTCTGAAGAGGAGTTGCTGTTCTTGGCTCTCAGCTGCAGATCTAAAACCTTCATTGTTGGCTCCTCTCTGTAACGTCGAGGCTTCTCTCATGGCGCATTTGTGAATAGAGAGTTTATTCAGGGAAGCTGAATAGCTGAGTGCTTTTACATGCGACGTGCTGGCCCTGGCTACCGAGGAAAACAAAGCTGCTGCCGTGCACATCTCCTGAACCCGAAGCAGAGCCCGTGTGACACATTCATGCAGCAGGTGAGCTTCCCAAGGGCGCGCTGGTATGCTCATGTGTTCAGAAATGAGATTTTCCATTCTGGTAAAAAGCACCACCATGTACCCGGACTTGAAGGAGTGTGCAGCTTCTCCAGCCCAACATGCAACATGACAAACGTCTTCTCCTGTTTCTGTCTCCTGGCCTTGTTAAGTAAAGAAAAGGAGCAGAGGGAGGCGGCACGTCTTAGAGAGGCGGGCGGATGAGTTACGGCCAGAGGTTTTTGAGGTAAACGCTGCACCGAAAGCACATTAAAGATATCAGGACTGACACCAAACATTCCCGACCTGGCCTGGCTCCATCCAGCAGAGACAGGGCCGTCTAAATCAACATTTCAGGACTCCTGGGTTCACTGTTTCTGACAGTGAGCCGAGGCCACCTAAGATTATGTTGCTCTTGTACTGCCGTCCTTCACTTTTCCTTCTCCCACGATCCCACCAATCTTCTTTCTTTTTTCTTATTTATTTATTGGAATACTGTATTAGAAATTTATGTGACACCTGTCTGACTGACTTCCTTTCTAAATATATAATCATAGGTGGTCCTTTTATACGGACTCCTATTCCATTACTGGACGGTAAAATCGGAGTTCTGAACATGAATGATTCAGTCTGGAACGCTCCACTTCAATGGAAATTGTGTTTTTGATGTTTTAAACATGTTCTCGTGGCTTTTTTCTGATCATGGAGGGCATCTATTAAGACAATAAAGCTCAAAATTGCATTTCTGAATATTTCTTGATTGAACTTGTTGTGAATCAGGGGCAGACGAAAAAATGCCATTTTGAAAAAGAGCGTCTTTGTGAACGCTGGGCCGGCCACAAGCTCCCTGTTATGAAATCTAAGCAGCAGGGAGGGGAAGTGGGGGCGGGGTTGCTTCGAGACAATGGTGCCGCCGACAACTTAGAGGTGAATTCCTAATGAACTTTGCAGAAACTGTCCTAGAAATTGACACAAGTTTTATTATTTTCGATAAAAA
>NC_050526.1:14827228-14860394 GCF_002922805.2 Oryzias melastigma | reverse complement strand
TGTTTTGGATGGTGGGAGGAAGCCAGGGTGCCCGGAGAAAGCCCACAAATGCATGGGGGGAACATGCAAACTCCACTCAGAAAGATTTAAACCTTAATTTTTTTGCATCAAATGATTTATTGTGGGGCTGCACGGTGGCGCAGTGGTTAGCGCTCTTGCCTCACAGCGAGAAGGCCCCGGTTCGACTCCCGGCTGGGACCTTTCTGTGTGGAGTTTGCATGTTCTCCCCGTGCATGCGTGGGTTTTCACCGGGGACTCCGGCTTCCTCCCACCGTCCAAAAACATGCATCATAGGTTAATTGGTGACTCTAAATTGCTCCTAGGTGTGAATTTGAGAGTGAATGTGTGTGTGATTGAGGCCCTGCGACAGGCTGGCGACCTGTCCAGGGTGTACCCCGCCTTCGCCCATTAGTGGCCGGGATAGGCTCCAGCACCCTGCGACCCCGAAAGGGAAGCAGCGGACAAGAAAATGGATGGATGGATGATTTATTGATGTGATTTGGACTTCAGGGCCACCGTAGAAATGGGACCATTTTTTTCATTGAAAAAAAATGTCATCAAAACAAGAACGATTCCTGCTTTTATTTCTACCTTTCTCTTTGTGTTTTGGAGCTTTTTTTTCAGAGATTTGGTCACTTGGTTTTGTCTAAAGAACAAAAAAACAGAAAAGTGAAATTTTTTTTAGTTGATATTTGGGGAAAATAATCTTATTCTTACACGTTTTCTGCCTTTAAAATGCTTGTGCTGATATTCAAAATAATCTTTGATCATTTCTGAAGTATTAATTAACTGTTGAACTTTAAGTATCAGAAGCTATAACCGCCCTCTACAATAAAACTGCAGAAGTGTTTCTTATATTTGTGAGAAAATTCCGTTTTTTTTCTGATTTATGGTGCAGAAAGCAGAGTCAAAGCTAGAAGTTTGGGATGATTTCATCTCGTGTTTGTGGTGAAGGAACACAATGTCTCACAACAACCAAACCGACATTTTACATTTCACAGCTGACGCTCTTTTCTTTTCTGTCTGAGGATACAGCTGCGGTTTCTCCGTATGCTTTGTCACAGCAGCAGCGGCGCAGATGTTCCTGCAGGGTTTGCGTGTGATGCGCTGGTGACCCTGACCCCGTCGGTGTTCTCCTGCCACGCAGTCTGAGAGCACCAGTATGACTGTAGTGTTGGGAAGCATAATCAGAAACGTAAAAACAAAAAAAGCATTTTTTATTCTATTGATCATGAAATAATCATTGGAAAATATAATTTGCCGGCCAAGAAAGGTCCTTTTAAGTGGAGGCGTCTGGCAGCCACTGTGCGTCTGAGCGAGGCGTGTGAGGCTGTAATGGTTTTTCCGTTATGAATCACTTTTATTATTCATAATTAAAAAAAGCAGCACGCCTATTACTTCAAGCAAAAACAAAAACACTGCATCACCCTACAGATGGCCCGTAATCTCATTCTTTAATTGGAAGTATATGAGTGGAGCAGATCAAAACCTCTGTGGGAGGGTGTTACTTTACCTTTTTTTCAACTTTTTATTTTCCTTTGAGGCAGTAAATCAAGATTTGTTCTACAGGAAGTTTATTTTGAAAATTTAACAGTTTTTCGGTTTTTGCTCACTGTGAACTCCTTTCAGTCATTTTTTTTATAATCTTTTTTATGAAATAAATAAAAAAAATCTTATTTCCATCTTGCAAGTAAAATAATCTGATCAAGAAAGTTTTTCAAAAGCAAAATAATCTTAGTTTGAGATAGCATGTCTAAATTACTAGAACTTTTTTTTCCTAAAATTAAAATTCTTGCATAGTAAGACCATTTTTCTTATCCTATCGTCTTGGGAACGTAACAGTGGGAGGGATTTTAACATCCTCATTCACATGGTAACATCTTTCAGATCTTCAAATGCAGCAGGACTTCTAGCTTCTGAAGTTCAGAAACAAAGTTTAGATTGATAGAAATTCCCTCCAGGTGTCTCAGGATCATGATCTCACCCCCCCTCTCCTCGTCTCTTCATGTTTTCATGCTCTGGTAATTATAATGATGAGGAAACATCATGATTGCCCCTGCGGGTAATTACACACCGGCTTCATTAGTGCCCGAGTCGACAGGTTTGCCATCAATGACGAGCCTCCTTAGCGCTCCTCGACTCGACTGAGGCGCAGAGCCTCCCCTGACCTGAGAGGGAGGGATTGATTCATCTCCACTTGGCCTGCTGGGTGAGAACTGTGTTTGTGCTCTTCTCAACACCACAATCAAGCAGAAATAGATCGATACACGGGCCTTTGTTTAGGGAGATCATGTTCGCTTCCTGTCAACCTGTCATTAAAGTTCCACCCATCTTTTGGTCTTTTGTAAAAGAGTTTCCAGTTGTCTTTAAATTATGATTTTGATGTTTCATATTAAATAAAAAAAACTGGCATTTTCTAGCACATAGTTTCTTAAGAGAGCAGCAATATTTCATTAGAAATATACCTCTGAGTTGTGGGCGGGACTGCTGGGGCGGAGCTATCCCGCTCTCACATCCCGTCACCCATCCGTTTACATGCTCTCCCGCTAGTTTACACATCGGAGCAGCAGAGCCAACATACTTTCTATACTACAAAAATAATATTTTCAAGTGGCATTTTTTGTCATCCTGATTCTTAACTATTTGAATAAAGGAATAGTTAGAAATTCAGTTTTAAGCTTAAATTTTTTATATATGACCTCCATAAGAAAAATCCCAGAAGAACATGCTATAACACCAAAAACACAATGTTTTATTGAAGTCTTTGGAACACAAAGTGTTTTTAGTGGTTCAGCCTGTGATCCTATTGCATCTTTGCATCTATTGTGTGAAAATAAATTGTCTATACATTTTATAAAAAATGCAGATTTTATCCTTGAGGATGGAAACATGTCACTGTTTAGTGTTGTGAAGGGATTTGTGTTTTTTGAAGCTACATACACACCTGGCATTTGACCTGTGTTTACGAATCTGCTTAAGGCGTGCAATTGAACATGCGTTCAATCCATGGTTTTTTTAAACTTTATGACCGCATCCGGGCCGCCTCTACATTTGGCCTGACTCCCTTAACACTATCTCAGATGCATTATTTATTTATTTTTTCAGTCAGGCCATGCAATTGAGACCTGCATAGATCGTGACTTTTTATTCCACTCTTCTGCAGTCTGAGCTCCAGACATAAATTTGCATAATTACGAGTGAACAAGAGTTTGAATGCAGAAGTCTGAAATGTGCATTAATGTTTATATAGAATTTTTTATTGAAAGTGATTGCTTGAGCACTCATTGCTGGGGGTGGTGAACGTAGCTTAAGAGTTCTTGAGTTGTCCTGTGTGTCTGTGTGACTGAATCCTGTTGAAATTGCTTTATAATTCACACCATGCAATGGCACAATACTGACCCACTGAAATCAACAGTTGTCACTCCTACTGCTCAGAAAATGTCCTGAGACGGTGACCACAGGTGAGATTCACTGGAAATGGCTCCTAAAATAACATTTTTTGTTTTTACACAGCTTTATCATTTAATTATAATTTACTTTTTCTGTTTCTTTCGGTATATCTTCTCATATACGTCTTTGGCTTTGTGTGTGTTCCTCAGCAGATGGACCGGTGTTGTTTATAGAGGATTTACCAAACACTTGCCACAGCTCAGCCCTTAAATCCCTGTAATATTGAAAAAGGGCTTTCAGCCTGTAGGTGTGATGGGAATTCAACTCTGCAGTCTGATCCCTGCTGCTCCCACACAGCTACAAACCTGACATATTGTACACGACAGACTGACTCAGCCTCCGTGTACACGCTGTTGCTGAAGGTTTGTAGCAGTAGGAAGTAAATCACGCGAGACTGGTTTGTGTAAACGCACAAATACCGCTTTTGTGGTGTGCTTTACGCTTTAAGGCTTACTGTAGAGCTGAAGCTGCAAGATCATTGTGTCATTAGAGAAGCAAACAAGTCCTGTGATGTAAAACATGCACTATGAGCAGAGAACGAATAATAATGGGATAATAATGTCAAAAATCGTAAAAAAAAAATATTGAATATTTGGCTAAATCTATGTTTAAAAACGTTTTTAAGTTGCTCTTGACAACCAGAGTTCATGTTTAGCACTGATATAAACATGACGGTCTGCAAGTTGTGCTCAGGCAGGGACAGACTTTAAACTTTTGGTGGTTTGGTGTTGGAACAGGTATGTGTGAAGAGTCATACAACAGGTGAAGTATGGCATGTGCTAAAACACGCATGTACATTATTTCTTATAGAAGAACGTGTGTTTCATAAGCTTTTACATTTACCTTTTTTTAAATTTTATTTTTTCATTTTAGTTGTTGCATCCTTGTCATCAGTCTTCCACATTAGTAGTTCTGCCAACTTAATGACTTCCTTACTATGATTATATTATTACTGCTAATATTTTTTCCTTTCTTTTTTAATACAAATGGTGATTTAGTTTTTAGCTTTCCTAATATTATTAAAACAATACGACAATCTAATATTAAATCATTGCTTTCCTTATCTAAAGTTCTACAGTCAGTGACCGGCCCCTCCCACAGAGCACCGGAAGAGGCCAACTTCTTATTTTTGCACATGGACGCACTAAATTATAAAGTGCTACGCCAATAGATCTTTAGAACCTATGTTCCATGTAAGGTGCACCGCTCTATAAGGCACATCAAGCAAGATAAAGAGTCAAAGAGAAGACCATCAGTCAGTCAGACTTTTATTAACTGCGTTTACCGTAACTTGTTTGCAAAAAGTTAGGCACATTAGAAGTATTATCTGTGTCAGTGTATTTACAATACCTGTAACACTCAGCTTTATTTGTGACACATGAAAAAACAAACTGAAAAAGTAAAATCTTCAAAGAAAAATCAGTCCAATTTTACAGAATGAAACAAAGATCTGATTGCAATCGAACATTATTGTAAATCTGGTAAACTGAAAGCATTCTCTATAAAAGAGGTAACTCGGAGTAGATTGATTGACAGTCTTGCTGGACACATTTCCCGTGGCACACAACAGACCAAAGTGTGTCACATGTTCTACTCTGACTTTGGTAAACTACGAAGCATCATTGATTGATGGATTGTTGGACCATTATGGGTACTGTAGTCAGCAGCCTGCACAGTGATACTGTACTTTAATGTAATAACCCAGAAAAAACGAGAGTATGCTTAGTATATTATGTCTTTCAATTGATCAATGTTGAAAGGTGTTGTGAATAAAGTTTGACAAATCTGTTGTATTCCACTCTCTGCAAAGTCTGATTATAGCAGATAAAATAAGACAACATGTATGAGAACAAATTCATCTAATAAAACTTCCCATCAATCTCTCTGATCAATCACACACTGCCTCTTCTAGGTATTCTGGGACGTGGAGTCAAACATTTTATGTGACTGTTTTGTTTTATCTTAATGAGCAAACAACAATTCAATCTAGTCCTCTATATGGCCCAACAATACTGTACATTTTAAACCAGATATCTTGTTTTTTGATGCATAAAAACCTTCACCCTCTTGTTTGTGTGTAGAAGACAAAAACAAGTTGATTTACAAATACTACTTCAGCTTGTCAAGATTGTCTGATGAATTTATAAAATCTGTATGCAAAAAGTATTCACTATTAACTCTAATTGTTTTTCTCCATGACTGTGAATATGGAAATCTTAAAGTTTGAAACCCTTTAAAACTTAGCGAATTTTAAAAAAGGCAACAAAAAAATCACTGTAGTTGTGTAGATGTGTGTTTGTGCACATCAGTGAAACCCTTCTGAGAACTTCTATGACATAGACAACATAAAGCCAACTTTATTGTTATTTCAATCTTTCTCTCCTGAAAATTTCTATTATTTATGTTCCTGTAGCCCGTCTACCCCTTCCCCACCATGCCCCTCTCCTTTTCTCCTACCTATCGTCTTACCTCCTTTATCCAAATCGTTCTGACTTTTCTCCAATTCCTAAAGTTAATTACTTTTTCAAATAAAGTTTACCTTAAAAATTAAAGGGGTTTATTCAAATATACTCCAACTATGAAGTAAAATCTGTCCAAAACTAGAGACTTCTTCAGCCCTTTGCTGCTGAACAGAACAAATGTGGGTCTTGAACCTTTAAAGCAGACAAAACTCCTTATTAGTGGATGTAGATGCTGGTTTCTATCTCGGTTTTCTGTGATAAAATGTAAATTATGTATTTAATATCTCCTCCACTGTTCTGTGTTATGGCCTCACACATATTTTTTCAATCATAGTAACCACAAGAATGTTTCATGAGTCAGAGGCGTGCAGAGATAATGACTCGTTTTTTTTTTTTTTTCTCACAGCAGTAACCATCACCCATCCCGAAACACGCCAACAGACCTGGATAACGTGTCATCCAAAAATGACATAAACATAACAGGCAGACTGGACCATTTCAAAACCTGCTCATTTTGTCACTGCAGGAACAACAGTTTAAATACGATTGATGAGAGGGAAAAAAGTGTTTAACCCAACTGCATTTGCCAGAAGTTTTTTTTTTTCCTGGATTTGGTCTTGTGTGGTTTATCTGCTGACCAGTACTGCCTGTGCTTTCACAAATGTCAGAGTAGATTCTATCTGTCTGACGGCTTCCAGCGCAGCTCCTGGTCCTCATGCATCGAAGCAGCTGTAACTTCTGTTTGACATTCGAGTTTAGGTTGGATGAAATGTTGCTTTGATTCATGCTAACCAGCCTACAGACATGCTACACTCTTATAAGAAAAATGACTAAGCCAAACCATTGGAGCATCTGGAAAGTGTTGAAATGTGAACATGGAGATCTGTCAATCTTGATATTTGTTATCATACAGTTTATATCTGAGTACTTGGGTCACGGTTCAATACGTTTATTCTACCGAAGAAGAACAAAAAGATATTTTGTTGTTCACAAATAAAACGCTTGAATTTTGCTAATGCCTTAGTCACATGCAGTCATATGGGGTTGACCCGTATGGACCAGGATTTGGGGTTGTCCAGGTCCGTAAAGGGTCATGGAGAAGAGCCGCATCTTAAGGTTAGTGCAGGTGTGTTTTGTGGCTCATGCAGCCACCTTAAGGGACAGCATGAAGATGGAACGTACCATTGTTGTGCGTGTGGTAAACTTATCGTAAAGTATTTGTGGATATACTCTAAGTTACTCGCTGCCGAACACTGGGACCAACCTTCCACCAGAGGCAAGGTGGGGTTCATAGTCTTAACACATAGACCTTAACACATAGGCGGGCATGGTGGGAATTGAACCCGCAATCTTCCAATTAGGGGTAGACCGCTCTACCACTGCAACACAGCCGCCCTACTTATGACTTAAGGTTGATGCTGTAGTACAGCACTCTTCATGCAGCACTTAAGTCATTAGTAAGGTGTGCGTACTGGCTCTTTTCTGACCATGCCTGAATGTTTTATACACGTGATACGTAAGTACCTGTTGAGTGCCAACAAAATTATACTCTCATCGTATGCACATCTAAAAAACAAATGACGGTAAAACATCCAACCAAAATCTAAAAATGTTGCTCTTTTCTCTCTGTTCTCTTTTGACTATATGTGCATAGAACTTACATTATCCGTACAAATACCTGATGATACGTTTACCACATGCACATCAACTTTACATTCCCTTTTTCTGACGTATGAGCTTTAGTGGAACTGCAAGACACACCTGTGCTCCCCTGAAGATGCAGCCGCACCTGTCTACGCAACACATTCTCATCCCCAAGTCATCACATACTGACGTTTGAGGACCCCACCGTGTCACTTTTTGATGTTTTGGGTGTCCCCAACTTGATATTTTTTTGACAGGGTTGCTGTTTGTAAAATCAAGGGTCCGCAATCCTCAGGACGTGATACCAGATGCAGAGTGGTTCTCAAGACCCATCCAGTACCGGTACCCTAACCTGGAACTGGACGCAGTACTAGACACGGTACCAGCCAAAACTGGTACCAGACATGGTACCAGTTAGGGTTAGGGTTTGGATAACGGTACTGGGTTAGGGTAACGGTGCGCTCCGCTACCTGGTACTGCAGCCCGGAGGTTGGGGACTTGTGATTTAATGGAAACAGCCAGCTCGTCAAAAAACGAGTTGGGGACACCAAAGACATCAATTTTTAACGTAGAAGGGTCCTTAACCTAACGTCAATATTTGATGAGTTGGGAGTGAGATTGTGTTGGTCTACGACTAGGGTTGGTCACCGAAGTTCGGTTCCAAGTAGGAACCGTTATGATTTGCGCGGTTCTACTGAAACCGAAAGATGCGGCTGCAAACGGTGCCGGATTTCGGTTCCAAAGTTCATTGAAGTTTCATTTGTCTGTGGACATGTCAATCACTTGTACTCCCTTCTGATTCTTTACGATTCAGCCTATCTATTTACTTTCTTGTGTTCGTGGGCGGGCTCATATAAAACCGCCGAGATGGTCGGCTTCCGCAACGTCGGTGGGCGGGACTTTCGCTGTGAATAGTGGAGTTTCCGCAATTTTTAAACAACGCTGGAGCCCCATCCCAAAATGAAACAATGAATCGTTTCCTCCTTTGTTGGGCTGCTAATAGCAGAAAGCTCGGCTCGGCTCCGCCCACCACCACAGCGGGTCGTCATCATCTGCTGCGCTTTGCAGCCGTGTGATTGACATTTATCTTCCGCCTTATTTTATTGAAATAAAATATTGCTTTTGCCCAAAAACAACTGCAAATAAATGCCACATTCCTGATTTAATTTAATAAAATGTCAGGCTAAAATTTCAAGGACGTTTAAGTTTATTTAAGACGGAGTTTTATATTAGTGTAGCGGACTGAGTTCTGCTGGGTAACTGTATGGGTGCATTCTGGATTCCAGGGTTCAGTGAATGCACCAGTAGGAGACGCTGATTGGCCCTTGTTCTGTCACTCAGCCTGTTGTCGGGGGGTTTGGACTGGTTGGGCGCAGCTATTGGCTGAATAGGAAAAAGAGGGTGGGCTGTGCAGGCGCGAGGGAATGAGTATGTTTTGGGGGAAGCGCTCTCCCCTGTTGGTTCGGTTCTGAAGTTGCTGCAAGTTGTACGGCGTTGGTTACGGCCGACAGTAACCAGAATAAAGAGCATTAAAAAGCTTTGGAGTTTCGGTGCATCAGTCTGGAGGGACGCTACATTATGCTTTATATTACGTGCGCACAGCTGCACGGCAGGAGGGAGTCTGCGCTTGTTTGAAGCCGTTCTGCTTTGGGTTTAGGAAGATAAAGGCATTATTTTTTATTACTGAAGTACCGCAATAAGCACCGAAAGGGAACCGAAACCGAAACAAAAGAACCGCGGTAGAACCGGAACCGCATCAGAACCCATCGGTGCCCAACCCTATCTACGACCCTCCATGGGCCTGAACAAGCCAAAAGCCCTCAGCACCCACACAGGTCCATGCCCCATAAGGGTGCATGTGACAGGTATAAAGTGCGAGTACTGGCTCCTTACTGATAAATGCTGCCTGTTCAAAGGGTGTGCAGGTGAAACGTAAGTGCCCGTAGGATGCACGCACAAACTACGCTCTGAGTGTCTAATTTAATCATTTTTACAGTCAGATTGTGTACAAGGAGTGCACACTCATGACTTGAAAAGAATTGGCAACTTTTAGTTCTACTGAATCAAGACTACTGCATTTCTCATCACAGATTATTAGCGTTTCTGGATTAGAATAAAATTCTCTTATATCCAATTCCATTATATCCTTTTCTGCAATAACACATTTTCTTTTTTATGGAATTTACATTATTTAATGAGTTAATAGAGCTTACAATGGTTTCTGCTTCTCGTCTTAATGGAAAAATGGCATTAGAGCAGAAAGCAGCGATTAATAGGAGTTCAAACATATTGGAGTTCTGGACAAACTCCAGCTGGAAATGAGTTTTTCACACCAACAGCCAAAGCTGCTGCATGACTCAGGGTTTTACTCCTAAGAAGGAGATTTAACAATCAGCATTTATTACAGGCAATAAAAACTGAAGGAGATGAACTAGCTGCTCTTTTCCTTGTTCCAGAAAACTCCCCAAAATAATCAGAATGGATGTGTTTGGATGAGATGGTGAGGACTTATTTGATATATTCGCCTGGGGAGATCTTCTGGGTATAAGAAGCTCATTTCGAATATTTTCACCTGTTTGCTCTCCAGCAGATATAAGTCTTACTGGGAATCAGGAGCAGCAAAAAGACAAAAACTGGCTCAGAAGAGACAAAAAAAATGCTTACATGAGACAAAACTGCTTGAATAACACAAAAACATGATCACATGAGAAAGAAACGTGCTTAGAAAGGGGAAAAATATCAGATAAAAACAAAGCAGAGCTAGGATGAGACAAATTCGATTGAATAAGACAAATACACGCACAGATATAAGAAACGCATCTTCAGATAATAAAATCTGCCTAAATGAAAAAGGAAAAATATGGGGTAAGGAATCTGTCCTTAAGAAACGTATTCATAACGAAAAAGTTCTGCAGAATGAAGACTTTTGCTGCAAAATATGAACATGACATTTAGTTTTATGTTTGACGTGTCTGTTTTGAATACAGTTTCTCTTTGTCTTTATTACTAAATCTGTCCTATTAACTCACTGTTATAAATACGTCACACGGTCACAGGCATGTACATTGAGTCCCAAAACATTGAATGTCCAAATTGTGTGTGTTGTAGGGTATTTATTAAACTAAAATAAAATCAAACTTTGTAGAATGTTATTGATGCCATAACAGAAAGTTATTCTGATAGCCATAGATCTGTTGAAAATGTAATAAAACTGGTCAAATTACAGCAATCTTCATCTGTAGTTGTCAGGAGCTGATCGTGCGAACAATATGCCAGTGGATAGTTTCATAGTGGTGGAAAACCACTATGAAAAATGAGTAGCAGACATGCTGCACCAATCATTAGTTGTAAAAAAAAGAAGAAGAAAACATATCTATCAAAATATCTATCAAAATCAATTGATAATAAGAAGATAACAAGACAAAAGTAGCTAAGCTAACTCGGAGCTAAAGTAGACTAACTTGCAGCTGACTGATACAGCATAAAAAAAATAAAAAAAGATCAGAGGAATCAGAATACCCAACTTTCTTTCTTTTCTGATTTTAATTTCTTTTTATTTTTAATTATCTAGACCATGGCTCTGCAACCTGTGGCTCCAGAGCTACATGTGGCTCTTTATCTCTCCATGGTGGCTCTTTGGCCAAACATAGAATAAGTCATGGAGACTGCTTACATAACCATGTCGACCGTCTGAGTCACCAGCTCCCTAGTAATGGCTGCCTAACCAAAACTACCTAAAGAAAACAAATAAACAAAGCCTGCAAATTAAGACTACCAAGGTCTAATGCCAATCTAAAATACCCAAACCCAGCAGTGTAAGACTGCTGAGGACAAAGAGGGGAAAAATAACTAAAAAAGAATGGATTTTTATTTATTATTTAAAAAAAATAGGTCATTGAATGCAAATCCACATTTCTTAGACAATGCAGCTCCTTCTATGTTTTGAGCCCAAATGGTTCTTTCACTGTTAAAGGTTGCTACTTAGCCTACTTTAGCTATGAGTAAGCTAAGTTGTTTTTGCTATTTTCCTTTCCTTCTCTTAATTATGTGCCATTTTGATGTTGTCAATTCAGTATCAAAAACTGTCCTGCATGTTTTTGCATTGCAGCTTGTTCTACTCATTGTCTTTATGTGAGAACTGGACAAAGTGAATGTAATGTCGCCCATAGAAAATCTCTTACCGAGCCAACCTTTCTGTGGTAACCGCTCTGGCCAATCAGGAATGAGCTTGTTTGAAGTCCAGCCCCCAACCACTTGAAAAAGGATTGTGAAGAATCTATTTGTCAATCAAATATTTCAAACAAGACCACATATTTTTACTGCAGCATCTAATGGGTTCATTTATAACTTGAATCGCGTGTACTACAGATAAAATATAATGAAAAAAAATGAAATAGGATTATCAAGAACATGTTAAAATGTATCAGAGCAAAAATGGTTATTCTGACGAACATAATAACTGATTAATAGCTGTTTATTATAGAAGTCTTAGCTTCTTGGAGCAAGCTTCCTGGGGGGAATCACTCAGACCACTTCTCATATACATTGTAAAAAACATAGCAATATATTCACATGCATGGTTCTGGCCGTAGTTATAAGATTAAATACATAAAGAAGGGGAAATGTGTTGTTTTAGAGGCAAGGCGGTAGAAGTGTTATTACGGTGCTACGCCCCTTCATCTGCACTCCAAGAATCCCCAGGTTGTAATTTGATGAAGCAACAGTTTCTTCATCAAGTCACAAATAATTCCAGAACATTGTCGCGTCTCCTAAAACTGTAATTAGACTTCACGGTGGAGCTCTCAGCAGATGGAGGCGCTTCCATCTGTTCTCAGACTCTTTATTCCTCCTTTTTTATCATGTGTTCGTTCAGGTTTTTATGGTTTGTTTCAATTTTCCTCCTCTCACTTCTCTTTCCTCCTCATTTTAAGAGTGGAAACTAAATCTGGGCTAAAGTGTGTAAAAATTCTCAGAGGCTTGGAAAAGATTTGTCTTTTTTTCTTTTTTACGAGAGCTTTACGACTCTTCAAACAAACCGAACTGCTGCTCAGGTTCATGATGACTTTTACAGTAGCTTGTATGGGAGTGCGTTTTTTTTAAGAGTGTGTTGGGAAACATTTACAGATTACACAGAGGGTTAAAGACCTAAGGATGGAATTATCTTTACGATCATACAGTATTTCACTGATACTCTGATACTGTCTCATATGAAGTTATTTCATAAAAATGCAGACTGCAAATCTGTCACAAACGGAATGAGAGGACTGCAGGTCAGAAACCTCAAGACGGATAAAAAAAAACACTTCAAACTCTTTAAACACTTCACTTGTTTTGGGGTCGATACTGACGTTTGTTTGCTGTTATTTGACTTTTAATCCTTTAGTTTTGAAGATGTTAACATGCACAAATAACATGCTCTTTATCATTGAGTAACTCTTAAAGGAGCCATACCATGAAAAATCAACTTTTTTACCTTTTAGGTGTGTTATACTGTTTATTCCTCACTATAAACAACCCCAAAGTGGGGTCTGCTCCGCCCCCAGTCTAACACCAACACCCAATTTCTCCAAGGAGCTAGCAGTGATTAGCAAAAAACTTTCATTTTATATTATATTATAATATAATATTATAATGTTATATCAACGTATATTATAATATTGTATATCTTCCAATTGTGTCCTGCCTTCAATAATTTCCAGCTCAAACAGGTGTTTGTTACTTGTTTTTTAAATTGTATTTTTTTCTTTTTTTTTTTTTAATATTTCCTTTTTTTTATTTCGTCCCATTTTTCCTTTTAAAGTAAAATTTCAAAGTAAAATATTACCCTCATAATCATCCTCCCTTTTCTTAAATTTTATGATGACTACATCTCCAAAGGTTCAAGGTGTTTCTCACAGATTTTTACCTCCCCCTGAGAAACAAGAAAGATTAGGCTCAAATGAAGGACGATTCTGTGGGAAGTTGAATTCTCGGAACAATAATCGAGTTGTGTACAGTTCCGAGCTGTCATTTGGTTGTGTGTGAAGCACTACAGTGGGCAGTTGTTGGTCTGAAAGCTGAGCCGTGGGTTCACACACGTAACCCGATCAGATCCTCAGACGGCCTCCTTCAGAGCCGGACCAGAATAGAGCGAGCTCCAAATAGATGAAGGAGGAGAAAACCTCTGAGGGTGGAGGAAGGAAGAAAAAACTCTTCATTTTGACAAAAAATATTGTTCTAGAGTTGGTTTTATCCAAATGCAATCAATTTAGGGACACAATGGAAATCAGTCAAACTAATTTATCAAATTCTAAATAATCTTCCTCTTAATGGCAGATTAGTGTGACCGGATGTTAAAAGAACAAGAATATATCTTCAGTCTTGCAATAAATTGCTGCTTCATTTCTGCAACGGTGCACATTGAATGCACATCAATCTTCTTAACAGTTTGTCTTTGTGAGCAAATTGAGACCAAACCAATAATCAAGGGTTACATGGAGCACAAATACAGATTCCATGACATTTTTAACCATATTTTAAGCTAAAAAACACCAACAATTATTAAGGTTATTTTTAAACCATACACAAATAACACAATAGAAGTAAAAAGTTTACACAATTCAGACTCAATTATCTGCTTTCTGATAAGAGTAGGAATCTTCAGATACCTCAAGATTCAATTGTGATTCAGGAGGTAATGATTCAAAAATCCATTCATATTCAATGCATCCTGACTCTATGCACGTTTTAACAATTGTTTTCTCTCCACCATAAGACACCAAAACAACGTTACTTACTTTCTCGATCAAAGTGCATTCATTTGCAAGTAAAGACAAGATTGATGTAATTGTTTAAGGACACACTCTGTTGAAAATCATGTTTAGTGTCTTTAACATGTCCTTTTGGCATTTTTTGATAATGGAGGACATATATATAAACTTAAAATTGCACTCCCGAGTATTTCTTTATTCAAGCTGCTGTGAATCAGGAACAGATGAAAAAAGGGTTTAAAATAAGCTTGTGATTTACAATCTACAATTGGCAGGTCTCAAGCTCCCCTGCTTCGCTCCATTTCGATGCATCCACGAGTTATGGATCCATGTACGTCTTTGTTTTTCTCACCTGAGCTGGAATCTGGTTCAAAACTGTATGGCTATATAGCTTCAATATTGCTCACCATTTTTGCTGCAGCGCTATAGTCAGGTTGGGGTGACTGGCTGTAAGCTAGTGGGAGGGAGTGTAAACAGAGACGAGGGGAGGGTGAGGTCTTTATACTTCAGCTATCCAGATCGGCATAAACTGTCCTAAAAAATGACACTGTTCTCTTTTATTTTGGCTGTGAAAAATATTTGTGCATAGATGCCAACTAGATTAGTGAATATAGACTACCCATAATGCATTGTATTTAAAAAAAACTATGTACATTTATTTTTATAGATTTTTTTAAGTTTTCATCATCAGAACACAGTGATAAATAAGATAAGATGAAGATAAACGACTGTCATAAAATGTTCATATTTACCAGTTTTTTATTCTGAATATTGGTGACATCATATTTTGGGTTAAAATAAAGTTAAATTAACAAACTTGAGTCCAAATTGCATTAAAATCCAGGGCACTAGATAGTCATTTAGAAGTTAGGGGGTAATTTAGGAGCCTAAATCTCCAGCATGAACTAACAGGAAGTGTCTCAGACAAGAATGAATCCTCTTCAAAATAAAAGAGTGACTGGAAAATGCTCTTTTGTATCTATTTATTGAATAGGAATCACAGATGAAGGATTGTGTGACACAATTTTACCTGACTTCAAGAAGTATCTAGTATTAAAGCTCATTTTGATTCACGTCAATTACCAATGATTGATTGAGCTGCTTTTCTGTGAAGCCCGTCTCTTTACGGACGGCTCCTTGTTGAACTTCTGTTCATTTGACACTGAACAGCTGCTTCAGACCTGCATCTTCCTGCAGACGGCTTCAGGGGGCGTGGCACCTGCAGCTTTAATGAGTCTCACTTTTCCAAGTCTTAAAAATAACTGCATTTCTTTCCCGGTTGAACTTCCCCTTTGGCTCTACTGTATCCTGGTTTCACTTCCTGGTGGAAGACCGGAGCAGCTGTCTCACCGTCCTCCGCCCGGCTTGTGTAGATGGCGTCCAGTATTCATGTATCGTGTCAACCGCTGAAGCACCACAGCAGCTGCTGCTGCGAGTTTGTCGTTGTGCGTCGCCCGCTGGAGAGTTCTTAATGGAAAACATATTTCTTAAATGGCTGGGGGGTGGAGGGTAGAGTTCTTAAATTCATCCATCCTGGAAGGAGCTAATTATATGGGTTTGACATACAGTTTAAAAGACATTTCCTGTGAAGCGGCTTCAGCCCTCTGGTTGTGGGAATCGGTGGAAGTCCAACGTTTTCCTAATTGTTTCACTTCAACGTCACAAAGTTCTCCAAAAATCTTCAAAGTGAAATCATTCAATGTTCTAAAAAAAAACAAAAAAGAAGAGTGAAGCTGGACTGGTTCCAAACTACAGCCATATCTGATTTTAAAAAGTCCTCTTGACCTAAATCGTCCATTCTTTGGACCAAAGTGTCGTCCTGTGACATTTAACCCTTAAACACTGACACTTTAGCTCCAGTGTTTACATCCTTTTGACTACCCTAACTCATCAACTCTTAATGCAACTCTTATTCATAAATTAATAAGAAAAATGAGAAAATAAAAGATGATGATAACCCTAAATCCTGTGTTTACACTGAATTTGACTCAAGGCAAACTGACCGTTCTGCAAGTGAAGTTAAATACAGATCAGGAGCCAACAGATGGAAAATGTAATGTTCTGGATGAAATAGAGGAAATTCAGACATGACACAAGGAAACAAACAGACTAAAAAAACAGACATGAAAAATGTAAGTTTAAAACCAACCAAACTCAATGAATTAATCAAATGTTTCACAATAAGCCAACTTTGCTTTTTACTGACCTACTGAAGATCCTTACTCAGGAAGCTTTCAAGATACGGTAAACATTAGCATAAAAGTTATTTCTCTGTTGGGTAACACCTCCATCCAGCTCCAAGCACTTCCGTTCAAAAACATCTCAGTGACAAAAACTGAGTAATCGCTGGAATTTCCTCCCCTGGCACGATTTCATTACAGCTGAGGCTCGTCCGGTGATGCTTACCCAGCACGAGTCTTCGTCATATCTGCAGTTTCATTAAGTGAGCCATATTTTGATATCAGCCTCAGACTCATCCCTCTGCTGTTGTCCAGAACTGGCAGTGGGTCTTGGTGCAGTGGAGGAGCGAGCAAATACCAACAGCTTATGAGGTTGAATGGCATGATGGGAAGGTGGAATCTAGTCTGTGAAGGGGTCTGGACATGTGTGATGGAGGGAGAGGAAGAGACATTAGTCAGCTCAGTACCACAAGTGGGAGCAATTTCACTAAAGTTTACCAAAACAGCACTTCCTCTGAGTCGACAACAGTTTCCTTCAGAAATGGCATCATAATGGACGTGAAGTGGAAGACTCAGATGTAAGGCTTTTGAAAAACCCCTGACTCTTATTTTTTTTTTTTTCCGGTACCCCTCAGTTACATAAATCTAGTCCAGATAAGTTGCAATCCTTCAAAAGAGGAATGGAGTTTTGGCAGCTTGTTTAAAACACTTTATCCAGGCGGAATTTGTCTGCTTTAAGACTACAAATGTGTGGCAACTAAGAGGGACAAGTGTGTGTAAAATATCTCCTAAAAAGACCACAAGGATATTTAAACATCCAAAAATCCATGGATGGAAACCAACTCATGGATGTTGTCTTAAGAGTCGGTCCCACTGGCTTTCACGGCCATATCACGACTGGAGCACAGAAAACATTTCCTCCTGTGGTACAGACGCTGTTAGCAGTGGACTGGTAGTACAATGGCTCAGATGTGGTCGCTGAATAGATGTGCATACACGCGGTATAAAATTTGGCTGCTGTTACACGCGGTCTCAATTTTTTGGCTTTGAGTTGCAGTTGCCATTACGAGTGGATGAAAAGGGGCAAACCGGTAGAGGACACACTGTGATCCCAAATCGCAGTGCAGTATTCATGCACATTTGTTCTACAGACTTGCTGTGGGGAACAGGTCATAGTGAACACTTAACACATAGGGGTAAAGTAGGTGAGACACAGGTGTGTCATATAGATTTTTCTTTTCAACACCTTCAAACCATGCACACAGTGTGTAAGGAGCCCGTTTGTGTTGCTCACAACCAGACTGTGTTATGTTCACACTGCCATCGGCAACGTCCGTTCCAGCGGCCATTTTCAATGAAAAGGCCGTGCAAACAAGTGTAAACTCGTCTTTTGGGGTTCAACACTCAAAACTCCTGAATTCATTCATCTCTGCACTAGTTTTTACTACAGTTTTCAGGCTCTGTATGCAAAGCACACGGCCATGGAACGTGCTTTGAAAGCTAAACCAAATGAGTTTTATCAATGAGGGACTTGGATTTGGAAGTGACGTACAAGAGCATTCAACTAGGGCCTTAGTGAATGTGCTGTGTGCAACAGGAGGAGGGTCTTATCCAAACTCCGTAGATCTTCAATGGTCTTCTTGGGAAATCTAAAAACATCCTTCCTAATACAGACTATAAATCAGTCTTCTCTGCTGTGCTTCAGCGCTTTAAAGCTCCGCCCACCAAACCAAAATGAACACACAGGACTGCGTTCTGGTGATAGTTTGTGTTTTCCTGTTTATGTGCATGTTTACACTCCAAAAAGTCCAGCAAAAATGGCAACATTTGCAGAAATATTAGTGTTTGTCACCTTTTTCTGTTTTAAACAGAAAAATTGTTAGTTTGTTAAAGCTGATCAGCTCCCAGAAATCTGTCTGACACTCTTTTACACAAAACTATTCCATATTGTCTTCATTCTTCTGTGTTATCCCCAATCTTTGTCTCCTGAAGGGATTCAGCCAGCTTAAAAAATCATCCAGCAGCATTTACCATAAGCAGCGTTTGGTGTGTTTATATGCAGCACTCACTTGTTGTTTAAATACGCTGATTTAGAGCCTGTGCGTGAACGCCGCTGCCTGTTTCAGTTTGCTTTGCCCCTGCTGCGCTTTTTAATTTTCCCAGAGCATCTATTACCAACGACTTATGGTGTTTACACCCTTTCACAAGTGCCTTGTAAGTGCTTCGCTGTGCTCTAACAAGTACTCTGGCACAACGGGGAACCCAGCGCGGCGGTTTCCCGATGCGTGGAGTTCCTCTTTGCACAGTTGGGTCGTGAATGCAAGAGAAGCAGAAGACCGTCACCTCTGACCCTTTTTACTCCAGGTGGGTTGTCCCTCTTCAACCCGTTAAACAGAGCCACGACCGCTGTGAACGAACCATTACTGGAGGCAAAGCTCAACTGTCTGCTTACCCTTAAGTTGGGCCTCCCTCTTAAATGCAGGAAAGTTGTGGGTGGGTGGGGGTGGGGGGGCTTCATAGACTTGCATGCATGTTGCTGGTGATGGCTTTACCATAAACAGTGATGAGGTTGGAACATGTTCCAGATGTTGTGGGTGGAAACCGCTTTTACACACTTGTGCATGCTGAGTGGATGGCAGTTCAAAGGTCAAAGGCCACTTTAAGTCCTCCAATGTTTTGGCCCCAAATATTAGGACTAAATAGAGGAAACTGGCTCTGAAACCAGACACGAAATGTTAGCGTCACGTTCTGTTCCCTCAGTGGTAAGAGGCCGGCTCTCTGCAGCCTAAGCTGTTGCCGTTTCCGAGGTGAACATGGAGGTAGACGGTTACGCAAGCAGTTATGACATTTTCCCAACAGGAACCTCACACAGTCGTGCTGAAACACACACGAGAGGGGCTGGCAGGAGTGTTTTCAATATAGTTTGACATTTGTGAGTGCTGATAAAAAACCTTGAAAACAAAGCGAGGCTCTAATGTCTGCTTACGAGCGCAGACAGAAAAACCAAACCTCTCAACCTGTGCAACACAAAGTCTCAACTATTCCTTCATTTCAGACACACAAGGCAGAACCAAACCAAAAAACAGCTTCAGCTGGTTAGGTAAGCAAAAAGGCTGCAGAACGCAAGGATGTCTAAAACAAAGAGGGTTTAATTTTACCCCAAAGATGCAAAAAAGAAACATAACAGAACCCAAATACTATAGGCCTGTAAGATGCTGCGATATATAGACATATTATTCCGACAGCTTATTTCATTTTTAGTTGACCATTTCTGCTTAATGCACTGGTTGTATCCTGTAGAGATCCAATAACTTCCACTACATCTTCCTTGATAGAGTCTCTCTGTAAACTACCTCTGGATCTTCTGGCCCTGTTATTTCCAGAACTGCCTCCACCAAACACATCTCTGCTGGAATAAATCAACTTCACTATCTCACAATCCATTTACAAATTAATTTTTTTTATCCATCTTCTCACTTTTAAGGCTCTCTACAGTTTTGGCCCCTCCATACCTCTCTGGCTTCATTCTCTATCATCTTTAGCTTTTCTCTGCTCCAACTCTCCATCCCAAAGGATCTGGAGACCTTTAGTCGATTATATCCAAACCTCTGTATCTGCCATCTTTGCAACCAACTATTTAAGTGATGGTAAAAGTACTGTCTATTCAGACTGATACACGAGCATCTTTCCTATTTCCTATTTTATCTGTGAATACTCTGGAAATACTTTTAAGAACCATTTTTATCATGGCTCTTTTATATCTATGTGAGGAGACATTGGGTGGATTTAAATGGGAGCTGTGGATAATAGACATAAATGTTTCCCAAAATGTGGTGTTAGACTTGAGCCATCAATGGGATCTGATGTGAAACCAGTGATAGAATGTTTTTTTATGCTTTTACAATGGTTACCACAAATTCTAAGAAAAATTAGTCTGATTTTACTAGGCTTGTTCCCCTTCTGGGTTCTTGGAACCTTTTAGGTTCTGGCAGTAATAGAAATTTATCACATGTAATGGTGATGATGTAAGCTAACGTATCAGAAAGGATCAAAGGTTGTGGTTTGTACTGTGCAAGTCCAAATTATAAAGTAATCATGTGTAATCAGCACATACTCAGCACATGATTACATATTTTAGATATTATGGTGTGGCACCTCCATTAAAATCGGAAGCAGAGATGAGAATTGGGCGATTTGAGTCATCGTCAATCTTCAGAAATATAATCTCTTTGGTCCGATGAACAGTATTGATTTATTGTATTTTTTAGTGTTTCAAGTGATGCTGATTAAAAATATTTCAGCTAAGAATATATCTTTGCCCTGCCTGTCATACTTACCTGTTTTTTAAGAAGGAAGTAAAGCCCTACGTTTACACCATTTACCATTTTACCATTCATGCTGCTCACACTGAGGTGAGTTTCTCTTGTAGGATTTTCTCAGAATGGTTTGTGCCCTTGTTTTAGAAGCCACAGGTTTATCCGGAAGGATCTTGGTGCTTACAGGGTTTAGTTGGGGTGTTTTCTGCATTGTGTTAGGAGGCTTTTCAAAGGTTTGATGCAGAGACTTTAATCTCTTGTGTTTCCTAATAAAATCATCAGAATATTTTGTCAACAAATAGTTGGAGAAGGTGGGAAAACGGGATATAGGTCTGAGAACCATGGGTTCTGAGAATATGATCTCAGAACCCATGGATGTAGAGAGAAAATAAAAATACAATGGAAGGATAAAATTTCTGGGCTGCACGGTGGCGCAGTGGTTAGCGCTCTCGCCTCACAGCGAGAAGGCCCCGGTTCGAATCCCGGCTGGGACCTTTCTGTGTGGAGTTTGCATGTTCTCCCCGTGCATGCGTGGGTTTTCACCGGGGACTCCGGCTTCCTCCCACCGTCCAAAAACATGCTTCATAGGTTAATTGGTGACTCTAAATTGCCCCTAGGTATGCATGTGAGAGTGATTGGGTGTGTGATTGAGGCCCTGCGACAGACTGGCGACCTGTCCAGGGTGTACCCCGCCTTCGCCCATCAGTAGCCGGGATAGGCTCCGGCAACCCCGCGACCCCGAAAGGGACGAAGCGGTCAGGAAAATGGATGGATGGATGGATAAAATTTCTTTATGTCCATAAATTACATTTTGAGTGCTGCATTGGATTTGTGTACTTTGATGCCTTTTACTGGAGGTGTAACAATTAATTTTTAATAGCGCTTCCATTCATGTCATAATTTGTGGTAGCAACCCGATTCATAGTTGATATTGGTTCAATTTTGAAAGATCCGACCGAATCCAATTTACTGATCTAATATTGATCCAGGACATCTTAACATATCTGAGTCACACTGGTTGAATTTTTGGCTAAAGATGTCCTGGATCAGTCTTAGATCTGTGAAATACAAGGTGAAGTTTTCCAGATGCCTTGTATTTCTTGCAAGATAATTAAGTGGAAATTAAATGCGTACAAACAAGAATTAATGTCAAATTTTAGCTCATAAAGTTCAGTCTGCTGTTTTTCTACGTCAAAATAATACAAAGGGAACATTATTGGAACATTCTACCACACTATGGTCACATGTTTTAGCAAAGTTCAAAGTGTTTCCACACATTGGACGGTAATGATGGTTGATTAGTTTTTTCTGCCGTTATGTGTGTTATCTGAGATGGCATTATAATAACATAAATGTACCATGTTTCAATCCAAATATTATTTTCCAAGATCGATTATTGATTTATTTTCAATTTGAAATTATGTTTAATGATAAAGGTAGATTCGATTAGATTTGATTAAAAACTTGCCTTAGACAGATCAATCTGGTAGGAATAGAAATCAATTCATTGATTAATCATTACACCCTTACATTTTACCATTGTGTATTTATTATGACTGCCTAAATTACTAACAGTGGTTGGCAATTTACACCTTAAAATGTAGGAAAGCCAAAAATGTTCATAAAGCTTTTATTTCTCTAGAAATGACCAAAATTTGTACTTTCTTCTTGTTTTACTTCATGTATGCTATTAAAGGTTATGGTATTAGCCTTACACTGCCTTTTTTTTTAAGGAACATGTTTTATTGTCATCCTTGTCTTCTTAACTAAAATGTGTTTAGTCATTCAAAGCCATTAGTTTTGTTTTATGACTATTAGCAAGCAAGCGAGTGTTCAATTCCCACCATGTGAAATGAGCTTCATGCAATGTGGGTCCTTAGGCAGGACTCTGGGCTACTCTTAGACACAAGAAGGCCCAACTCTGGTCTCCTTGTGCTGATCCCCAGCCAAATAAAATGACCTACAGAGTCAGGAAGAGAATCAGTGTAAAACTCTCTGCCAAACCACCTCTGCAAAATAGTGAATGCTACTTTCCTGTGGCAACGCCTGAAGGGATAAGCCGAAATCTGAACAACAGCAAGCTAGCAAGCAAGCTAATTAGCGTGCTAAAATTGTGAAATATTGCTATGTTTTCTTCTAATATGTATTCTCATCTCATTCCGTTGTGGACATGTTATTTTTTGTAATGAATTAGTGTTTTTGGAATTAGGTTTTAGAGATAAAGTCAGAGAAGCAGACTGAGATGGTTCGGACATGTCCAGAGAGGAGAGATGAATCGGTAGATGGATATTGAGTCTAGTGCTGCCAGACAAGAGATCCAGAGGAAGACCAAAGAGGAGGTTTATGGATACAGTGAACGAGGACATGAGTGTAGCGGATGTTAGAGTAGAGGATGCTGAAGAGGCTCAGATGGAGGAAGCTGATATGATGTGTTTTTCAAATTAGCGTGTTAAATTTTTGGTGATCTTTTGTTTTTTTCCTTTGAAAGGAACATTTAACTATCTTTATAGAAAAAAATACAATCATTTTATCCTTTAGTGATTCTTTGATAAAGACTTTCAAAGTAAATGTTCAGCAACATTTGCTTTATTTTTCAGTAATTCAGAAAATGGTAGACTTTGTAGTTAGCATGTTAGCGTTAATGCTATTTGCTTTTTGTCTTCTTTTTTTCATGAAAGTTTGCTTCTTTGCCCATTTTTAGTCTTTGACTACCAAAAAATGTGCCAGTGAAAGGTTGAACTAAAACTGATATACTGCATGTAAGTGATAAACAGTACCTAACCTTCATTTCTACAATTAAAATAGGACATTCACTTAAGTAAAAACTTAACTCCAACTGTTATGAGATTAATCAAGATAAAACATTTTGTTAGTGTCACAGCTCTGTTTTTTACTAAAAAGTCCTTCATTCTTTGCTCCTTAATAGTTAGAGGTCTTTGAGGTAAATTAGCAATTCTGTGCTAAATAAACAAACCATATTTCTTACTCGCCGCCACAAGAACAGGATCCGTTACAAGGCCACAGACTCCGCTTGACGTCGCCGCATGTGTTCAAGAGTAAATTGTGTAAAACGCAGGCGCTGCCGAGCTGACCGCAGCCGTGATTCTGTCCAGACCACAGGCAGCCTGCAGACACCGCTACTGTGCTTGTGTGTGTGTTTGTGTGTGAACGCTTCAGCAGGACATGAAACACAGCGACAGTAGCCAGCCAGACACAAGACCTCCTGATCTTCCATGACGTAGCGCTCTTTTCCGCAACAAGTCTGCAGGCTGCGAGCAACCCTGATTAAACATTCACTGTGAAGATCAGTCACCTCCAGGGAAACTGACTGTATTTACTTTCCATTTAACCATTTTACTTGCATTCCTTTCCAGAAAAACCTAAAATGACCTTTGCAATAAAATTGAATGCAATTATACATTTACATATTTGATGGAGCTTCATGCATGCAAGACCACAGAGTTCAGAGCAGGTTTATTCTGACTGAGAAGTTCCGTTTTTGTTTCATATGACGTAAAAAGAGCTGCTTTGAAGAAGAAAATCTCCACATTTATTAACAATTCTTTGTGTAATCAAACCTAAAATTTGTCAGCTATCATTAGTTTTTAATCAATAAAAAATAGGGCAAATCCATAAATTGTGGATAAAAAACTAGACAAACCTAAATGACTACAAACTGCAACAAAACACATTTTACAGGAAACGTGTTTCACATCTGAACAAACATCCTCATAAAAACATTTACTGTCAGTCGCGATAAATCTGCTTCACAAACTGTACAAATGTACAGAACATTTTGAAACAGAGTTTTGCAATTGTGGGAGAAAAAATGCTTTTTGTGTCATAAAGAAGTCATGCATTTCCTCTAAAAAGCTTTTTGAGCACTCACTCATGATTGAATGTGCTCGATCAGCAAATGGAAGCTGCATTTAGGTACAGCTTAAAAGGTAGGACATTTGCATTTCTGGTAAATGTTTGGCTGTTTTTGTGGAGGTGGGAAACATCCTGCCCCTGAAATGCAAACGTGTTCTGTGCAAATGCATGTAAGCAATTGGAAAAGGTTTATACAAGCTGTTTTTTTAGGTCACGATAACCATGATTTTGCAGAAGAGCATCTGTGGCCCTTTGGTAGAAAAGTACCATTATTTTCCACAATATTTAAAAGCTTTAATTTATTCCCAAAAACAACAATGTGCGCTATGATCCAGAGCACCTTTTATATGGATTCATTATTGTTCCTTTTTTTTTTAACGAGTTTCAGCAAGTTTGGGTTTTTATTGTGAATACACTTACACGGCTCACATGTGGTGGTATCAAACTGTTATTTTTACCTTTTACTAACAAGGTTAAGAGAGTTAGCGGAGCCACAATAATGTTTGTTTTAGCAGCATCAGTTTGTTTTTTATGTGTTACAAACATGGTTGGGAGTTACAGGTATTATGAAGATGCTAATGAGCTAACGTGTAGCAGTGTTGGACTGTGTTTTTTTTTTTTTTTTTTACGTGTAATTAACATGGCTTGGAGTTAGCCTAGTCACAGTAAAATTAGTGTGTAAAATTGTGTGTGTCCGCGATGGATTGGGTCCGCTTAGCTCCAAAAGCCACGCCCCTTCAGAGGAGAATTTGCAAAAGAAGGCTTCAGATCAACATGAAAAATGGCTTTTTGTAGAATTTTGGTGTAAAACTTCATATCAAAATTAAAACACTACTGACAATGTTTATTTAAATAAAAAAATGGTCGTGGGAGACTTTAACTATGAAACTGCGCAAATTTAATTGTCAATAATAAATTTGCTTAATGTAAAAACCACAATTTCGAAAAAACTCGCATTTATCGAAAAAAAGATTTTGCGCTTGTAGGAGATAGTTACTGGGGTACATCGAAAATAATAATTAATATCAAAATTAATTAATGGAAACACTTTTTTAATTAAATCCAGTTTGTGGTAAGAACTGGCTGCTCTGAGCGCTGCACAGCGGGCGCCACGAGAGCGTCACAGCTCATTAAAATCTGCGTGTCATGCGGAATTGTTGGATTCACAGCTCCTCTTCAAAATCACCGAACAAAATTTCCAAAAATCACTTCATCGAGAAGCAGCGGCTGCGCTTGCCGCTCCATGACCTGAAAAACACGCAGACCTTTCTTCAGATAGATGATAATTAGCGCTAGCTAATGCTGTGAGAGAAATCTTGTCCTGTTATCAAACAGAAAAAAAGGCTCCAACTGCTTACGTGTCAGAAGAATGTTTATTTTTCAATACTGCTGAACAGGCTTCTCACATCCATCTGGATCATTGACATATATAGAGATTTGTCAATGATCTAGCTGTGCAGCTCGTGCTCCCAGTGCTGTGACGTCACCCAAACGTTCCCTTTTTGTGAATCAACTTAAAACAGTATTTGTTCTCATCTATCACCATGGCTTTGAATGACTTACAGCGTGAGTAGGTTTATGTTTATTCCCATAATTAGATTTTAATGGAAACAGTGTAATTGTAAAATTGCGTTTTGTCAACATTTCTAGTATTTCGATAAAGTTTTGCACATATGTGTAATGGAAACGCTGTGTTTTTTTACGGATGGACATGTAGCTGAGCACTTTATCTCTGTATTTGATCCGTATTAAGAAGCCGACACTTAGACTTGTTTTAAACGTCTGGATTTCTCTGAGACGTTATGTGCCTTGAAGAGTGTTTATGTTTGTACAAGTGCAGCTTTATAATGGATGGAAAATGTCTGTGCTCTCCAGAATGTGCTCACCCACACATTCATCAGCACTCAGAGGATTCCCGGAAATACACCCACTTTTGAATTATTAGAGTATAGAATATTTACATAAACCACTGAAGCAGAGGACCAAAGGCTGTTTAATGAGAAAGATGGAGACCTGTCTGCAGGTGTGAAGTTTCTTCTTCTCATTTGCTTAATTATGAACAAGCAAAAGCTCCTTTTTGTGGAAAAAAAAACAAACATTAATCGATTGATTCAAGTTACATAACTAGAATAAACAGCATTTATTTTTATTTCAAATAACAGAAAAACTGTTTCCATTTGAGGTGGTTTGGTGCACGTCTTCATCCAGGATATTTTGGATATTTTTACTTGTGATATAAAGCCTTATTGCGAGAAAGAAATCTCACCAGTCCTTTAAGGGTTTCGCAATGTTGCGATGGCACCAAATCCTGCACCTTTTTCGTGACACTTTGGACCTAAAGCTCTCACTTTGAACATGTTCTGTCCTGTTGCTCTTTCTTGTAAATTCCAGCACGGATTAAAAAAAAAGATGCAGGAGACATGACTTCACTTTATGCGACCACATGAATAATATAACCCATGAATGACACTTTTAGCTTGATAGAAAATACACAGAACTTCCTCTCAATGTTTCTAACGAATTCTCTTCTTCTTGGCCCCTCTAGGCATTCTGGGTAGTGTAGTCACATCAAAAGTTTAACCATCAAACTTGACTATTTTATAATAAAATTAAAGTTAAGATGATAATAAAAGAGAAGCTAAAATTAACTTAAGTGACCAATAAACACATTTAACTAAAACATAAATAAACTAATACATTTTCTTTAAAAAATAATAAATAATTGAAAATACATTTTTAACTTAAGCATAAAAAATGATTAAACCTCAGAGTAAGTATGCCACTATTGCATTTTTTTTTTGTTTTACTTCAAAATAAATCACTATTTAATATGAAATGTCATCAGTGCTATCTATGCATTTCATTTCACTTTAATAAACTGTTGACAAAAATGCTTTTATGTCTGCATGTCCTTCTATAGCCTTTATTTGAAAACTTTTGTTCTGACTATTTAAAGAAAAAGGTTTCAACTTCAGGGTTTTTGTGATGTTTTGACATAAAAATGTCCACAAGATCCTGGAGTGTCTGTCCTCTGATCTTCTGATCTAGAAAAAAAAGTTAATATTGGATTTGTTTTCAACAGTAAAGCTCATCATTGTGGTTTTGTTTACTTCTAATTTTCAGGGTTGGTCTCTGTTTTTCACTGTTTTCGTAGCAACCTGTTTGGGGCACGTAGGTGACCAGCACAAGATATCAAAGTTGTAGAGAGCTTGGTGATCCGGGAGAGCTATAATGTTTGTGCACGTTTTTCTAGAGACATTCTGCGGGCGAAAGGTTATAATAAAGCTGTGATGAGCGATATTTGTGACTGATATTGCACTGACGATATGACTTGTGATACATGACCATGAAGCAAAACAACTAATACATAATTTCCATTTCACTGCATTGGTTTTATTAAAATAAACTTCAAAAGAACTCAAATAAACTCCAAATGACTCACGTCTACATGGGAGACGAGTATCTAACATAAAAAAGGTCCATTCGTTATCTAATTCGTTAAATGCGTAGCTCTGCCACAAGATTGTTTTTGCATGTGTTAGCATTGAAGTCGTCTTTGTTGATACGTGTATTGCAGGCTAATATTGCAATGATCTTTTGATACTTCATGATTTTTAATAACCTGTAGCTGTGTTGGTAAGGCATAAATCTCTGATTAGGAGTTGTGAACCGGATATTGATAATTCATGGTAAGGTCGAGCCAGAGTGGGATGATTTAGCTTCTCTTCCTCCCACTCCCTTGATCTGATAAATAATTTGATGCCTAGTTATCCTATGTTTGACATATTTTTGTGTGGATGTTAACCTCTGTTGATTGAATTGCACATGCATCATAGTTGTTTTTGATTGCCAAAAATAAAAAAAAATTCAAATCAAATCAAAACTATATAATTGCAATAATGCTTAGGTCTTAAGTAATGGTGAGACATAGGCCCCAAATCTGTATGTGTAGCCCGACTATTAGAAATGAGGAAATCAGATAGTAGTTCTACGAGCACTTGCGTATCACCTGCGTACCCCATGTTTTCTTCAGTTGTGCGGAGTAAACTAATCCATACTAACAAACTAGAGTGTGGTGTAAAGGCACGGTATGATAGCATCACTTGTCCGTAATAGATGTGAACAACTTTAGCCTTTCAGATACTTTGTGATCTGTGACAGACTGGCGACCTGTCCAGGGTGAACCCCGCCTTCGCCCTTCAGTAGCCGGGATAAGCTCCGGCACCCCGCGACCCCGAAAGGGAAGAAGCGGCCAAGAAAATGGATGGATGGATGGATACTTTGTGATACACTTATTACATGCACAATAATCGTGCGTTTCATTTTCATCATGTCCCTTTAGGTGGACAAACAAGCCTTTAAGGAACTACAAGCTGGACCCAAAAACCCTATACGGGTGGATGTAACCAAGCCTTATAATCTCAGTTTAACCATAACAGACGTGGCTTGTTTCCACAGATATTTCCAATTCTCACCTGAGGTTTCCTTTTTCACAAGATAAGACTTAATGTGTTGCTGCGTTCAGATTTGAATGGAACCAGCATGAAATAACAGAACTTTGGAGAGTCCAGGGTTGCTCTAAAAGGCTTTTAGGAGTGTCCTCCTGTCATTGTGGAGATGGCTAAATCAAATTTAATGGTCTTTCTCTCTGCATTACCCACCAGATAACACGAGCTAGATAATGACAGACGTGCAAACAAACCATTGTGTATCTGAGATAAATGCATAGAGGCGATAGCATCAGAGCAGTGAAACTTTAGCTCCACACTCAAGTGATGAACGCGCTGTCAGTGAATGCATCACTCTCTGGCACAAAGACATTCACTGCTTTTATACTCTGAGTCAGAGAGGAACAGCTGAGCTTATTCTACAGACAACTCAGGAAATAGCTGGCAGTCTCCGACAAACTCACACGCACACACATGAACACCACACAAATGCACACGCAAAATACAAACACACAAAGATGCACAAAGACTCACACAAGCATATACAAACAAACAAATACACATAAGAACAAACACACACACGCACACACAAACATGCACACCCCCACACACATACAAACACATGGATATAAACACAAGAAGATGTGCATACACACAAACACACACGTACAAGCACACACACCCAGAAGTTCACACACATACACTAAAACGTAACAAACGGTGGTTTGTTAAGATGAGCAGTGTCACCATCCATCCATCCATCCATCTTCTTGGCCGCTTCTTCCCTCTCGGGGTCGCGGGGTGCCGGAGCCTATCCCGGCTACTGAAGGGCGAAGGCGGGGTACACCCTGGACAGGTCGCCAGTCTGTCGCAGGGCCTCAATCACACACATTCACTCTCACATTCACACCTAGGGGCAATTTAGAGTCACCAATTAACCTATGAAGCATGTTTTTGGACGGTGGGAGGAAGCCGGAGTCCCCGGTGAAAACCCACGCATGCACGGTGAGAACATGCAAACTCCACACAGAAAGGTCCCAGCCGGGATTCGAACCGGGGCCTTCTCGCTGTGAGGCGAGAGCGCTAACCACTTGCGCCACCGTGCAGCCCGCAGTGTCACCTAATTAGCATATTATTTATGGTAAAAAACAAAACAAAAGCATCTTAACTATATTTAAACTTCAAATAAAAAGCAAATTATATGAGTTCAGAGACTGAAAGGTGGAGGTTACTCTGACGTTTTGATGCAGCTGCCCTAAATAGCCAACAGACATATTGGTGTCAAAGTAATAATGCGCGATCTACCTTCTTTTTAATGTGAGCTGTCAATCTCCTTTGTTGTGATGCAACTATTGTAGAAGTTGACTGACACTGATTAATTGATGGAAGGCTGCTTTGGGGTGGGCGGAGCCTCTTGGCAGCATCTGCTCAGTGAGAATGAAACAACCCAAATAAAATCTACTTCTAAATTTTGGTCTCCAAAAACCAGAAAAGTTGCTTTGAGAAAAAATGTCGCGGAGCCGGTTTGAAAAGTTTCCAAATGAAACGGTTAGCTACATGAGGGTGAGCGGCACAAAAACATTAATTCAGTGTGTATGTTGCCTACTGTTTATCAAGTGGGTGGGGTCATTTTGTTGTTTTTTTACAGTTCCTTTGTCACATTGAATCACCCACTTCCATCTATGTTCTTCACTCACACCAACCACCGTTCTAATCACGAGGGTGGGGTTGTTATAGCACTTTTATTTGTGCTACAAAGTTTCTTGGTTTGAATGGCTGCAATCATCCTCACCACTGGAGACACATCCAGAGGCTTCCAGAATGTCCAAAAAAACACCAACGATGAATGTTTTCCTTTCACCAAATCACAAAATCCTCTTCCCTTCATGGTTTCATTTACTGCTACAAACTGCTTCAGGATGGTCAGAGAGAGTGCTGCCAAATGTGAAGCCTCTCCATCAGCGGCTGCTTTCTTCAAGTGTTAATGATTTCAATCCGAACTGAAGTGTCAATGTGGAGATATTATAAAGATGACAGCAACGGAACAAAGAAGAGGACCAGGTCAGAAGAATCCCTTCAAGAGAGGAAACTGATAGATGACAATGTGACAATGAGCAGATGGAGGCACTCTGAAGACGAGCACCAGTGTTGCTGTTTATCGTGGTAAATAAGCACACTGCAGGCTGCTTTTGACGGAAGTGTGTGTGGAATGAAGTCTGGGCAGTGACAGAGGTCTGGGACTCTGTGGGAGGTGAGCATGAATTCATCAGCTGCTCACTCAGCATCTCCAAAAGCCATGAATGTGGCTGCTCCGATTGTGTCCTGGTAGCATTCAAGTGTTGTTTTCACGGAACACATCACAAACCAAAATCTAAGAGGCAGTGCTTGACGTCCCTGCAGTTGAAGGGATAAAACCCTTCATGGTGTCATTTGATGGACGTAATTGAGACGAGATCAAGCAGGAAAACGCCACAAAAGCCCAGATTCAGGTTTGTGTTTTCCCCTCGGATCGTGAGGGTGGTTCTGGTTGATACTGAAGCCTCTATGATCAATTCCAAGAAAAAAGAAATGTCAAAATCAATTTTTAAAAAGTTAACAAAAGCTTGAAATGTACATGTAGAGCTACATTTATACCGGCATCAGCAACGCATGGTCAAGTGACCACTTCCAATTAACAGTCTATGTAAATTTGCATAAACATGCATTTCAGGCCCATTTTTATGACCATTTTCAGTGCAGCCATTAAACACTCGTTAAAAGCTAAACCTCCTGAACGTTGGCCAATCAGAAGCTTGGATTTGGTAGTGACATATTGGTAGCGTTCTTTTCAAAACAAGTAAGTGCCAACCGCTTGAAATCAATCATTTCAGGTAGTGCCCGACCCGACTTCTATGACACCAAGTCTTTCATGTATCGGAATAGAGCTGTGACACAACAAGCCTGGAGCAATTTGTACCGCTTTGACAATTAGCACCAAGCTGCTTTCAACTGTGGGTGGCAGACATGTGCTAGTTAACAGTAGAAAAAAAAAAAAGGAGAAGCCCCTCCCTGCTGGTAAATTGTGAACACCCTAAATAGGGGTGGGATTACATACATTTGCTTCTTCCCACTTCTTTTCGAGCAATCATTCAAACTCTACTTGACTTTAGTTAATAGTTAAGAAAATTAACGAACCAGATGTGACATAAGTGTGTTTTGTTTTTGTTTGTTTTCTATTGTCTAATCAAAACATTTCATTATTTCTGTAAGGAGTTTCTTTGTTATATTTGTGTTTTGTCCTGTATTTTTTGCAATCTATGCTTGAAATAAGCCAATCAATCAATCAATCAATCAATCAATCAATCAATCAATCAATCAATCAATACATCAAACATCACATGCTCAGTGTAAACATTATAATAATTCCAAATATTTTGTGTCAAAATTGCAATTTGCTGCTGGTACTATGACGTAAAATGTATTCATAAATGCAGAAAAAGACTGTGGGCAGGAAAAATGTATTTTCACACTCTGCCTGGGGATGGCGCTGTTCTCAAAGATCAGAGGTCAGTCGGACTCCTAATTTGCTTTTCTTCCCCCTTTAAAAATACCTAGAGTTTGCACCAATTGTTACTTTTTTAACTTTATGCAAAAAATGTGTATTTGCAGTTGCCATGGCAACAAAGCTGTTTGGGTTTCTTTTAATCAACTTGGGGGAACCATTCTGACCCCCAACATGGAGAGGAATCTGTTGCTTTTATCTAAAAAAAACCTCAGAAATGATAAAGTCATTCTTTTATTCTGACGTTCCGGGTCATCTTGAGTTTGTGAGGCAGCGTGCCGCACAACCACGGGACGACAGCATGGAAACAGATGTATTTAGTCGTGCAATGCACACGGAGCTGCGCCCGCCACATGGATCCCCTTCCTCCATCAAACACGTACGTGTCACCAACTATTTTTTTACACAAAACGAGCACATGCGTGAGATTGCCCAGAATTTTCCCACCAATCAGACTTCAAACAGCCGTCTGAGAGCTCGCCGAAAAGGCTTTTGATCCTTTT
>NC_050526.1:14796629-14827211 GCF_002922805.2 Oryzias melastigma | reverse complement strand
CGTATGTCCCCATCACTGATTGTTGGTCTTATCTGGAGGCCATCAGCTTGTCTGATTAGGACATTCCCAGGATTCCAGTCTGTCTTCTTTGCAGGAATGTCTGCTTTTCTGCAGCCTGCTTCCATTTCCACACTGTCCCACATCGTTCTGTCACATCTGCTGCATCTTTTCTGCTTTCTTTCATCATAGTGACTCAATAGTTTGTTCTGTTTGTCAGCATCTGCATGTGTGTGGACTTTTTCTTCTTGATCTTGGTATAAGTTACTGTTATCAGTTGTGAAGCTGTCAGGCCAGCAGTTGTGCAGTCACCACGAGTCTGCTGCTCAGTGGTCCAGCGGGTCAGCTGATGTCAGAGAGGGTCCAGCATGCAGGATCTTTTCACAAGTGTACGCCTCTGCATATTGATGCTTGAGCACACTCCTGGAATGTCCCTCATTATTGTTCAGACCAGTCTTTTTGGTGAAAAATAATCATTTGAAGATTTTCCTTACTATACAGTGCGTTCTAAATTATTAGTCAAATTGTATTTAAGTGCTTAAATGATAAAATTCATTGTTTTTCAATTAAACTCATGGATGATATTGTGTCTCAGGGCTCTTTAGATCACTGAAATCAATCTCAGACACCTGTGATCATTAGTTTGTCAGATGAGATAAAAAAAAAAATTATAAAAAAAAGGATGTGTCACATTTTAAAGCAATAAGAAAAGCAAAAATGATCTGCTGCTGAAAAGCGTGAAATAGTGAAATGCCTTGGACAAAGTATGGAAAACTTAAGCGTGATCATTGGAGATTTGTAACAGATTCAGAGAACACTCGGATTAATGCAAATAAATGCAGAAAGAGGAAGGTTTCTGCCCGACAAATACATCAGATTAAGAGAGCAGCTGCTAAAATACCTTTGCAAAACAGTAAGAACATATTTGAAGCTGCTAGTGGATCTAGAGTCCTATCAATATCAAGGTGTAGGATCCTCTGGAGGCTTGCAGTTCTACATAAACCTTATATTTTTAAACAGTCTTGTTCACTGATGAATGCTGTGCAACCCTGCATGGTCCAGATAGATGGAGGAGTGGGTGGTAGGTAGATGGCTAGAATGTCCCAACAAGGCTGTGAGGTCAGTAAGGATGTGGTGGAGTCATGGTTTAGGGTGTAATCATGGGGAGAGCTTATCTACCTCTTTAGGGTCCCTGAAGGTGTAAAAATGACCTTTGAAAAATCTGTGGATTTTCTGACTGAGCTCTTTCTTCTGTGGTACAAAAAGAAAAACTGTGCTTTCCATAACAAAATCATCTTTGTGGATGACAACGGACCATCTCATGCTGCAGTAATACTATGCATCACTGGCTGCTTTGGACATATAATGAGATTAACTGATGGCGGTACCCCATTCTCCCCTGACTTCAATCCTACAGGCTATGTGCACGACCTACTTCCATATTCGGTATATGACTGCTCAGTAATTTCCGGTTGGAGCAGTGGAACGTTGTTATAGGAATAGTGGAGCATTTGGAGCTTACAGGATGTATTTTGGATCTACAAAAAGTCACTATAAATGCAAAATACTCCAAAATAAAAATACAAAAGGCATTAACTTGAATGTGTCATCCTACATGGCAAACTTCTGAGGTAACTTGCTAAGGCTGATGTTATTCACACGTATTTACGTGAAACCATCTCAAAAGCTGATGGAAATTCATGCTGACAACACATAATAGGTGCAGCCAAGATGCATTTCTGCATTGTTTCAAGCATTTTATGTGCATCCAAAGCTAAATGCTGTTACTGGTCGCAGTATTTAGTGAAGTCTCGTTAGCTGTTTGCGCAGCTAGAGTGCGGAGCGCAGCTGCAGATGCGGCTGCAATAGGGAACCATTTAGTGGATTAACCCAAATCTTAACCGTAATCCTAACCTTAACTTTTCCTCCGGGTCCGTGCAGCCAAGAAAAAAAGTTCAGAACTGACTGCATTATTTAGAAAATTATGTACAAAGACCGTTGTCACTTTTCATTTGTGCTAATGCTAACTAGCATGAAAGACACGTCTAATTATCGCTCTCTTTATCTTTATGAACTGTTAGTTGCGTTTCAGTTACTCCACAGCAGAGTGTTAATACATTTGTGTAGATGTAATTTTCAGTGTCAGGTAGAAGCAGTCTGAGATGTGATTCTCATTCATAAAATGTCTCAACACAGGCAAAGGCGCATGTTAGCGCACGCTGCTACTGCTTCATGAAGAAGGCGAAGGCTCCTCATCATCAGATGAGAGTAGGATCAATATTCCGAAGATCACTTCAAAGTTCATTTACACATAAGAAGTTCTGTTAAACATGTTTAAAATGTAACAGAGCTACGTTTCATCTGAAGATGTCATATGATCATACAGTGCATGGTGGCGTTTTGCGAGCCCTGGGTGTTTAGGGTTTCAGGAACGCAAACTTTGCCTTTTTGGATGTCATTTTGTATACACGTAATGACAAACTAACATACAATATAAGAAATAATGAAAATTAGGCAATACTAGGGAAAGTACACTGAGATGTGCTAAGTTGACGCATATAGATAACCACAACCGGAAGTAAACAAGCGGTCTTATTTTTTTAAGCCAGAAATACACACGGCTCCATGCATAGCTCACATCCAAACAGCAGTTTTGGGAGAATATTCTGACATCCTGCAAAGAAATTCAAGCGTAAACTCCAAAAATGCACAAGTTCAACAGTGATTCAATTGTGAAGCTGCTACAAAATAAGGGTCCTCCTATGTTCAAATGAAACTTGACCTATTAAAATCTCCCTGGTTTGAAAAGCTTTTGATTTCAGTAAATATGACCTCCTAATGCAGCAAATCTAACAAATGACCATTTTCAGTTCTTTAGAGTTTATCAAATGTTGTGGATTTCTGTTGAGTGTAATAATGTCAAACAGCGTGTTTAAAGGGTTTTATTAAAAAAAAAATACCTTTATCTTTAGAAGGTTTGTTCAGTAACATTTAATATATACCATACTCTAATGGTTAGTGACTTGAAAATAATTCTATTATTTGCATCAAGTGTTTAGAAAAATCATAGAAAAATATAATTTGCATAATAATTTAGAAGATGCTGTAAAGCTCTGAAGTACACAGAAATGTGTGTTAACTTTAAGGACAGCATGACTCAGTTAACATTAATGGATAACAAGAGGCAGTAAGTTTGTGATTGAACCTTTAACACCGGATATATCACAGACGACTTCTAAATAACTCGTTCTTTGACCGTTTATGCGATCAGCATGAATGATCACATAAATGGTCAAAGACTTGAAGTATGCCAAAGATCGTGTGTTATTCATTTGTCCCTTACGATATCTCCGGTATTAAAGGGTTCCTGTGGAGTCATTCCTCTCTACAGTTGCTCAGTGCGTGCCTAGAAAGATTTATATTTTTCTATGCATTAAGTTTTGGGTTTGTCTGAATGCACTGACTCAAAACAACCTGATTCATGTCAATTTACTTCTGCTGTAGACTTCTCACTCTGGTTCTTGAATATCAACCAAATTCATTTTTCTTGGCTGCTGTGATTGTTTCACTCTGCATTTGGTTCGAGTGGATTGAACCATGATGAGGCTGAGATGTTGTATTGGATTGCCAGGATGCATTTTACAAAACTATGATGTCAATCATATGATGTTCTTTGAATCGTGTGTCACTCATTGATGTAAAACCAAAACGTAAACTTTGGTTTCAGCAGCAGAAACCACAGTGGAAACCTTTATAGGAACTTTCCTGGGACGGTATATTGCATTTGTATCATCTCTGTCTCAACAACCTGTAAGGTTGGGATGACATTAGGGCAGAACGACTGTTTAGCAGAGTTTTTTTTTCTTCACAGATGTCAAAAAGCAGCAGGTAACGCCTCAGATAACACGGTGTCACAGACATTAAAGACCCGTCACTCATTCATCCGACTCTCAGCTGCGACTCAGCGGAGAGGTGGTGAAGGTCACAAATTAACCCGAGGAAACGTTCCCGCGCTACGCAGCTCTGGGAGTGAAACGGGGGGAGCAAAGTCCCACTTTGTGTTTTTATTTCTACTATTGCAGGCAGGCACGCAAAAATAATGCTGCTTGCGTGCCGCTAAGCCTGAGAAAAGCGTCTGAAGTATATATCATCGGAGATGTGCGGAGTTAATTGTCCCATGATGACATGTGCAAAGGCTCACCCCCTCCTGAGAGCTCAGTTTAACCCGTTTCACAACAAACCAAGACATGAGCGAATGAAAAACAGATTTGTGAGGTTTGAAGAAGAGATAAACAACCTGAAGTCTGAATGAAATCAAAGCTCAAAGTCTAATTACTCCACAATTGTGGAAGGGTAGGAAAAAATAACTTAAAATATTAAGTTTATTTTACATTTGCGAAGGACACAAACAAAAGATTTTTGTTTTTCTTTGAAAGAAAAAAATAGCCCAAATACCTTTTATGATAATGTAATTTTAAGGAAAGCTTCCGATGTTTTGATTGCATGAAAAGAGAGATTTAATTTTAGTAAGCAGCACAAGATTCCCAGGATTTCAATCATTGACTGTATATGAGAAATGGACCGTGCAAAAACTGAAAAGTAAATGGTGATTTCTCCAGAGTATTCTTATTGTCTGAAATGCTGTTTTTGAGGGTATTATGAGCTGGGAGTCCAATTTATGCAAAAATTAACAAATGAATACTTGAATCTGAATCTATATTTCAAGACAGTTAAATTATTTGAATGGAATTATAGAAATGAATGCAATTTTTTCATGATATTTAAATTTCTTTGAAAGGGTTTGTACTTACTTGTACATCTTTGGGGAGGAAAACAAAGTATTTTAAAAATATTTAAAGTTACAGAGACAAACTACCTTAAGTGATTCTCGGGCGTCATTGAGGAGAGCAATCTGGAAATGGCGTCACTTTTTCAGCTGAAAGTACAAATGGCCCCAGAGACAAAGCCGAGAAACAAAGAAAACTGTTGGTCTGCGTCTCCCCCTTTGAACGGTCAGGGGTTTCCATGTGTGCGCATGTGTGGCAACTGCTATTGATTTAGCATTAAAGAGACCTTTTCAAAGCGACACCTCATCATCCGTGAGCCTTCATTCCACTCCAGCCTTCATTCACAGTAAGCCTCCAGGGAGGAAACATACCAACTAAATGGACAGTCTTTTTCTAATAACCAAAGTGATGCACTTACTTTATGACCAAATATTTCTCTGTGTTTAATCATATGTAATCAAATATCATCATCAACAAGGTTCCAAAAATGTGGGATATAGATGGAACAAAGTAAAGGGGGAGGAGTCCATCCATGAGTTTATTCCAATAAAAAGACAAATCCTTGATGTCCGACGTATCTAAATTTGGTCTTGAATAAAAATCACTATTTTGATACTCAGTAGCTTTGAGGCAATTTAGTTATTGCTTGAAAACTATCTAATTTGATACACAGATCAATATTTTTGGTGCACAGTTGGACATTTTAACACGGAAGTCTATGAGAATTTGCTCCCTTCTGAAACTTGTCTCTAGTAGTCCTCTAGAAATGCCACATTTGCTACTCCCTGGTTTGTTCCCATGGAAGTTGGGGGTTTGCTATTTGGAATTCTTGACCAAGGGGTGTCTAAATCCAGGTCCCGAGGCCCAGTGTCCTAAATGTTTTCCAACCAACCAACCGACCATAGAGGCTCCTAATTGGCTAAACACACTTGATCCAGGAATCAACAGCAGATAGGGCTGGATTTATGGAAAACTAGTAGAAGCCCTCGATGTCTCGATTTAAACGCACCAGCTTTGGCTGCTTTACATGAAAAGGAACCATTTGAGGTGGTCTGAAGATCTTGCAAGAATGTCGCCTGGGTGTCTTCTTAACTTTTTAACACCGGAGTGTTGGCATCCTTTCCCCTACTGTATCTCATCAACCGTTTATGCAAATTAACGTAAAACCAGTTGATTCTGAAGCGGAGAAAAGCAGCCTTGCATTGATATGCAACACTTAACATAGTGAAGTTCTTACAAAATCAACTTGGATTAGCTGATTCTGAGATGGAGAAAAGTGGGTTTGCAAAGTTATGCAACATTATCTTAAGTCAAACCTGCTCTTACAGAGCTTCACAGGAACTACAGACAAACTTTAGGATGCAGCCCGTCCTCTCTACAACCCTCTATGGGTCTGGACAATCCAAAAACCTGCAGCACTTGAACAGGTGAACCCCCGTACAGGTCCATGTGACCAAGCCTTTACGTTTTGTGTTTTTTCTAGTTTCTGAGGGTACCATTCTCTAAATGATCTTTATTTATGATCAGCGAGTAAACTTTATTGCCACATAACTTTAACAGTTTCCTAAATTGCTCTCCAACAGCGGCATGTCTGATAAAACACACAGAAAGAGCCAGAATGGATTCCTGATGAACGGGATTCTTCTGGTCACGGCTTAACAAGCAGCAGAGCTCTGCACTTGTTCAATCATACTTTCTTTGGTCTGCTCCAGCTCCGGTCTGAGTAATGAGCCTTCACGCCCGTGCTGGCAGCTCACAGCAAAGTGGCATTAATCAGGGCTTCCCACAATGCCCGGCGTCTTCTCACACACAGCTGCTGTTGTCCTCCCTCTCATCAATATTTCTGCGTTCCGCTGCATCCAGAACGGAGGAAGTGATTCTGTTTCCTGCTCACACTTTGAGTCGAAGCATGTGTTTTTGTCACATGAGCCCGTTTTCCGTGCAGAGACATCTGCTGCGCAGCTCCGAACGGGAGCCTTGGCGTGCTGTTGCTGCCGAGACGAGCGCTGATAGGAATCTGATGTATGCGTGTGTGAGCCAGAGATTTTATGAAGGCTGTTAGCTGCTGGCTTTCTTAAACAATATGTCAGTCTGTGCCTATTTAGCAGAGGCGCACAAACTCGCACACGAACCGAAGGCTTCGCTGAGAGTCGCATCATGGAAAATTGGCTCCTCTGAGGCTCTTTCTTCCTCTCCTCCTCGAAGTCTCTCCTCCTGCTACAGTCTGTCGGTGCTGCAGATACAACATCTCATCTCTGTTACGCCTTTCTTTTTGAGTCCAAATGACAGTTTCACTCTGACTTTCACCTGTTGCCTTCTTGGCAGGATATGACGTCATCAAACCCCTGCATTTCCAGTAACAGACCACACAGCACAACTGCTCTGTACAGTCCCTCCAGAATCCTGTGGGCATTTTTTTTTTTTATAGTTGAGGCATAAAAAGCGTGAATTTCCAACCATTTTTCTAATAAGCTGCAATACATGTTTCAATATTTTTACATTCTAATTTTTTATTGGTTTTATGACTTGCAGGCGCTACCCTACCCCACCCTACCTAACCCTGACCCCCATTTATCCTGCCCTCACTGACTGAGCAGTTCTTATACCCCCCTCACGCTTCCCTTCTGATCCTGCCACCCTAGTCAAAGGAGCATATGACAAATTATTAAAAAAAAAGACATTTATTTTGAATTTATGGCTTTCTCTTGGATTTATACCCCTAGCACCTATTTTATTTTTTGTTGACCTGGGAATGACGAACGAATCTATTTAATTTTCAGAAGAATCTGCAAAAGTAAACTTTTGGATTTCCTTGGCAACAGAGGTTATTGGTTACCCACACCCACATTCCTAATATATCTATATCATACGTCATGTTGCTTGAACCAATGATTCATGTATTAAATTTAACAATATTATGGTCAAAAATGTGCAAACAACAGGGGAAAATGACTTTGTGCGCTGACAACTCTAACGGCATTCAAATCTACAACATCTAAATCCAACTTTGCTCCCAAGTAGCGTTCACTAATGCTGGAGTTAGGAGGCGATAGATTGAAAACCCTAGGAGTTCAAATTTGTAGCTGGTAGAGAGGATATTTTTTTTTTATCATTGTTTTAAGATGGCAGCCTCTTCCCAAGGTCAAAGGTCAACAAAACTTCATTGGTGGTTGTGGAATTGTTGAACCTGTTGGTATGTGTGCAAAATTGGGTTTTAATCTCTTCAGCAAAAGTTTTCTTTTCCCACATTGTGCAAAAATACTTGAATGTGTGTAAATGTAAATATGTTCTATTCACACACATTCACACATCAATTTACACACACACAATAAATGAAACACTCAAATTCACACCTATTCATACACACAAATATTCAAACTCACGCAGACACACACACATATTTACACACTATTCACACATTAAATCACACACATCAATTCATACACATTCATTCACATTTATTCACATTTATTCACATTTATTCACATTTATTCACACACATTCATGCACTCACACAAATTCATACACCGATGCATTCACTTCACAATTACACACACATTTACACTCACATTCACACAGTAATGGTGGCAGGGTTGCTTTTGACTGCTTCTTACCCAGCCATAGGTGTTAGTGCCTTGCTCAAGGACATTTTGGCACATGTTCAGGCAGAGTAGGGATCAAACCTGTTATCCTACAGTCAGTGGTTCAGAGAGGTTTCTGTGCACTTTAAGAAAGGCAAACAGAACCTTTTTAATTCAAGTATCATTTCACTTTTCACAAGTTGTGCAAACTCTGTTTGTTTTGCTCCGAGGGTGATGACTCCTTCTTGTCTTCAGGATTCACCACCTAAAACGTCAAAACATAATAAAAATAATGTCTAAAAATACATGTTTGTTTTTTGTTCAACATTAATGTCGGTCAAAGTGAAGCGTCGCTGATCTCCTGTGATGAAGCTCCTGCCCGTTTCTATAAATGGTTCCAGTTGGAATTGCAATCTGCTGAGGGTGATCCACAACCTGAAGACGAGTGTCTGATAAACGCTCAGAGAGAACGTTTCTCCTCTCATCTATGATTGAAATCATTCAGAAAAATGAGTGGAAGTCATACGAAGACACAATCATAGAATAATAAAGTCAGGAAATGGAGTTCTTCCAGATGATTTGGATCCCAAATTGAGTCAGGGGCCCACTGTGTTCAGTCACTCAGCGTGTCATCTCTCTCTCAGTCTCGTTCTGTATTGATCTCTTTGGTTTTAGCTCTGGTGAAGCAATCTAACCGGCATTTTTCTCACAATTATTATTTATAGCTGTGCTAGATCTTTATATTCCTGGCCCTCATACTCTCATTCAGGAGAATCTCATGATCTCTCCATCATTTCCATCCACAGAATTGTGTTTTATTGTCTTCATCGTGTGTGGAGTTCTGTTGTTCCTGCACGACTCTTCCAAAGAGACAAATGACAGTGACTTTTACCTTTTTCATCTGCTCCATTTACCCTTTCACAGCTTTAAATTCCAGAAAGGAAAGAAGGCATTCGTAGTCTTCTGATGATCTGCTTCAGCAGCTCGCTCTTGTTCCAGGTGCTTGAAGCGACTCCTTGTCTGCACAAGGGGCAGATGACTCACCACTCGCTCTTCTGTCTCTGTCCATCAGTGGTGGAGATACGGGTTTCTCTTTGGCTCCTCGGGTGGTTCATTAGCACCAAGACAGTAGCAGTTTGTCCCTGCATTATGCCCTGAAGCGAGGATTACTTCACTCCTGCAAACTATCAGAGCTGCCTGTCCAACGAGAACTGAATCTCAAACTCATCTGACAAAAAAGGCATCAAAAATATTGATTAAAGCGACAAACTTTCACTAATCAGAGGGTTTTCAGCTAATATGAGCTGACATTTTCTATGAAAAGCCTTTCTTATGCTTCTATTTTGAACTTTTTTTTTAGATTTAGTAGCATAATGAGACTCAGGTAGTAGTATTTTTATCATTTTAACGTTTATCATTTTTAATTTCATTTTTTAACAACATAAGGACAAAGTAAAAGAAATTCTTTAGAAAGAAAGGATAGGAAAATCAAAAGTTTAAATATAATTTCTCAATAAAAAAATCCCTAAAACAACTTTTAGAGGAAAATGTCCTAAATTTGAATTAGTGAATATAAAGGTTTGATCCATTTTAATGTAATAATTCCTAGACTTCCACCCAAACTACATTCCACAAGCATCTTTTTAGCTTTACTGCTGGAGGTGGGTCCATGGGGTATCGATCCCACGTCGTCCAATTGGGCAGGGCCCGGCACAAATGGTTGGCAGTACTCCAAACGACGGCCCTGTTGATGCCACTTAGGGCAACGTAATTAAATCTTGTTGCCTTTTCATAAGGAGGAGTCCCTACCAGGAGGAGGAGGAGCTGAATCTGAGTCTCTAATTGGTTGACACAACAAAAGGCCTTGCCAAAAGTTCTGATATTTGAACTTTAAAATTATCACATCATGGCTCGATACAATGTTTCTCCAATGTGCATTAATGCTAGACACTCAGAACATGTCACAGGACCTGAGATTGTGTCTATACGCTGACTTTACAGTGAAACTCATCGACACTGACACGCAAATCACATTTGGTGTGAATGTAGCTCTAGAGTAATGCAGCTATGATGATGCGTTTTGGAGATTTTTTTTTTTTTTTCTTAGGAGGGGAGGGTTGCAAAAATGTGAGGAATGCTGGATGTATGAATGGCTCTATCTCACTTTTTATTCAGTCATTATTACATACATGATATGGAAATATGGATCACGTGTAGACCATAACATATTTGTCTTGATGGATTAGTCCCAGAAAACCATTTATAACCATTTAGGCTGGTTTTGTTTACATGTTCAAGTTTGCTTACAGGAGGGGGTGGTGAGTGGAAACCTCCAGGTTAGGAACGAGTTTATTTTCAAGAAGTTTGTCAGATATTAAAGCTCTATTTTTGCCAACTAATTATAAACTTTTAAAGCCTGCAAAGGAGATGACCAATCCATAGTGTCCTAATGATAAAGCATGAGCAGCACCTCACTGACTCAAAAAGACAGAAATATTTGTACGAATGTATTAACAGAAGACAGATGGTATGTCTTTATCAACAACAAAAAAAGATCCAAAGACCGTCTGAAAAGGCTGGCACTCTTAGTGCATGCATATGTTGCCTGGAAGCTGTTTTCTGAATTTTAATTTAAATTTGCTAATTAACTAAGCGGACATATGAATACACCAAAGGCTGAGACAGAAGAGGAGGTCTGAGTCTAGATAAAGAATGTATGTCCTTTGAATGTGTTTTTACTAAAAACACTGGCTGTCTTTGTACAGCTTCTTTCACTGTAGAATTAGTATTGTTATTAATGAAACACACAGTTTTTGGTCCTACAAGCTACTTGAAGTATTTTCAAACAAATGGAGAAAATGTGCTTTTAACAGAAAGCAGCCCCAATCAATCTTAAGAGTCCCTTCTGCATAAATTGTTCTGAAATTAAATAAGTATCCTGATAGACTTGTTGATTAATCTGGGTTTCCGACTCCATGTTTGCAGATGCAAAAATGACCGTCCCTTTCTTCAATTTCTATCCTCCAGAGCACTGCCTTGTTATGGAGAGGTACTGTGCACAAGCTGCTGAAATGTTTAGAATTCTAATTGGAGTGGTGCATCCATGTGAGGTGCCGAAAATATGTTAAAAGATTTCCTTGTGTTATTGTGTCTAATTGCAATTTCCCTTTCCTATTTCGGTTTCATTGTTCCTGCAGTGTTCTTGTTCTTGTTGTATGTATTTGTGAATGCATATGTACCAGTACTCACCGGCCACTACCTCTCCAGCTGCTCGTTAACACACATTTTTAATCAGCCAATCACATCAACTCAATGCATTTAGGCATGAAGACATGGTGAAGATGATCTGCTGCAGTTCAAACTGAGGATCAGAATGAAGAAGAAAGGTGACTGAAGTGACTTTGAATGGTTGATATTGCCAAATGGGCGGGTCTGAGTATTTCAGAAACTGCTGATCTACTAGGATTTTCACCCACAACCGTCTCTAGGGTTTACAGAGAATGGTCAGAAGAAGAGAAAATATCTAGTGGGGGACAGTTCTGTGGGTAAATCAGCAGCAACTGTGTCATGATATCATTTCGGAATGTTTCCAGTACCTTGTTTAATCTATGCAACCAAGAATTAAGGCAGTTTTAAGGGCAAAAGGGGTCAAACCTAGTACTAACAAGGTGGACCTAGTAAAGTGAGAGTAGATGTTTAAGCTAGCCAAATAGTTGAGTTGCACAAAATATGTTTTTTTAAGTCATTACAAGTTGTATATTAGCAAAAAATATGGTAGAGAAAAGTACAGAACTCATTGTTGAAACTATTCAGTGTTAATAAATAAAATATAAAGTCAGTTTTATTGGCTTAGAAAAGCTAGCGCTTAGCCTAACCCTTCATTCCAAAGCCAACTGCTTGTCCAACACTGCTTTTGTCTACTAAAATTCCATTTCAAAAGGAAAGAAAAGAGAAATGTTTCCTATCAAATCTTTTACCCATAAATATTGTGTTGCTGTGATTACCCCAGCAGCTGTGTGTTCTTTGAGCCAGTAAGCCCAAAACCAGCTACTATGTGACTTGTTTTTATTTATTACTTCATGATTTGTTTGCCTGTGTGTGTTCTGCTCCCACAGGTTCATCCTGGTGTTTGGATGTCTGGTTCTCTCTGTGTTTTCCACTATTCCTGCACACCAGGAATTCTCCTCACACTGCCTGCTGATCCTGGTGAGATCACACTTAAACACAAGCATGCAAAATGTATGGGAGCTCCATTTTTAGACGCTTGGATCAGCATGATGTCCTCAGAGACTGCTTACCTTGTTTTTTTATTTGTTAAATAATTTATCAAGCTTGGTTTGTGATGGATGGGCAGATATTGGTGATCTTCTTGACTGTTGAGGTCTCATTTTAGGGTTCAGGTATGGCAATTTGACAGACTCACAGTCAGTTTTTAAGAAAAACCTCAATGTCCCTCATAAAGCATGTTTTACGCATTTACACATTACAAATCTTTTTTTTATTGAAAAAGGCCTCATAATGCTTGGAGTAGTATCCACAAATTATCCTATAAATACCCATGAACATTTTAAGTGTCAAATTGATTGCAACTTTTCTGCTAGCAAAACTTTTTCCAGATCCCTTTTTGCATAATGCCATTCATGTAATGCAACATTTTTATGTTTTTATAAGACTTTTATAAGACAACACATCTCTTTCTTTAGCTCTTATTTTTGTGCTACTGTAAAATCCATTGGTGTTCACACTAGTGAACTTGGGCGTGAACTTAGACCTACAGTTTTCAGAGATGTCATTTTTAGTCCAAAGTAAAGCTGATAGGAACGTTGTCTTCTCCCCAAACAAAACACACACTCTGGCCCATGACCAAACGGCAAAGGTGTGAAAGCATCCCATGACTGTTTTCACAATAAGAGCACGACCTTTGAAAAATTACACACTTATCGCCCTCTCGAAAGAGACTGCAGTGGGCCAAACGGCCTGGAAAAAATCACATACTTCCAACTGCTTCCTTTCTTCACTAAATTTACTGTCGAGACATTTTCCGACTTTTCTGTCTCCTGTTTATTCAGACTCGCACTGTGGGCTCTTTTTATTTCAAGCTCATTTACATGCTTTTTCTTTCACTTGTTGGTGGAAAAATCCATCTGTACTCAGACTGAAGAGAACAAAGACCATCGTTTTTATGTGCACCAGAGTTCACCTGTTTGGTTTGTAGCAAAGTTCAAGAAACTTTTCCCATCGGACAATCCAAAGAAACAAACATGTTAATCCCCTCAAAGTCATAGTTATCCAAGTTTTGTTTTTTATGTAACTGCCTCCTCCATACACACAAGTTTTGTCTTTCAAACCCTTGTAGAAATTATTTAAAGTAAAAGACAGAATGTGGGTCGTTTAAATCAGTGTTAGATATAAAAGTTAATTTACTAGTTTTGGATAAATGATGAAGTCTAATCAAGTGAAAAGACTCCATTCCATGTCGGGCTTCAAATAAAGTCTTGAGACTTAGATCACAACTTCTCTCACAATTGGATACGAGCTGTCTGCGATGAGCAAACTTGTTCAGGGCACGCAGGTGGCCCACATGGAATTTCAAGATCATGGACCGCTCAATGAGCCCCTAGAGCCTAAATGTTCATGTACATGTTTATACGGGCATGCTGGACAATACTTAACACTTATACAACATGCAATGGTGAAGTAAAGGTAAAGTAGGTGAGACGCAGGCGTGTCTACTGCTTTTTCATGTTTTCAACCCTCCTGTTATATCCTGCTGCTGCTGTGCTGCAACTTTTCAACATGCTCTGCCATTCTGCTCACCTGGCAGGTGGGGCAAATTATCTCAATTGGCATCTAGCAGGCATTTAAGTCAGAGGCAGCCTCACCAAGGCAGGCAGGGTAGCATTTGGGTTTTACTTTTAGTTGTGCTAGTTTGTTTTGTTCTTTTACCATTTTTGTCCTCAGCAGTCTTACACTGCTGGGTTTTGTTATTTTAGTTTGGAGTTGGACCTTGGTAGTCTTAGTTTGCGGGCTTTGTTTATTGTGGGTAGATTTTGGTTAGGCAGCCATTGGCAGGAAGCGGCTGACCCCGACGGTCGACATGGCTGGGTCAGCAGTCTCCCTGACTTATTTTATGTGTGGCCAAGGTTCCAATATCCTTTTTTTTTTTAAAAAACAAATTAATTATTTCATTTTTTGTTCTTTCGTTTCAGGACACAAGATTTCCTTTATCTAATAAACCGTGTTCCTTTTATTCTTATTGGTGTCCAGTTTTTTGTTATTGTCCCCTTTTGTATTCCCCCCTTAAGATGCTCACTACAGGAACCCAAAAGCCTGACCCAATGTACAGATGCATGTAGCTAACGCTTTAAATTGAAGAGATGGGATTAGAGGGCTTTTGACTGAACTGTTTCATACACATTTTTAAATGAGCTACAAAAAGCTTAACTTTTCTTGAGCAAAAAGAGCTTGTATAAAACAGCAGCATATTAGAAAAGGCTGCAGGAATGAGGTGGAGCAAACCATCTGGAGGACTGTAATGTTGTGAGTCAATTCAAATATATCACTGATTCAAACTCTGAATATTTGAGATCAGAAAATCTGGTTAAAGTTTCACTAGTAAGTTTCAGGAACAGAACTTTGGCATTCATGCTTTAAGTTTGATGACTTTATCTCTAATTCGTTTTTAATAAGGTCGCACTTTGGGACGCTCGATCCAATTTGTGAGCGTTGCTTGGGGTGAAGTCGATTAAAGGTTAACCTTTGACGATGAAAGGTTAAAATGTCACCAGGAACCATGGGCACCAAACTGTGACATGACTGATCCTTTGGGTGCTTCTTCTTTAAAACATGAAAAACATTTAGAATCTTTACATCTAAATCCTAAGGAGAAAAAAAATCTGTCTGAAGCCAATAAGAAAACTAAGAAGATATAAAACGAAAACTTTTTATGTCTGTAGCAATTGTTGCATCTTATTTAAAAATGAATCTAGCATTTAGACAAATATCTGTTCCATTTCCAAGGAAATGAAAAAGGAGGAAACTCAAGTCAAACTTTGATTAAAAATGATGGACTTTGAGATATATACATCATAGCAACCATACATTTTCTTATTCATCAAGTTCTGATAGATATCCGTACCAATTTTCCAGTCTTTACGTCAAAGTAAAATCTTTACCTCCCTTAGCAATGGATGTTTATGCTTGCCAAACCCAAATCTGTAACTTGGTTATAAAGGATATGAGTGTATTCAGCTTTAGGAGGGCTTTCATTGTTTAAATAACATAAAAAATCATGACGTTTACATTAAAAAAACATTAAAAAATTATGAAAAAAGGATTAGGGTGTTTCCTGTAGTTTTTGTTGTTGTTGTTGTTGTTGTTCTGCACATACAGTATGTGAACATGCATGTGCATTCTAACAAGAACAATACCTGCTATGGGTTTAGAACAGGGGTCTGCAACCTGCAGCTCTGGAGCCACATGTGGCTCTTTTATTAAAGGAAAATAAAAAAGTTTCTATGTGTTAAAAAGTAACTATAATGTAAGTGAGAAGAAAAAAAGTCAGAAAGTAGTAAAGGGGAAAAAGTAAACTAACTCAAACTTTAACTCATTTACAAACAGTTGAAGGACAGTGCGTAATCCAAGTCAAACTACAACATTTTGACACATTTTTGTGTGTCTTGTACTTCAGAAAATCAATGGACGTCAATAAGCACAACCAGTGTATTAAGGCACACTTGATTATTAAGCGAATTTTTTACTTTTGAAAAAATTAAGACATTTTAAGTGAGTTCTAAAAATATGGCAGGGATTACTTAATTAGTTTGGCTTTCATTTTGGTTTGGTAGATTTACATTTCTGGCAGGGATGCACAGACAACTGTAAAATTAACTATTTTCATTTAATCACTGCTGACATTACACTTGCTACGACTACTTTTGCTGCATTGAGATGATCATATGTGACAGGGTGTCTTTTATTTTGAAAGGAACTTCTGTCAAAAGTTAACAAAAAGGCTATTTTCTTTTAGTTTTGTGTTTTTTTATGCAAAATGAACAACGGTTCATTTATGTTTACCATAGTAGCAACAAGTGCATAAATACAAACTGGTGTCTTATTTTTTTAAAGGGTGAAGGAAGACTTTGTGGTTCCTACTTGGTTGTAGTCAGTGAGAAATCAACCCAAATGGCTTTTTGCAGAGTTGAAGGTTCCAGAACCTGCAGTCAAATGTAACCAAAGAAACGTTCTCATGTTTTTATATAGAGTCATCAGTTCCTTTGGCCTCACGTTAGACTAACATCTTGATAGAGTTTCTACAGTCAAAGAAGACCAGGAGCAGAGATGAAGCTCATTACCTCACACCTTTGATCCTGGTAGGGCAAAGTGCTTGTCTGTGTTGAATGACGTGTGTGTGTGTGTGTGTGTGTGTGCAGGAGTTTGTAATGATCGTGGTGTTTGGCCTGGAGTACATCTTCAGGATATGGAGCGCTGGCTGCTGCTGCCGCTATCGAGGCTGGCAGGGACGCCTCCGCTTCGCCAGGAAGCCCTTCTGTGTCATCGGTAGGTCTATTTACAAGAGCGGCGGGTGGGGTGGGGTGAGGTGGGGGTTCACACTCACGCTTTGGAACTGAACAAAACAGTCTTTCAAAGATGTGACTGTTTTTGCTTTATTGCACAAAAAACGGAAAGTCAACCGGACTTCCTGTTACCGTGGAGCCAATGACCTTTAATTTTCACTCCTTTACTCCCCAGACATCATCGTCCTCATCACCTCGGTTGCTGTGGTTTCAGCCGGTAGCCAAGGTAACGTGTTTGCCACCTCAGCGCTGCGCAGCCTCCGCTTCCTTCAGATCCTGCGCATGGTGCGGATGGACCGCAGGGGGGGCACCTGGAAGCTGCTGGGGTCTGTGGTTTATGCTCACAGTAAGGTAAGACATCTGCTTTCTGTCAGTTTGAGGAGGTGAAGAGGAGGTGTCCTCTTTTAGAAATGAACAGACCTCCCTTCTTTTTCTGCTTTCTTTAATCTGTAACTTCAGTTCTTCAGTGATGGATCTCAAATTTTTAATCTCAAATGTTCTAGTTTCAAACAAATGTTTAAGTACTTCTTTTAAACGCGAGTTACAGTAAACAAAGTTTTTGGCAATTCTCTGAAACTAGTTCATAAAATAATTAAAGAAGTTTCTGCAAATTCATATATATAGAATTAAACTGATAAAAAAAGTTTATTTAAAAATTACTTACTTGTGTGTCTGCAGCTTTTTATTTTTATTTGAAGCTTAACAAAAAATGAGGTAAACCTTGAAAAATAACCCAATTTAAACATTTAAAGCTATGTCCATATTGACCTCACCAACTGCCATTCGATCAATCAATCACTTTCAAAAAGTCAAAACTCTCGCCCCCACACATCACTACGCAAGTTTTTAAGTCAGTTTTCGGGCTCTGCGTACAAACTACACGCCCTGAAAGTTTAACCAGTAGAACTTTTGACTGCTTGAATGGCAAACAGCTAAACTCTGACCAGTCAGAAACTCAGATTTGGCTGTGATGAATGGGTAGTGGCCTTTTCAAAACACAGAAGTGGCAACAGTTTGAAATGTGAGAATGGGGTAGAAATGAATTGCTATTGCGTGTTGGAGTTGTATGACACCAAGTCTTTCATTTATTGAAATAGAGCTGTGAAAGAAAAAGCAAGAGTCACAAAATTTCCATCACTTCAACATTTAGCACCAAACCTATACCAGCTGGTGGCGGATATGGGCTAGTAAACGTATAAAACAGAACAAGCCCCTCCCTGCCGATCTGGTGTGAACACCGTATGCTAAAAGTGCGTTCATGAAACTGTTCTTGAATGCGTAACACATGCCTGATGTGAACGTCGCTTAAGAACCTCAAACCTTTCAGAATAGTTTTTGGAAAAGAACTAGTTATAGTGCTCACTAATATACATCTAACAGCAAACAACTAGGTTAACTCAGGGTCCAGTAGAGTGTCCATCCTTAGACTGGTCCAGTCCATGTTTGAGTCACCAAAGACTAAAAATGTGAGCCAGTGCCTTCGGCATTAAGGTTAAGTGTATAGTTTATAAAAAGGGGGGAAAAAAACATTTTTTTTCTCTTTCAAGTTTTGTTAGGCGGTAAAAGTTTCAGGTTTTTCACAGAAATTGTTTATTCCTGCTTCTATAAATAAGCTAAAACAGATTTATAAAACTTTGTTTATTTACTATATTTAATAAAATATCTAAAGATCCACTTCAATGAAAATTATGTTTTTGATGTTTTTGAGATTTTTCTCATGATGGAGGATATATAATAAAATTAAGATCAAAATTACATTTCTGAGTATTTACTTTTCCAAATCCTTGTGAATCAGGAGCAGACGTAAAAATGCAGTCAGAAAAAGATTTCTGGCGTAGAAAACACAGTGGGCGGGTCACAAACTCCCTGCTCAGTTCTGATGCATTCGCTTGTAGACAACTAGCTCAAATTTTGCTCACCATTTTTGTTTACACCGCTAATGTTAGCTTGGCGGTGTGAGGTGCTGTAAGCTAGCAGGAGAGTCTTATCAGAGAGCTCTCAGCAATGGGGAGGGGAAGAGTGGCGGGGTTGCTCCATACCAACAGTCCTTCTTACAACTCAGAGGCGAATTTCTAATGATTTACTGCCACTCTGCAGAAACTATGTCCTAAAAAAACAACACAAGTTTTTTGATTTTGGCCAAAAATGACATTATCCTAATTAAAAGATCACTGGGAACACTGTTAAAATACATCAAAAGATGATCGGAGTACGACTTTAATGTAGCTCGTTCTGTTTCCCTACGTTTTTATTCAAAGATTGGTCTTTGCTTGCATCTCTTTTATAATGGCCATCTGCAGGAGGGTTGGTTCCTTCATTTTCCGAGCAGAGCTGCAGATCAGGAGGCTCAGAGCAAACGATGAGCCAAACAAAGGATCCAGTGTGTTGCAGCATCAGTAACCAGAGTCGCTGCACATCCTGAATGAGAACTCACCTAGATCTCTGTCTGCTAATCATCCATCTGATTTGATTGATTACCCCAACACTGATTGCCGCCCTCACATTGACTGACCGACTTATTTTGAAGCCGAGAAACTTTCAAATTGGAGAGAAAATCCATCATCAATTTCTGTCAAAAAGTACAAGTTTACATGCTTTTGCAATTTCACAAGGCAAGCACAAAAGCAATGCTAGGTTAGATTTATTATTTTATTCTTTAAACCTCTAATTTAAAAAAAGCTTCCTTTTCACACATGAAAGCTTTCCTAAAGCCTCAATGTTCAAAAGGGGGTTAAAAAAATAAAGAACACAAAAAACACCCATTAAAATATGGAATTTGTTTCACCCAAAATTATTATAACAAAATGTTAATAAAAAAAATATGAAAGAATATCAGTCAGTTGAACATTATATATAAAAAACTAAATGACTAAAATTGTAAGAAACATGTATTGATAACACTATAACAGGGGTCTGCAACCTTTAACAGCCATTTTGGTCGATTTCTTACTGACCACAGTCCAGTTGGAGGCACACATCCTTTGGAAAAATAAGACTTTTTATTTATGTCATTGCTATTTTTATTAGAAATATAAATAAACTATTATTTTTTTGGCATACATGAAACAAACTTTAAGAGAAATAGATTTTTTTTCCCCCAAATATGAAACAGTTTGCAGCTTTTAACAGAGGTTGACAAGACTTCCTTTCAAAATAAAAGACTTCCTGTGTCACAAAGCATGATCTCAATGACGTAAATCTAGTGGTGGGTAATGTAATGTCAGCAATGAAAAAAATATATATATTTTTAAACATTTGTGATGCTTCTTAGCAAGAAATTAATAAATCTAACTAGCTAAAATGAAAACAGAACTACTTGACTGTATTATTTGAACTATGAGGCACACTTAAAACACTGGAATTTGACAAAATGTGTAGTTCTTGATTATCTCCTCTAAAAATGTTCATAGTTTACCTGTAGTTTACTTGTAAGCTGTAATATACACTCACTGGCCACTTTACTAGCAACACCTGTCCGAGCGCTCGTTAACACAAATATCCGACCAGTCAATCACTAAGTGTTTTTAGGCATGTAGACACGGCCAAGACAATCTGCTGCAGTTCAAACTGAGCACCAGAGTGAGGAACAAAGGGGATTGAAGTGACTCTGAACGTGGCATGGTTGTTAGTGCCAGTCGAGCTGGTCCCAGGATTTCAGAAACTTTCAAAATAAAAGTGAAAGATGGAACAGTCATCAACTAAGCACATTATTTTCATTTTAGATCATCAGATTCTCAGATGAAATCGCTTAAAAACAACAAAAAGAAAATTCCTACATCAGAACCTCCTTTCTACTGCAGTTCTGGTCAAGAAAACAACACCACACATAAACTATACATTTCAGGTATACAGTAACACAAGTGTCAGAAAAACAAGTGAATGTTGTGTTTATCCCCAAGAGTTCTCATTTTAGAACTACAGGCACATCAGCAAATGAACCCACTAGTTCTGGTCTTTCTGTAACATTTTTCAAGTAGGAGACAGAAACTCTGTTGCCCAGTTCAGTTCAAGCCAAAGGCACGGAGAGTAACAAATGATCCTGCGAGTGAAAAGAACACGAATCAGCATTTTCTTGCACGATTAAGGAGCAAATGTTGGTCGACATTAGTCGCTGTATGAAAGCATGTCAGGGATCCTTGGGGCTGCCAGGTCCTCCCACACAGGAGTACAGCTCAGCATCCTCACTTAGAAACTAGTGGTAAAGCCAAAAAAGAGGTACAAGCAAGAATCTGACAACATCTAAGACAAACATCCATCTACAATAGATCGGTATCATATCACAGATTTATTCTCAGCTTAGTCTGAAGGTTTGAACGTCAGGAAGTCAATGGCAATTATGCAACAGCTGGGTTCCTTTCTATAACACAATGATTCTTTCTTTGAAAAAAGTGGGAACTCGGTTGATGAGTTTTTTAACCTTTAGTATCAGAGATGTCACCAGGGACATCTGTATTAACACATGCCTTTTGACACATCGTGATGCTACGTTCACACTGGGCTTGCCTGTTTAGCATGTGTTCACATTTGACAAGCAGGGAAGGGCTTCTTCTTCTTTTTCTACTGTTTATTAGTGCATGCTGCAGCTGGAAGAGGCGTCAAAAACCGTTGAAGCGGTACAAATCTTGTAAATCTTGCTCCAGGCTTTTTCTTTCAAAGCTTTATTCCAATATATGAAGGAATTGGTGTCAAAGAATTCAGTATGGGAACAAACCACAATTATTAATTTCTCCTTAACAATCAATTTCCAAAGGGTAGGCACTTCCATGAATTAAAGGAGACGGCATCCATCTGTCACTATCAAATCCAGGCCTCTGGATGGTTAAAGTTTGACCCGATTTGACTTTTAAAGCGTGTTCAATGGACCTATGTTTGAACCTGGAGCCCATAAGCAGTCGTTGAAACGAGAGTGTTAAACTTGCCCATTTAAGCGTTTACATAGACTTTTCATTGAAAGGGGTCGCTTGAACGCTCATTGCCATCAGCTATTTACACAATATACAGGAATCAGGTAATTCTGACATGAAGAAAAGTGGCTTTCTATACCGACTTTGCATTGGTATGATACACATTACAAATGTGAAGTGTTGCGGCTTTTCTCAACTTTAGAATCAGCTTGAATTATGTAATTGGTGTAAACGGTTGAAGAGTTATGGTAGTCGAAAGAATGTTAACATTGGAGCTAAATCTCTGGTGTTAAAGAGTTATAAAAAATAGAGAATCTGCTGTTTGTTTAGGAAACAAAGCAGTTTTTTAGATCCGAATCAGATCCATTCTGAACACTGTAAGTCAATCAAAGTGTTGTCAGTCAGAACCTGCTTCAACTCCATCGATAGGTTTCTGACTTCCTACCATGAGAACTCTACAGCTCCTCATCTACTATAATTAACAATCTTTCAGTCTTCTGAATTGTCGGTTTCCTAATGAAGAACCCTGGTGTTCTCCCAACAGGAGCTGGTGACAGCTTGGTACATCGGGTTCCTGGTGCTGATCTTCTCCTCCTTTCTTGTGTATTTGGTGGAGAAAGAGTTCAACAAGGACTTTGATACCTACGCCGATGCTCTGTGGTGGGGAACGGTGAGCACCTCAGACTCTTCAGGGATATTTGTGGAAAACAGACTTACTTTCTGAGATGGTAAAAATAAAAACACTCTTCTGCACACCCATTACCGCAAGCAAAGTAAAGGACATCAGTGTGATTGGAGTCCTGCTGCTCCTGTCTGAGGGTAATGACAAATTTAGAGTTTGAGCAGGAAAAAACCCGACAAAAGGGGTTCAGAGTCGTGCTCGGCTGGCCGAGCCGCTCCGTGTTTCCTCTCAACATCCTTCCTTTGAAAAAGTGAATGCAGGCAAGACACAAACAACAAGAGGCCCGATCAATAAATCCAATTTCCCTCTGCTGCCAGGTGAAGCTGGCCTGGAAGGCTTGTGGGAATAAAAGTCAGATGCAAACGCGGGTTTCTATCTTAGGACCAGAGTTTCATCCATTTCAAATATCCACGATGTGGGAGGGAACATCAAAATGTTGGGAGCGATCACCACAATACAAAAACCATTTCAGGATCTGTGAAAACATCCTGTTTATGTTGTACCTTCACAATATGAGTCACTTTATTAATGTTTGCTAATGCATTAATAAGGACTAATTACATGTAGGAATAAAAGATTAACTCCTGTTTTGTATTACTTAGTTACTGAGCATATAAGTACATTAGTAAGTAGTTAACTAATGTTAATTACTACATACTTAGTGTACTTTTAACATTAAGTATTTTCAGTTAAATTTAGCATAATGCATGTTACTATACGTCATTTGCAGTATGAATAACATGTTAATTTGTTGACAATATGTCAATAAACATAAGTCAGCTAAATGTAAATGCATTAAACTATATGTTCAATAATGCATTAAAGCAGTTATTACTTGATATGTAATTAGTAGTTAATAATACATTAACTAACATTAATAAAGGGCCTCTTATTATAAAGTGTTGCCAAGAAGATTGAATTATTTGCATATTTTTATTCATTTCTTAAGATGAAAAAAAGATCTGTCACACAAATTTTGAAAAAAAAAAGTTTAGTTTTTGGTCCGGTACATTTTCAAAATAAATACATTTTCTGGTTAAGTTTTCAACATTTTTAAAATGTTGTGATTACGGTGGACCTGAAGTGCAAACCACATCACCAAGTCAAGACAGCATTTTTTTCGGTTGTTGTAGACTTTGGAACTTCAAGGAAATGGTTCGTCCCAAAGTTTAAAACAGACTCTCAGTTCTTGAGAAGAAGTAGGTCTTTAGTCCTCCAGTGCTCACTCAAATCCAGTGAGGTCCAACTCTGGTAGCCCAAGAACATCATTTAAACTTGTCTGTTTCACATCATATGGTTGTGGTGTGAAATTTCAAATTTGAATTTAAAACTAAATCAAGTTCTTCCTTTATGACATCGTCAGTGGGTGCGACATCAGTTCATAAATCTCCAATATTGTGCTCGATTAGAAGGTATATCCTTTACAAAGTGGTGTTCTGGTCAGGTTAGGTCGGGGGTCGGCAACCTGCGGCTCCGGAGCCGCATGCGGCTCTTCAAGCACTCCCTTGCGGCTCAGTGGCGCTTTTTCAAAAATGTTTTGAAAATAATTTAAATTGTTTGAAGGAAATATATTGTAGCGATTTGGGTGGGAGCAGAGCCACAGATCACTGGCAGATTAAATTCAGACATCACTAGTGTCCCATACATTGTACGATCCCTCGTGATTGGAATAGGAAGCGCACACGCAGACCATGGAGACCAGATGGTGTCAATATTTTGACTACAACTTTATTTAACAGCTCCGAACCACAGAACAGCCGACACTGTGAGGAGCCTCACTCATACACACACCACTCTCACTCAGGGTGCCGGTAAAACACTCAAGTCCCATAATGCAACACAAGAACAGACACTAACTCCACCCACTAACAAGGAACTATTTCTAAATTAACAGTCAGGCTGCCACAATATTTTTGTTTTAATACGATTTCTGTAGGAGGACAAACATGACACAAACATCCTTTACGTTTTCCAGTTGTTGTGAGAGGAGTGTAGATGCTTCCACGCCGTCTGAGTCAGCGCACAGCAGAATTCCTGCCCATGCGTCTGGAGCGCACGTGAGCGCACGTTGCTACGCGGGTTTTGAAGTCGGGTCACGAGCTCCACGTACAAATCGGCACGCATTGAGCGCGCTGAATCTTCAATCCAGTTCAAGATTTCCACGCACAGTCGCGGCAGCTCAGAGCTGTAACTGTGCGTGGAAATCTTGAACCGGATTGAAGATTCAGCGCGGGAGCTGCTTGTGGGCGGAGTCTGCTTCAAAGCACAGAAGTACCAAACGTGATCACGAAGGAGAAATGAATCATTACGGTTTGTGTCCGGTCAGGTTAATATGACACCAAGATGAGATGAGCGCTAATGAACAGTAGAAGAAGAATAGAAGAAGAATCTCCTCCCCGCCACTGCGTGCGTGACCGCGCTGCTCCGGTGTGGATACCACCTGCTGAGCGCGGCGATGTGCAGGTCTCACTCACCGGCCGCGTGCGGTGCGTGGCGGGGAGGAGATTCTCCTTCTCTTGTATTTTTACTGTTCATTAGCGCTCATCTGCATCTACAACAGGGAGAACCGAAAGTAAAAGTGTTGAAAATCCCCCAAATCTTTCTGAAGACTTTTGTTTCCACAACTCTGTCCTTTTAAATGTCTGACTACAAAACTTACGCGCGCTCCAGACTTGGAGGGCAGGAATTTAGGTGTGCACGCGCTTATATTGACTCTTCATTGAAAGTGTTGATTGACGCGGCCAGTGTGGAAGCACCTTAAAGGTGCACGTTACATTTTTGTGTTTTTTTTTCAAATCCTCTAAATAAAAATGACATCAAAAATCGTATTTCTTTATTGCATTTCTTTAATTTCATCAAAGCAATGAAACAAACTGTAATTCATTCATATTGTAGTGATGGTCTCACGCTGGGCTTGCTGTCGGTCTGGCAGCGCAAGGAATTGTGGGTTACCCATTCTTTTGCCTGTCTGACTGAAATTGGATTTAAGTTTGGGTTTTCGTCAACGTGTTTTGTTGTCTGACTGTTGAACATTTGTTGGCATTTATGATTTTGTCCTGTTATGTTTGAAGTCTTCCTGCACCTGGAGTGAGAATGAGGGAGAGACTGATCAGGACCCCCTCTCGTTGTGTCATTGAGGGATGTCAAAATAAAAGCTTAGAAGTTCATTATGAGGCTATTCAGCTTTTGTCATATAGTTTGACGCTGCAATATCTCACCAACTTGTCATGAGGCCAAAAATATATCTTATATGACACGAGGACACGCAGCAGGAGAAATAATCGTTTATTCGACACATTCTCCATGTGTTACTTGCAGTGTACGACATTTATAAGCTGTTTCAATTTATGCGGCTCCAGACACATTTGGTTTTCATTGTATTGGTCCAAAGTGGCTCTTTCAACACTTTGGGTTGCCGACCCCTGGGTTAGGTCCAGGTCCATTCTCTGACATGTTTTGGAACCTTCCTGATTGGATTTATTAATATAAATATTGTTTTTCCTCCCTTCCTGCCTCATTTAAAGCCCTCTGAATAAGTTAGTGTGGCTCTGATGTTGGACTCTCTTCCTCTCAGATTACCCTCACAACCATCGGCTACGGCGATAAGACGCCGCAGACCTGGACAGGACGCTTGTTATCTGCCGGCTTTGCTCTTCTGGGGATTTCTTTCTTCGCCCTGCCAGCTGTGAGTGAGGCGCCCTCACGCGCTGCTCAGTTTATCCTCTGGTGATGGTGCTCAGGCTTCTCTGTCCTGGACTCAGGGAATCCTGGGCTCAGGTTTTGCCCTGAAGGTGCAGGAGCAGCATCGGCAGAAGCACTTCGAGAAGCGAAGGAACCCGGCCGCCAGCCTCATCCAGGTACGGATGAGTCATTTCCTGATTTCCTACATGCAGCAGGATTAATCTGGGGAGTGTTGCAAAGGGGGTTCACAGGAGCTTTGGGGGGTCACTGGTTTCCTTTGTGGCACCTCCACTCCCTGGGAGAGTGACGGTGAGTTCCTGTCAATGTCCAATGCCAAAACCCTCGGACAGGATTTATGGGTTGTCATGGCAACGGGGCACACACTCCTCCGAGCTGTCGCTCACTGTCACACACAGGCCCAGCTGCGTGTCTTTCTGAGGCCTCCACAACCACAAACAGGCAGGCAGGATTTTAAGAACCTCCTGAAATAATCCAGGATTAAATCTGGACTACTTCTGATTTTCAGAACTGACTGATACAGAGGAATATGTATCTAAATGTCTCATTTTTCTTTATTTCTTTTTATAAACATGTAGAACTGGGAAAAAGTTTTTGTCCCCTTCCATAATAAAAAATGTGACTTTTGTAATAACTTAGTTTGATCTTCTCAGAAGGATAGTTTGGATTTTCCAATTTTTCAGCACAAATGTTTGTTTAAAGTCCTAAACCAGAAGCTCAGTCCGGTTTAAGTCCAGAATTCTTCAAAACCTTCATGCTGGATCTCCTGTTGACTTTGGATTGTTGTTCTGCTGCAGAACTTAAATGCTCTTGAGTCTGACCTCAAGAATGATAGAGGACATTTTTCTTCAGGATTTTATGACGATGAACAGAATCAATCGTGCCAACCCCACACCATCATACTTCCACCTCTTTTGTCTCACTCTTAAAATGTGTTAATTTGAGCCCAGATGTTGGTGGACACACATCTCCTCTTCTGTCTCATCAGAATATTTGTCCAAACGTTTTAGAGATGATCCAGATGTTTGATGTTTTCCTGTTTATCAGACTTTCTTCTTGAACTTTCATATTGATCCAGTTTTGTCCAAAAAGTCTTTTTCTGACTGTTGAATCCTGAACTCAATTGAGGTTCTAGACTTCTTTTCATCTTTCATCTTTTGGAATCCCTAAGCTCCACACCTCTAGAAGATGCTGTAGGACTGCTTCTTCTTGAGATCTTTTGTTTGCTTCACCTCGTCAGACAGCTTCTGCTGAACCTTGATTCAGCAATAATCTGCAAAACTGAGCTATTTTCTTCTATTTTTATTTATTTATTTATTTTTTAACAAAAAGCCTGTGGTTGATCAGAGTTGTGGTTAGACATAGAAGTAAATAATTTCTCACATAAAATGTAACTTATTTCATCTGGAATAAATGAAATAAGTACTAGAAAACTGTTTTTACTATTTTTTTTTTGTCAAATTACACTGAGGTGTTAAAAATAGAAAAGAGATAAATGCCAACGGGGGGCAAAAACTTTTTTCCTCAAACATCTACATGCAGATTGACTATCTTTCAGCAAAATCAATGTACTACAGTACAACTATTCATAACAAGTAAATACTCATTTACTCATTTGTAAATCCTGAATTTAAAGATTAGAAATGTGAAAATAATCTGAAAATCTTAATTTCATCAAGTCAGGCTTCTATAGATGCAATCAATATAATCCAAATCCTGCAGCTTGTTATGTCTGTCACTCTTCCCTGATTTTCAGGCATTTAAAAGAAGCTTTACATGTGCTGTGCTCAACATTTGACATGCATTTCCTTAAAACAAATGATTGTGCATGTTTAGCTTGGGATTTGAACCTCTGACCTTCTGATTGGCAGGTCACTCGACCCACCAAGGCACAGTCGCTCTGACTCCCTTCATATTATTCTGTGAACTCCTCACACCAGTGACTGTATATAAGAGCTGGACTGAGTGACCCAGAGATTTAACGTTGTCAGATTTAACGTTAACGGTAGAGTTTGGGTTGTTTGTTTCTCATGTTGAAGAAAACAAATGACACACTCTTTGACGTATACCGTAAGTCTTAGCCAGGGGAACCAGCTGATTTTGATCCAGGCAAAAAAAGTTTACATTTATTCAAAAACTTAAATAAAAATAATAAATAAATAAAAATATTAGTTCTGCCCGTTCTTCCTTCTGTTTGACTGCTTTCTGCCAAACTGCTAACATTTTCCCCAACAGGTTGAAGGAGACTTGGCAGCAGCATCAATGTTTTGAATATGTGGAAAGCATTCTCATTACTGTGTCCCTCAGTGTGCTCCTTCATTTCACCCCCTTCACCACCACCCTCACTGCTTTAAATCCACTGTGCACCTGTGTCTGCAGGAAGTTAGCATGTGATTAGGTCTGAGCAGCAGGTCAGGTTTAGATAATGACTCACCTTTAAGCCCCACACCGATAAAAAATGGGTTTTTAACATGTTCTTGTGGCATTTTTCTCATGATAGACGCCATATATATAAAACAATTAAGCTTAAAATATATTGTTTTTATTCAAGTTGTTCTGAATCAGGAGCAGACGAAAAAAAATCAGTTTGAAAAAGATTGTGTTTGTGATGTAGAAAATACTCTGGGCGTCATGAACCGTTTCAGGACAGAAACTGAGAGCATGAAGGGTCATAAACGGTAGACGGACTCCAACAAATGCAGAAGTTTATGGGTGCATCAGCAAGAAGTAAAAAATAAGTGTAGTTTGACCACCCAGTTTTGCATGCTCAGCTGTCATGCAGACACAAACAGGACAAATAAAGTTGTCAGCAGATTGAATGATTGCCTCCTCCTCAGCCGTGACTCCTGCAGCCCGTTTGCTGTTTCCTAAAGTTTCAGCTGTTTCAGAAGTGTGATGGTCCACAGCAACCAACATTTTTCACATCTGAAGCCAATGAATTTAGTGAACATGAAAGCTTGAAATGACACGTGGATGTGTTCAAAACGGGAGCGGCTTGCGTTCATGTGCACTCCACGCAGTAGAATTTTTAGGCCATCGCCAGGAAAGAAAGTGAAGCGAGAATGAAAGTTTCCAATTCTAATCAGGATGTGTCAGAATCACACAGATATTTCACAGTTTTAACCCAAATTTTCCCAATAATTTGTTGGAGTATTTTTTTTTTCTAATTAGAGTGATGACATGTCACTTTAATAGACTTTCGGCCCGATTGACTGTATATGAGAACTGGACTAAGCAATCCCTCCTCACATTCAACAATTTGTCCGCAGTGCAAGTTATTCAGGTTATAAACTGACCAATCAGATGCCTCCATAATGTGGTATATTGTCAAACGCCGTTCAATACATTTGATTAACAGATTCTACCTACCGGCGATAAGTGATAGGGGCGTGGCCTTCCAACAGGCTCACCTCTGATTGACGACAGTGGCTCCCAATAGTATCAACTGGCAACTGGATTGACTTCATTTGGTTGAACCTGTAAGTAAATCATATTTTAAGGATGACTTCTCACTCACTCAGCCAAGTTCTCTTATACAGTCAACGTTTGCACACACTAGAGGAGGAGCTTATTGTGGAAGTGAATGGAGGAAAATTCTGCAGAAACTGCTGATGGAAGGATGAGAGTCCACTGCAGGGGAAGACTAAAACATGGATGGATAGCCCAACTTTCTATATACTACTAAAAAAAATATATTGTGGGACTATTTAGTGTCCTGGGTTTCAAAAGAAATCCAGACACTATGCTCACTACTTTTTTATCTTTTTTTTTTAAACGCTGAATATGAAGTTACCGATTTCACAAAGTAAAAATTGAATCAATACGAACATTTCAGAGCGTCTATTTGTGACTCCACTGTGTTCTGATGATGAAAATCTGGATGGTTTATTAAAAAGTTACATTTGAACACGTTTTTTTTCTCAATGCGCAATGCATTGTGGTCTATATTTACTAATGCAGTGAGCATCGACGGGCACTAGTTTTTCGCAAAGACTTCTGGGAAATTTCTAGAGCACTTGATTTTGGAATTGTAGATTCGGACAGCTCTATTAAATGGCCAACATACTACATAGTGAGTAGGGAAGGAATTCAGCCATAGGCTAAACATATATAAAATATATTACATGAAATATATATATATTATATAAAGAGAGTGGTGAAACAGGAAGTCCTGAGGTGAAAGTAAAAGCTGAGACAGGAAGTGATGCTAAACCCATAACATTAAGTCCTCTAGCTGTCATCAGGTGATATGATGGGGGAGGGGGGGTTAAATAGTATTTATTTATTTTTTAAAAGTCAATATTTATCATTTAATCTAAACAAATAATTGTGCCTGTGTTGACGTATATAGTCCTG
>NC_050526.1:14793700-14796482 GCF_002922805.2 Oryzias melastigma | reverse complement strand
CTTAACCCCCCGCCCCTCATATTCTTTAATAATTGCTTTGTTTGTTTGTTTGTTTGTTTGTTTATCCCCTGGACTTTTGCACGTAGTGTGTCTGGCGTAGTTACGCTGCTGATGAGAACTCGGTTTCCATCGCAACCTGGAAGCCTCATTTGAAGGCGCTGCATACCTGTAGCCCCGCAAAGTAGGTAACAACTTCCTGCTGTTAGCCCTCCTCTTCCTCCTCTGGCCTTCTGTCGTCTCTGCTCTTCATCACACCTCTGACTCGTTGTCTTCTGTTGTGTCTGCACTAAAACTTTTCTTTTGGGTTGATTTCCATCGCATGCTTCACCTTCTACTCCGCCTTCCACACATTCACAACTCACTTTAGCAGCTGAAGACAAACTGTCACAGTAAAGGCTGTTTGTTTGTTTTTACCCCAGTAAGTGTTTATGTTTCTGATCACAAACCAATACTTTCTGCACTCTTCAGTTTTTTATTAGAAAATATTTTTTTAAATATGCACGTAAAAAAAAAATCTGATTTTTTAAAGCAATTCTCAGTAGTTTACAAACCCTTATTTGTAGATATAAAAAAAAAATCATATTATTGAATGAATGAATAAATCCATCAGTCTCGATGTGTTTTTGGTTTTATGTAGAGGAGCCAATCAGAATTCAGCTTCTACGGTTATCAGTTAAGAAAGGAAAAAAAAGAAAATGTTTTGAGTTTTAGTGATTTAGAGCCAGCCAAAACTAAAGATGGATGGATGGATGATGGACAGATGGACAGACAGACCGACGGAGGGATAGATGAGGGATGGATGATACTGCTTGTGCCACTGATATTTGGGAAAATATTGTTTTAACATGAAACCACATCATATTTAGTATAAAACACACACGTGTTTAAATATGATAGGTATTTAGCAGTAGTAAAGGTATTCTACCTTAAACAGAATTCCCTTCTGACACCAGTTTGTTCCCAAAGGTAATGTTTGCAAACTCTATGACTTTTTTGCTTTGCATGGCTGGAGCCTGCATGTGCTTTCAGACAACCCAACTGAAGATCTTCCTGCGTTCTTCTTTAACTCTGAAGAATCCCCATATACTGCTGTTTTTAATCATCCTAAAAACTGGTTTCTCTCCCTTTGTCTCTTTATCCCACTAACCTGTGAAGGAAAGAGCAGGGCGAGCCCACCTACAGGTTTGTACAACTCTCGGTCTGCCGTGCTCTGCTTCATGCCATCACACATGTCTGCTGTTTGTGATATCATACATGGTTTCAGAATAATATCCACTCAGAAAAAAAAAAAAAAAAAAAAACGTCCTCCTTGGGAGGCTTTTGTTGGTTTATCAATTTATTTGCTGGGAAATGTTTGCAGTGGTTGAATCTGAAAGTATTTGGAGAAAACAAGACTGTAAAAACATGAAGGAGTGCTTTGAAAGGCACAAAGTCAAAGGTTAATTGGCTCATTCTTCAGTTTATGGGCGAGCGTCAGAGCGATAATGAGCCTGGAAATCGAAGGTCTCGCATTGATTTGTGTCATCCTGGAAGAACAAATGCTAATTCCGTCAGGACGCCACAACAGCCAGCCAGCAATTCCAGAAATCCCTCGATTTAATAGCTAAGCCTCCGCACAGATCAACAATAAACAAAACACGTGATGGTTTCTAACAATGACCAAAAATAGTAGAAGGCATTTAGAATAAAACTTCAAAGAAAAGTAACTTTACCTCTTTTAAGGTGCGTTCACACCGAACGCGATTCACACCACAAATTTGCGTGCCCTCTTTCGCTGCGCAGCAAATTCGCCACTTGTCGCCTGTCAAATAATGTGTTTCTGAAGCTACAGCCGCATGTGGGAGGAGCTACCAGCACTGTCTGTGGTTATCTCACTTAGAATGAGTGGAAGACTCATACAATGTTGAGGAATAAGGTTTATTTAATGTCAAGGATTCTTCAAAAACATCAGTAATCATGTCTCCATGTCTGGGTTATGATTATTGATAAAAGATTTTCCCGGTACATTGGGCTGTGTCTGTATGACAGCTGCTTCCATGGTTTTGTGTGTCTCTGTGACTGAGCTTGAAGTCTCTCTGTTTCGTATTAATCCGAGGGGGAAATAGAATTAGGAGACCTTTTTCCTTTTTTTAATATTTCGACGAGCTGGCAGCCCCCTGCAGCATTTCGCTGTCTGCCGGCATATGGAGCGACTGAGCTCCGCCGCAGGAGCGAAACCCACTGATCTGTAGGGTTGGGCACCGATTGGGTTTTATGCGGGTTTCTTGCCGCCCAATTCGTGCTGCGCCGCTCAACTCAAGCTGCTGTCAGACCTTCGCGCCGTGGCAGTCAATCATAGCGTCTCAGAGCGCGACTGGACCATTGATTAACATAGGAGTTGGCCGCTTCTGACGTGCAAATCGCGTTCGGTGTGAATGCACCTTAAGAGGGACCATACCACAATTTTCTTAAGCCTTTGAGAGTGAACTATATCCATATATATGGTCATGTATTACCTTGGGAACACTAAAAAACAAATTATTCATGTAATATTAGTTCGTTTTTTCCTACCTGGAAGTAAAACGGTTGTCCTTAAAGGAGCCCCGCGTCTAAAGTAACGAACACCTGTTCGAGCCAGAATTTATTGATGACAGGACACAACTGGAAGATATACGGTATTCTACATTTAAACTGAAAGTTTTTTTAATGGTCACCGCCAATGTTCCCTCTAATTTTTTGTGCGTCTGAGCAAACACAGAAACTCACTGAGCGCTCCTTCGACCGCAGTGAGCAACAATGAGGG
>NC_050526.1:14776300-14792483 GCF_002922805.2 Oryzias melastigma | reverse complement strand
CGGGGGTCTGCAGCTCTCGGGACGCGGCGCCGGACGCGAGCCGGTACCACCAGACGTGGTACTGGACGCGAACCGGAGCCGGGTTAGGAGCTCTCCACGTCCTGGCACCGGGCCGGTTCTAGCTAGCAGCTCGGTGGTTGGAGACCCGCCCGTAATCGAGTGAGAGCAGGCGGTGAGAGATGGGCGGGACGCCCGCGCGCGCGGAATGGAAAGGCACGTATGAGAAAGTCCGCGATTAATGCGTCAAAAAAATTGTCGGCATCAAGCACATGTAGGATTAATGCGTTTTACAGCCCTACTTATATGATAATTTTATTTAAAGTTTAGAATAAATTTTATGTTGTGCGCAGAATAGATTTGCTGTGCGCAACGGGCGTGGGAGCAGTGCGCAATTGCGCACGTGCGCAGCTTAGAGGGAACATTGGTCACCGCTAGCTTAGAAGAGATATTGGGTGTTGGTGACATCTGTGATGTCATATCGTGAGGACTCGCTCATTTTCATGGGTATGGGACGGGCTGCTATTGAGAGCGCAGGTTTTTAGAGGATAACTCAGAAATGCGTGAACGGATCAAAATAGTGAGGGGTTCTTGGGGTTCTTTATAGTGAGGACTGAACAGTAAAATACTCTTAAAAGCTCAAAAAGTTGTTTTTCAATGTATGGCCCCTTCAAAAAAGTCCTGAAATCAGAAATTGACTGTAAGATATATTTTGATTTTTAAAGTCACTTTGAAAAAAAAAATCAATTGTTGATTTTAACCAATTTTGTGTAGCTTACATTAATTAACTCTGCCTTAATCACATACACCCACACAGGAGTTTACTCATATGAGTGCTGCAAATTTTTGGGTTGTTCGATCTGGTCCTGTCTTCCAATTGCCATAAGGCTTGTGTGACCACCTCATGAAAGTGAAATGCATAGAATTGCCGTATGAGCAGTAAGTGTACCGTGAAATATTTGAAGGGATAAATTCTGTGCACTTATGACTTACAGAGTATGCTGTTGCACAGCACCCTTTATGCACCATTCAATGGTGAGGTGCATGCATTGGCTGCTTAAAGACTGTGCGCAATGCTGCACCCACGAGGTGCGCAAGTGAAATCTTTGATTCACACAAACTACACTCTGATTATATAATTTCTTCATTTCTAACAGGAGCGTGCTCATTTCAAGTGATCAGGTTTAATGGGCTCCCTGCATAGTGCACAGGGTTCAGGGGGGTTGAAAATAATGTAAAATCCGTATGACACGCCTGCATCCCATTTACTTCCCCCTCACTTAACTTTACATGTTTTAAGTTATCACGACATTCTGACACCCACACCGTCCCCGTAGCAAAAAATGTGTATAATCGTTTTCACCCTACGGACTCACCAGGTTATCTACGGTCTTAAGGTTTACACAATTTTACCCCGCAGACAGCCCATACTCACCTATTAAGGCAGTTGTGACTAAAGCTTTACGTGCTCTATAGCCGTTTGCTGCAACCTGTCGCCCGCAGCATGCCCGTAGGAAAAAATGTCTTGATATTTTGTGTGGGGCACCTGCGTGTCCCTTACAAGTTTTACCATTTTTCACCCACAGAGAGCCCAAGGAAGTGAGGGAAGTTGGGACTAAAGTAGAACAATGATAATTTAAAAAAATAGTGTGAGCATCCATAAACTAAATGTTTTACCACAGGAAACATACTGTGCTTTGGCAGTGAAGCATCCGCCATTAAATATGTGAAATTTTGCACATAAATATTTTTTTACTTTACTAAATGCGTAAATAAAATATTTTTTCAAAAATTTGTTTGTTTTAATTTCTCTTGGGAGAAAAAAATCAATCAGTATTTTTCTGTAAAAAACACAAAAATACATTGTTTTTGGCCTATTCATGAACACAGTGTATACACAGTGTTTTGTTTGGTAGAGTCGACTGAAACACAGTAATTTGTTACTTTTAATAAACAAGCACAAACTAGTCATAGTTCAGAGAAAAACATTTTTTTAAAGCTTTATATTGTTTCTACTCTGCGGCTTAAAAAAGTGAGGGGAATAAAAAACTTTGAGATCTCTATTTATTAGTGTTTTTTTTTTTTTTTTTTTTTTACAAAAGTTTTCCATTTCAATATGAATTAATAATAAAGTTTCATATATATTTTCTGCACACCATGTTCTTCCTCTCCATCCCTGCCAAAGTTTTTACCCCTTCCTCCTCCTCTTCTTCCTCTTCTCCTCTGGAGTCTCGGGCTGAAGGCTTGACGGGTGCTGGCGCGCGATTCCGGGCCTTTAAAGCCACATGACGCACTTTTTCCATTGGGATGCTATTTATGCAACTTATCAAGTCTAGGAGAAGCAGACTTAAAAAGATTTGGGGGTGGTGGCGTGGGGGTTCAGGGAGAGGGGAGGAAGACAAAGAGATTTGTGAGTTTAATTATGCCAGTATAGTTTTATAGAGCAGCATTTGGGGCCCTGATGTTGAGGCAGCAGCTTCTCTGGGGTGCAAACAGCCACACATGTGAGGGAGAAAAAAAACCTCTATACACTCATACAAACAAATGCAGTTTAATTAGGCATCCAACAATCCCGCCCGCTCTTTTGAAAGCTTTTTTAAATTACGTTTTCCTTTCTTAGAAACTTTTGTTGCCACCGCGTCCAATTTTCTCCTGTTAAAGCATAATTACACTTTTACAACCCTGTTTGTTTTTTTTCTGTTTGTTGGTGGTTTTACTGACTTTCGGGCATTAGGTGCGGCGGTAAAAGGCTGGTAATTTGGGTTTAAGCTGCCTTGTAAACACCAGCGGTCGTAAAGATCAGGCGCAGCGCGGAGAGCTGTGAGGAACGTCACGCCGAGTTTAAGGCAGCTGGATATTAGCAATGAGAGGACGCATGAAACAAAGACTAATAGAGACTTAATCTGCGCTATGGTGGAGTGGGATGCCTGAACATGAGCTTTATTTAAGCAGGGTGGCACGGGAGACTTATTTTTATGTTTGTTCGACTTGAGAAACCTTAGAGACTATTGAAAATAGGATTGATGATTTCATATAATTTTTAGGAGGGTTTTTTTAAAAAAAAGATTTTTTAACCAAAATTTTGTAAAATTGTTTCATTTCCAAAACTCAACCCTGATCATAGTCAGGTTTTTCAATCTAAACCAGCCCTTCAACTGAAGGCGACTAAAAATCAGAAGCAGTTAAACTTCCACTCCGATCACCTTTTGATCTATTTTCAAAGCGTTCCCAGCGTATGATTATGTCGTTTTTAGCCAAAATTTTAAAAAACTTTGGTCGTTTTCTGTGACATAGTTTCTGCAGAGCGGCAGTACTTCATTAGAAATTCACCTCTGACTTTTGGACAGTATTATCGAGTTCAAGTTACCCCACTCTCTTTCCCCTCTGTTTCTGAGAGATCTCTGTTTACAGCCCTTCACACTCACTAACATTACAAGTGCACCAACAATGACGAGCAATATCAGAGCAATCCAGCCGTACATTGTTGAGCCAGATGTCAGCTCAGATGAGGAAAATGAAGATGTATTGAATTTTCCAGAGTACAAGAGTATGAGTGACCCCGGGCTCCTACAGCTAGTATTACACCTCCGATGTGACTGCCATAGTCTTTTCCTAACTTTAAAAGTACAAGAGGAACCTCCACTGCATACGATCACATCCGACATCCACAATCTGGCCTTTCCTCCACTCCGAATCTGTTTTGTTGGGTTCAAATCTTAGCCGGACGCCGGAGCGAGTCACAGAACTTTTTGTAAAGTCTGGGCTGTTAACGACGTAAATTGTAATTAACATAGGTTATTGCATGAACCTTCGAGTTTGGAGAGGCCAGCAGCAGAGCCTGCAGCCAAAGGGAGTCATCTGCCGTAGCTAGACCTGTCCCGCGTCGCACCTGAGTTGGAACGCTCATATTTGCTGTCTCTTCTGACACATCAAATTTAATGTTTGTTTAAAAATGTGTGTGGGAGATGCTTCCGCCAAGCTTTTACCACAAGAACATGTTAAAAAAACAAAAGCACCAGAGTGGGTCTTTAGTGTCCACTTTACAATAACCAGTCTTTAAAAAATTTTATTAGTATTATAGAACTAAGAACAAAGCCTTTATGCAGATTTTTTTACATGTTTTATTGTGGATACAGCCTTCCTTTTTCCTGAAGCCACATGGATTTTAAGATGCTAATCCACCTCCTCGCCTTTTTGACTGATCTCTTTAAAAACTAAGTATTGGACTGTCTCAATGGCTCTACAAGTATCTGGTACTTTGGTGGTTATATCAACATGAAACAAAACAGAAGGAAAAATCCACTGTTGTACTTTTGTCTGTGTAATGCAGGCATGTCCAAAGTCCGGATAACGTTCAAATTTCTACCGGCCAAAAGGTTCCTGTCATAATATCAATAATGTACGACTCCCAGAACGTTTTAAGAACGGTGCGTACAATCTCTTGATTGTGGTTGGCTGAGTTATGCAGTTGCAAACCAAACAACCTGATCTTCAAATCTGAAATTCACAGTAATTCACACAAAAATTCACACCAAAAAAATGTGTTTAACTTTATTTCTCCTCACTCTGAATGAATGAAAATCATCTCATTTAAAACAAACTTCAGTTTTATCTGGATTTAATGTTACTATGAAGATGCAGGCCAGCGATTGGTTGGCCCTCACACAATTTCACCTCACCCCTTCTTTGCAAAAAGTTTGGACACCCCTGGTTTAATTAAACCTTTTATTGTTGGTGAACACCAAGTCTGTGTCAAAAATGCTAAGGAGCTAAAACGGGACGCTTTTCCTCGTCTTCCACTCTGAAACTTACTCCGCCGGGAGCGTTGACGCTGCATGAGTTTTGACAGGAGTCTCGTCTGCTCAACTCCTCCTGTTTTACTCTCCTCTTCTCCTCCTTTTCCCCTCTTTTGTCCCTCCTTTGCTCTAGTAAGGGTCTAACAAATGGGAGACTCTTCAGAAAGTGTTCTTTGAAGTACAGGAGGTACAGACAGTAACATCCTCTCAGCCCAGTCCTGAATCCCGATGGAATGACTGACTGACTGAATAATAGCATGAAGAACAGAAAAGAAATGTTTTCCTGCTTTCCTCCTCCTGCAATTCACACAGCGATGATCTTTGTTTGAGACGGCTGCCTGCCTGCTGCCTGATGAATGCAAACTTTTTCAAATTAAAGGGGAATTCCTCTGAAATGTTGTAGGTTTGAAAAGTTAGCCCAAAAAGTGACAATAAATTCACATAATTCTAAAAAGGTTTCCCTAAACTTAAAATTATTGAACTGAAAGCACAGTGCTTAAATTCCCCTTTATTTTACATGTTTAGTCAGTCGATCTTATGAAAAGTTAGCCTTTATGTAACTGCAGATGTTCCAGCCTCATGAATTTCTTTCATTTCCTTCAAAGTTCTTAATAAAAAAAACTGAAACACAAGTTTTTAGAAACTTTAGGGCAGTTCTGTTTATTAAAAAACACTCACCAAACTATAAAAGAAAGTAATTGATGGAGCTGGACTCTACAATGATCCTACAGCCAAGTTTGCAGTTTCCTTTCAGCGTTTCAGCATTATACTTACCAACATTTCTGCATGCCCCCTGCACTACTTGCATTTTTTATTTGTATTGATCACAGTGAAAAATAAAGGTTTAAAAACACATCTTTTAGAGTTTTTGTGGACTGTTCTAGTAACAATAGTGGGCTAAGAATTCCCTCTGTATCTCCAGTTCTGCTGTAAATGTTTGGTGATGTCTTAAAGTTTTGGAAAATAAAAAAAAACTACATAAGCTAAGTTGCAAATATCAACCAAAATCCAGGTAAGACTTTTATTATGAAGGAATGGAATCTGTTAATAATATATGATTCAGCACTGCATCTCTTTATCCCCACTGCTCTGCTGCACTGCATGCTGGTCTATCTGCTGACCCCACACCTTTCACTGAGTTTGATCAGGCTTTTGTTTGACAAATGAGTAATATTTAAAGAAGGAAAATTAGATTTCTAAAAAGAAGTTTTAGTAAAATAATTAAAAAATGAATGCACCGATCTGTTACAGAATTTTTTAGATGTTTTTGCTTTGCCATGCTAATAAAATAGGCCTATCACATTCTAAAAGTTGAATAACACTAAAGAATACTGAACATGCAAAAGAAATACTCCAAATCAAACTTTATGCTCCTGATTAACTGAAATACTTATCCAACAGAAAAAGAGCCAATATATACTGGACGATACAGAAAAACATGCTAAAATTAACAGTATAACAGTATAAATAAATAAATGGTAAAACTGAAAAGCTAAATAATACCAACTTAAAATATCGAAATAAACAGTCAATGCAAAAAAAGATTTATCGGAAAAATCTAAAATGTTTATTAATTTGAATAAAACTGCAACAAAAAAGAAAGAAAATGAGACTGGAAAACACCTAAAACACAACAAACATTTAAATCTATTGATTTTTTTCAAAGTTTTATGCCTAAAACAGTTTAAAATATACTTAAAACTCCAAGAAATGCAAAAACTGGTAATGTGAATGGTTATGGTTAAACAAATCAAGCAAATATCATTAATATATAAGGAAAAACTGTTTCTGAAACAATGTAAATCAAATTAATAGGTTAGCTATTATAACTAAAACAGGAAAAAAAGTTGCTTAATTTCAAACAAAGCCTTAAAATCTATAGTTAGTGATACATAGTGATACATCTCAAACAACAACCTTTTTACTGTTTAAAAAGTACTCAACAGGATAATATTAAAAACTGAAGGCTGGACAATAAAACAAGCAATTTTAACAAATAATGCTGGAGTGCCATATAAATAAATCTGACAATGAGTCATGTAAATGGTTAAAGATAATCAGTCAGAGTAAATTCTATGTTGGGCGTCTCAGTATTAGTGTTTAAAGTGATCTTTTAATGTTTGAGAGCATTTTGATTCACATGGAAGCATCTTTCCTGGTTTGATGACGACATGAAGGGTCGTCTGCTGATGTGAGAGGAGTCTGCTCCCGTGGTTTGGGCATGTCTGCCGGATGGGTGGAGAAGACAGAATGCTGCCCTCTGTTTGTGCTCTGAACTCTTCTTACATCTAAGAGGAAATCATTATTGACAGCGTCCCTCTCTTCTCTCTGACCCCCAACACCCCCCGCCACATCCTTTAACCCCATCACTTCATATCTTTACTCACTTTTCCCCTCTCACACTCCGTCCCCATCCATCGTCTCCCACCTGCTTCTCTTTTCCTTTTTTTTTTCTTTTTTTACCTCCCCCAGTCAGAAGCTGAGCTTCAAGGAGCGGGTCCGGATGGCGAGCCCTCGAGGTCAGAGCATGAAGAGCAGGCAGACCACCATCAGCGACCGCCAGCGCTGTTCACCGGGCAGCGAGGTGGTGGGTAGCAACGAGCTCATGAGCGGGAGTCCTGCCAAAGTCCAGAAGAGCTGGAGCTTCAACGACCGCACCCGATTCAGGCCGTCGCTGAGGCTGAAGAGTCAGGCCCGCAATGCCGCCCCAGACGGTGAGCTTAACACTAGAATTCTTGAGCCTGCGCAAATTTGCCCTGCATTGAACAGTTTTAAGGTAAAAATAAAATATAAAAGTAAAAACTAATATTTAATGTGGACTATTCCTGTGTGGGATTCGAACCCATGACCTTCTGAATGTGAGTCAGCAGCCATAACATTTTAACCGGACAATCTGCAATGTGAAAACAGAAAGTCATTGTTGATGGTTTAAGGTGATCACCACAACACTACTTTGAGAAGGGGAGGGGGGCATTGCAGCAGAAGCTGAAAGTTCCAGGGATTCTAGTGTTAAACCACAACTGTGTGTGTTTGTGTGCACAACAAAAGTTTTTTTTAATTCTTCAGAAAGGAAGTTACCCAAGAGCTCTGCAGGTCTAGCTCTCAGATTAGTTCTTGTTTTTTCCATCTTTTTATAGGAGTTACTTTTAACAACCTTTACTTAACACCAAATTATACTATACTCACCATAAGTTCTGCTTGATATCAATAATGAAGGAGAAGAAACACAATTTTCATTTTGGTCAAATGATGAAAATATGTTTTAACTGCATTGAACAGTTTTAAAGTAAAAATAAAATCTAAAAGTAAAAGCAAATATGTAATGTGGACTATTCCTGAGCAGGATTCGAACCCATGACCTTCTGAATGTGAGTCCGCAGCCCTAACCACTACACCGTCTAGTGGCGGAATCTGGAATGCATGTCAAACTTAAATTTAAACCTGACAATCTAGATTGCGTAAACAGGAAGTCAGTGTTGATGGTTTATAAACATAAAAACTGGATCAACCACCCCCCCCCCCCATGTCACCAGTTTGTCATTTATTGTACTTGTCTGTGTTAAAAATATTAATTTCACCTGCATTGAACAGTTTTAAGGTAAAAAAGTTTAAAAGTAAATAAAGTTTGTCATTTATTGTATTTGTCTGTGTTAAAAATATTCCTTTCCCCTGCATTAAACAGTTTAGAGGTAAAAATAAAATATAAAAGTAAAAACAAATATTTAATGTGGACTATTCTTGAGTGGGATTCGAACCCATGACCTTCTGAATGTGAGTCCGCAGCCATAACATTTTAACCGGACAATCTGCAATGTGAAAACAGAAAGTCATTGTTGATGGTTTAAGGTGATCACCACAACACTACTTTGAGAAGGGGAGGGGGGCATTGCAGCAGACGCTAAAAGTTCCAGGGATTCTAGTGTTAAACCACAAATGTGTATGTTTGTGTGCACAACAAAAGCTTTTTTTTAATTCTTCAGAAAGGCAGTTACCCAAGAGCTCTGCAGGTCTAGCTCTCAGATTAGTTCTTGTTTTTTCTATTTTTTATAGGAGTCACTTTTAACAACCTTTACTAAACACCAAATTATACTATACTCACCATAAGTTCTGCTTGATATCAATAATGAAGGAGAAGAAACACAATTTAAATTTTGTACAAATGATGAACTTGAAACAGTTATTGGCTAAATTAGCTTTTTATACCCACAAAATGCAGTAATTCATGCCACATTTTGGGGGGTTTTGGCCCACTGTACACAGTGAGACAATAATGTGGAAGACACATAGTGAGGAGAGTCTATCATCCCAATACAATTGACTCGCATTTCCAAAAATCAAAAGTGGAGCAAACACTGTGAACGACATCCACACTATCCCTAACTTGTGATTTTGGTCATACACGTTAATAGTTAACAGTCCAACCAAGGCCAGTAGAATCTGAGATTAAGATCTTAAATTTTATTTTTAGATATCAATGTTTACATAATCTGAATTAAACCTGATAAAAAATCCCTCATTTGAAGTTTGTGAGCTGTCCATGATCTGCAGATGGACGTCTTCTACATCCAACTTTTAAAATTATGTATTAAAAAAATTCTATAGGCTTTATGTCCAAAACGGTTGAAGCACGTCTGCTGATTAATGCTTTCAAACTCTTCAGTTTACTGATGATATGTCTATTCAAAACATTTCCTGAAAAATCCAGTTCTTTCCAGCATCCAGACCTGTGCTGGTTACAGCCAGAGGTCCTGGTTTCAACTCTGGATCCCCCCATGACTCGCACACTTCAGCACATGCTTAGCATTCCTGAGATGTGGTGATGAACATGCAGGTATTCTTCAGCTCAGCCTTTGTCAGCTGAACCTCCAGGCTCCTTTTCTGCATGTCTTTAGGCTTTCATGTGTGACAGAAGTGCACCTTTTAACGTCTGAAAGCCTTGTTTTGTTCTTAGATCAACACTTCCCCACCTCACTATACATGACCACTTTTTCCTGAAATACGGGTTGAAACTAAGTGTTTCTTTTCTCTGTGCGCATTTCCAGGGAATCAGTTTAAAAAAAAAAAAAAAAAAAAAATACTGAAAAGCCTCTATTTAATTGGTAAAAGACAAATTTGCCAAAACACTGAAAATGAAAAGACAGACTTTAAAAAATCTCTAAGGTACCAACATTGTGAAATGAGTGTCTAACCTGGTTATCATTTATTTTATCCATTTTAGCAAAAAATCCTAATTGATATTAAAAAGATATTTTTCTTTGGAAAAGGAAAATCCTGTTTATAGTTTTGACATTTTTCTCTAAACTTGATTATGCAATTCAAAAATACTTGTACTGCATAATTCGGCAAATAATGCTTGATTCTATGTCAAAAATATTAAATAAAATAGACTTAATAAGCTAAAATTGTCAGAACATTTTTGAATTGTCTAAATGTGCTGTAATAAAAGTTTCATTCCAAAAGAAAACTTATTTTAAAAAGTTTATTTAAAAAATAAGAATTAGAGCATTTAATTTAAAAATAGCTTAAATTAAAAACTATGTTGAATTGTTTTCATGTAATTTAATTTAATTTTGAATATAATCATTAATTGATGAATCAATTTCTTTTACTATGATCCATCCAGATCGATGTGTATGAGGCAAGCTGTTAATCGAATTAATTCAAATCATCCTTTACATAAAATCGTTTCAAAATTAGATAAATTGATAATGGAAAATTCCATTTGTATTGGGACATGGTAGATTTATTTTAGTATAATGTCAAAACGGCCGAGTGTCATCACACCAAACAACATACATGTGATGCAGCAAAAACTGATGAATCATCATTAATGTGTGGAAACACTTTGAATTTTGCAAAGACATGTGAGCACAGTGTGTGAGAATGTTCTGTTTTAATTATTTTGATGTGGAAATAAAACAGTGGGCTGAACTTCATCAAACTAAATGTGAATTGATTTGACATTAATTCTTGCTTACTTGTTTGTTTGTACACATTTAATTTACACAAGGAATCTGGAAAACTCCACCTGCACTGTTCAGTACCAGGTAATCTCTCAGAAGAAATATCCTGGATTGATTATAGGTCAGTGAATCTGATCGGATCGCTGAAAATGAACCAAAATTGACGATGAAAAATAAAAGCATAATAATAAGACTACTTCAAAAAAACAGAATGAGGCTAAGGAATGACTAAAACAAAGTGGAAATACACCTAAAAATGTAATTTAATGAGATTATATAGATCATTTAAACATTTAAAATAATTTCTAAACAGAAAAATGTTTAATTTAATGCTACATGCTCAATCAACTATAAAAAAATAGGCTAAAGAGCATTAAAAGTTTATTGTTTTTTTTAAATGATTAATAGAAAGAACTGGAAGCACAATGACGTACATTAAAATGTTCATGTATTCCATTAAATCTCAGACATTTGTTGAATTCAGATCCAAATGGGTTTTGTGCTGTAGCTGCATTGTTTTAGGTTGGATACCCGAGTTATGCTTCACCCCAGATGATGGAGGAGCTACAAACATGTCGGGAATTTTAATAAACTCTTATCTTGACTTCACCCTGAAAGATTAAAGTTTTTATATGTTCTCTTTTAGGACATTTAATCTAACTATTACAGAAAAGATTTATTCACTGTAAAAAAAATCAACAGTTTTACTCACACCTGTATTTTGGTTTGAAAACCCCTAAACTGTATTTTGGGCAGCAGCTGTTTCCCAGCCTAATTACCCTGCAATAATCCATCATTTTTTACATGTAAGTGAAGCTCTGTCACTTCATCTTTTCACTGCGGTTTTCTCCTGCTCGCTATCTGATAACGATTATAAGCTTTAGCAACATTTTCTCACAGTTGCTGAGCTGGCCTCATGTGAGCAAAGCATAAATTTACTTTCGTGAAAGCCAAACTGGTTTCATTTAAAACATTCCTGGAGGCGCCAGCAAATACCTGCTCCAGAAACTGATTATTATGATATAAGAAAAGGTTATCTGGGTATGCAGACTGGAAAAGTGTTGTCCGTTTGTTGATGAGTCACCTGTGTGTCTTGCAGTGGATGGAGGCATGGCCACGGAGGACTCGTTTGACGAGAGAGGCTGCCACTGCGACGTGACGGTGGAGGATCTCTCCGCTCCTCTGAAGGCGGTGATCAGAGCCGTCAGGTGAGTTATAACTCACCACATCCACGAGAAAGTTCTAAACACATGTATCAAACCCAAAATTACCCTAATTTAGCATTTACTTGAAAGCAAAACTAATTATGAGGATTTTTTTTCTTACATTAATGCGTCAAGGGACTAAACCTTCCTCACAAAACCAGGATTTATTTTTTCTTTAACTAAACAAAAACCATGGCTCATTCTAGATATTCTGCAGGATTCCTGGTGGTTCATAGAATTTCCTAAACTAGAATGAAGTTTTCAGGCTCCTCTTCAGTTCACAGGGCAGAGATAGTCTTTGTCAAATAAAGCTGATAGTTGAGGTTAACTCGGATAATCCAGTCGCACTACTAGTTATACTGCTGCAGACCCAAAGGATGTGAGGCTGTTTGGGTGAACTGGTCGTATTTCTTCCCTTTCATCTCTGTAGGTTTTGCTGTGTGTGGCTTCCATCTCATCTAGATTTATCTGCAAAACTTATTAGATTTATTCTATCCTAGAGTGGATGCTCCATTTTTTCTTTCCATTCAGACCACAAAGGCTTGAAGCTGGAGGTTTTACTTTTATGAATCTGGTTCTGCTGGAAGCTTTTATCATGTTGGTGGAGGTTTTCTTCTTATAAATCTTCCAGCTTTAAGTTCAGGACTGGAGTTACATGAAAGCTCTTCAACTGAGCCTGTTTGTTTGATCAGGATGACTTGAAAAGACCAGCTTGATGTTTCTGTGAAATAGCTATAGAAGGTTGGGAAGGAAGATGAGGCCAGGAGAAGCTCCAGATCAGGTTTGTCAATCTGCAGTCCTACTAGATTCTAAAGCTACATTCACACAGCCCTCGGCAACACACGTTCCAGCAGCCTCTTTCAATGAAAAGTCTACATAGACTTACAAAGTCAGTTTTCAGGTTCTACGTACAAAATGTGCAGCCATGGAACATACATTGAAAGTTAAACCATGTCAACTCTGACCTATCAGGGACTGAAAATGAGACATTAATAATTGCATTTGTACCCAGTCTTAATGTGGCTTCATAGGAGGAACACTCCCGGTCCAGGAGATCCCCAGAAGGAAAGGCAGGGCTGTGTGGGAAACTACAGCAGCTTCTTTTAGGGACTGGATGGACAGAAGCAGCGCGATCACAATCTAAAACGTTGTGTACAAACGTCTCCTTTTTTGTGCTCACCTGTCCGCCCAGCAGGTTTCCTCCACGGGCTGCCAGAGTCCGGACTTTCCCAGGGTGTTGGGTTTAGGGCTAAGCCCCCCATGGCCCGTTAGGACTGTTATTACTGAGGCTCATCTGTCTCACTGTTTAGACAGAAAGTCAGATGGAGGCCGACGGGGAACCTGAACCAACAAGAACACAGATACCTGTGTTCCGATAATATTTCCTCCTTACAAACAGAGCTGGATAGAAATTGTTTGTTCATTATTATTTTAACTACATTCTTAAGGAATTCTAAGCAGGTATTATGAAAGGCATTTACCTGAAAATTCTGGCTCCATTTTAGGACTCTGCTGCCATCTATTGGTTGATGTAACTCATGACACTCGTGTTTCTCTGTTTTCTGATTTCGGGTGAAGAATCATGAAATTCCATGTGGCTAAGAAGAAGTTCAAGGAGACGCTGCGTCCATACGACGTGAAGGACGTGATCGAGCAGTACTCTGCAGGACACCTGGACATGTTGTGCCGCATCAAGAGCCTTCAGACCAGGTCTGGAACCTGCACGCACGTCCTCAAAGATCTGCTTTCACGAGTCCGCCTTCACGGAGCCCTCCGCATGCTCAGCGTTTCCACAGATGTCTGTGTTTCTCCTCTCCATCGCAGACTTGGAGTTTTAGCGGACCCCCTGCCGAGAGCGATCAGAGGCGGAGGCCTCACCTTTTCTTCTCCCCCCTCTCTGCGTTTCTTTTACAGCCAGGCCCGGAGGAGGCGGGCGATACAGGGGTCAGACCCCACCCTCCTTTAGTGTAATAGTGTTGAGTCAACCTGCAGAAAGGAAAACTCTGAGGCCCTTAAGAAGCTTTTTAGGAGGATCACAACTAAAACTGCATCTCTGATAACAGTACAAGCTTATACCTCTCTGGAACAAATAATTCTGTATTTATTTATATAAAACCTGCTCATAAAAAACATAAAACTTTCAAAAGCCTAAGATAATAGATGTTTAACCCCAATGGATTAATTAACCGGCATTTCTGAGACCAAATCTCATCAACATGACCCAAACTTTTTCTTAAAATACACTGAATATCACTTCATCCACGTTTCCTGTCCTCTCCATCCTTCCACAGAGGGAGTGGAAGGTTTTAGTAGTTCTGCTTAAATCCTAACTTTTCTGGAATTCCTGTAAAAATCGGATGCAGTGATTGTGTTCGGAGCAACATAAGGGTCTGTTGTGATGGAGATGCTCGTGTCTGCAGACAAAGTCAAGAGCTCCAGTGATATTAGAGATATTATTTTGGCTATTTATGAATCAGTACTCATGAAAACGTATTTATAAAATACTTTGTCAGCTAGAAATCCACCAGGGGGCGCATCGATGCAAGAAGAAGCTCATTCTCACCTGAAGCTCTTGAGGTTGTCTGCAGAGTGAATCTGAATGAATGAATGAGTTTTCTGGCAGGAAGTTTTTTTTCCTCTCTGGTGTTTGTTTAAAGCAGAGCTGTGACCTCACTGAACATAAGCTCCAACTCACACTGGATGTAGTGTCACTGAAAGAGCTCCTCCTCAGGCTCGACAGAAAATCCACCTGATTTGAGCAGCTCTTAGGTGTTCTGCTGCTTCTCCGACAGTCCTGATTAAAAAAAATATTAATATTTCCTGTAGAGAAAGATGAACTTCGGTCATACTCATAAATAAAGGGAGCATGCAGGATAGTGTCATGATATGTGGGGAAGGGGCCGCAGTCTATCCTGGAAAGTTCTATCAAAATCAACAGAAGCAAATGTTTTAAAAGACGAATTTAAATCAATTTTCACTTTTTCTAGATGGATTTTGATTCTGTTTTTGTTCGTCTTACATTTTTTTAGTTTGTTGAGATTCATCACGACAGCTCATCGGTAAGGTTGAGTTCTGGAGTTTGACTGCGACCTCTTCATTGTTTCCTTTTACCCCACTGTCATGCTTTAGGTCACTGCTCTGCTTTGATTGGAGCTGGTGAAATCAGACTCTTTGACTGCATGATGCTTAACCCTTTAACATCAGAGCCTTAGCTCCAGTGTTGACATTCTTTCGACTACCATAACTCTTCAACCGTTTACGTTTTGAACATATTATCCGCCATTTCTGAGGTGGAGAAAAGCAGCTATGTGTTGAGATGCAACACTTTAGTGCAGTTTTTTTTAATGTAATTAATCAGCTAATTCTGTTCTGGAGAAAAGCGGTTTTGAATCATTATCCAACGCTTTACTATAGTAGTGTGTTACATATCGGTGAAAAGCTGAAGAAAGGTGCTTTCTCTGCGTCAGAATCCGCTGATTCACACTGTTTGTGTAAACGGCTGAAGTGCTGCGGTATGTTAAAGGGTGTGTCATTTAAGTGTCATCAGTGACATTTCCTGTGTTAAAGGGTTAAGCTCTATGGCTGCAAAACCAATCCCACATTATGAGCTCTCCACCACCGTGTCTCACAGTGGAAATGAGGACATTCTTTGGAGTTGTTGGTCTAGAAGATGCGCTGTTTGTACACAACTTTAGTTATGTTTTTCCTAAACTTCTAAAAATAATCAAACTCGTTCCTTTTTGTAGTTGAAATGTAAGATAAAAAAGACATTTACTCTCTTGAAGACGGATTCAAGTTTCCGAGGATCTTTATTAGCGTCTCTTTTTCTTGACATTATTTCAAAACACTTTTGAAATCCCCAGACCAACAAAAATAACAAAACCGCTGCTTTCTTCAAGCAGAAATTAACCACAGCTTCCTCTTTTAGGACCAGTTGAAGTCATAGGAGGGTACTTGATGTCTCCCACATTTCTGGGAGTTCCTTAACCCCTTCACAGTGTATGTCGCTAATTTGTAATGTACAATTTAAGCCAATACTCCACTACGTGAAATATAAAGTGCACCATATAAATATATAAAGTGTACCGTTAATGAATGGTCTATTTTTGAACTTATGTCCCCTATAAGATGCCCCGGACTAAAAGGTACATTAGGCGAGACAAAATAGGTAGAGATAAGTCTGTCAGTCAGTCAGACTTTATTAACTGCGTTCACAGTAACT
>NC_050526.1:14763977-14776216 GCF_002922805.2 Oryzias melastigma | reverse complement strand
TGTTTCTGACCTGTGTGCCGTTCTTTTAGCATGTCATTCAAAGTTTGCACATTATTTTATTTTGGCTGTCAAAGTGAAACATTTTTCCCTCACAAAAAACTAAAATATTTAAGCAAAAATTTCCGTCAACACATTCAGTAATTTTTAACCTTGGTCCTAAAGTTAACATCTGAATGTGCTGACTAACTAATCTGAGGTTTTATCTCCATAACATGACGTCAGGCTGATGTGTGTATGAAGACAATGGTTGTTTTCCAATGTGTTAATGCTGAGTGTTTTTGGGTCAGGGTTGACCAGATTCTGGGAAAAGGCCAGATTCCCGTGGATAAGAAACCTCGGGATAAGTTGCATCCGGATGGAGACTCTCTGGAGGGCATGAGCATGCTGGGACGTGTCTGCAAGGTGGAAAGACAGGTGAGTTTCAGCTGGTGTATGTTAGCAGACGCCGACTGAAAGCTGCAACAAAGTCCAAAACACTTTTAGAAAATGTGCAACGAGAATTCCTAAAGAACTGTTGAAAACATACAAAAAATAAAAGAACAAAGCAGCAAACACTGAAAGGAAAGCATATGTTGAAGTTGACTTCTGATTTAAGGGAGGGAGGGACAAATCCCCAAAATACCACATTTGATGAAGAAATGACTAGAAATTTTTTAAAGAGATTTGACTAAATAATTTCTATAGTGTCATGAACAAAACTGCAGTGAAAACACTATATTACCAAAAGTATTGACTCACCTGCCTTCACTCACATATGAACTGAAGTACTATCCCATTCCTAACCCATAGAGTTCAATATGATGTTGGTCCACCTGCTATTACAGGTTCAACTCTTTTGGGAAGGCTGTCCTCAAGGTTGAGGAGTGTGTTTATAGGAATTTGTAACCGTTTTTCCAAAAGCACATTGGTCAGGTCACACACTGATGTTGATGGAGAAGGACTGGTTCTCAGTCTGTGCTCTAATTCATCCCAAAGGTGTTCTATGGGGTTCAGGTCAGGACTCTGTGCAGTTAGTCCACACCAGACTCTGTCCTCCATGTCTTTATGAACCTTGCTTTGTGCTCTGGTGCACAGTCATGTTGGGAGCATGGAATTGTTCAAAATGGGTCCACTCACAGACAAATAGAACCTTGTACATCTTTGTGCTTCTTTGCCATTTTTGTTGCACCGGTAATGTTGGGTTGGTGGTTTAAGGGGCTGTAAGCTAGTGGGACAGGGTGTAAACATAGAGTTCTCAATTATTGGTGACAGGAAGGAGGTTGGGGTTTCTCCACGCCAACAGGCCTTTCCACAAATCAGAGGCAAATTTCCAATGAACTCCTGCTGCTCTGCAGAAACTATGTCCTAGAAGATGACACAGGTTTTTAGATTTTGGCCAAAAACAGCATAATTATAATTATAATTATGATTAAAAGATCGCTGGGAAGATGTGGAGCTGCTGAGTTTTCTCCTGGTTGAGTTTTTCTTGTTCTGTTTTCAGGTGTCTTCCATTGAGTCCAAGCTGGACTCTTTACTAGACGTTTACCGGCAGGTCCTGCAGAAAGGCTCCTCGGGACTCTCGTCTCTGCCGCTCTTTGAGCTGGAGAACCACCAGCGCCGCGGGTCGGACTTCCCGCTCTCCCCTCACAGGGGCGATGGTGTCAGAAGTCGGGGCGATGTGGGTGGCATGCAGCGCTCCCTCAGTGCCAGCCCCCGTGGCCTGCGCCTCATTCTGGCGCCAGCCGACGACGACTGCCCTCCGGACTCCGAACCTCCCTCCTACCCCCCATCAACAACCTCGCTGTCGCCCTCCCCACTGCTCCCCCCGGACAGTCCATACCCCACTCTGGTGACTCCTTCTAAAAAGTCACAGTTTCCTGACCTGCCACCCCCGCCTTCTTCGTCAGGGAGCTTTACTCTCCAGCTGCCCCCCATGATGCCCCCCTCTCTGCGCGGCCCCGTTCAGCCCGTTTCTGATGAGGTGACGGATGAGAGCAGTCTGGCACCTCCTGTTGTCGTGAGATGCAGTGTTGACGATGATGACGACGAGGATGACGATCAGGAGGTGGAGAGCGGCACCGGCTCCACAGAGGGGCGGGTCCAGCTGCGGAAGAAGCCCCCCCTCAAGTCCGAGGGGCTCTGGAGGAGGCACCTGAGCCTGGAGGCCAACCCCTTAAAGCTGCTCTCCTCCAGCCAGGAGGCGGGGCCCGCTGACTGGGCCGACTGCCTGGGCAAGTCTCTCTCAGTGCACAACCTCAGCCAGCCTCTGAGCAACCCCCGCCTCTCCTCCGCCCTCGACAACAGCATCAGCAGCAGCAACGGGAGCGAGCAGGGCAACAATCAACTCAGCAGCTGGGGAGGGACAGACTTCTTCAACAGTGAGTCCAACCTGGAGGAGGAGTTACAGACCGGAGAGGAGGCGGCTCCTCACGCCAACGGGCAGCAGGATTTCCTGAATCAGTCCCCACACATCCAGTTGGTGTGAGAATCAAACTCTTGCCGCTGCAGCTGCTTCACATACTCCGTTTTCACAGTGGGGAACTTTGTGACGCTGTGAGACATGAATGTGCTCTTCATCACCCCACTCATGTCTTCAACGATGCACCCCAGTGACTTCTGCCAAACTCAGAATGTCAACTTTTGAATGCAAGTTTTTATGTTGCACAACACAAAAGAAACAAACAAATTTTTTAATGTTTTTTTTTCCCTTAACAATACTTTATTAAACTTTTTTATGCAAAACAGATCGTTGAGGTCAGGGGTGTCCAAACTTGAGAACACACACTAGTGTTGGGAGGAGTGGAATTGACCCAAGCTTTCACTTTCGAACATGTAGACGTGATTTGGCTTGTCCTAAGCTCATTGATGCGACGGTTGAAGAGAAAATAAACCCACACATCTTCATGTTTAAACAAGACTACAACAGTGATCCCAAGTTTCTTTGCCCCTAACATTTTTCTCTATGCAGAAAAATAAGTTTAACTAATTGTGTCTGAATGCTAGATCATAAAAGGCTACATACCCTGAAATGTTGGTAACAGTAACATTACAGCTGAAGCATCATTTGAAACAGATTAGCTAAAAAATAAGATAAGGCAGAGAAAAAAAATGAAAGCCATCTGAAAAGTTAAGATAAAAGCTAAGTCTATTATTAACAGGGAAGCTTGAAAAAATCTGAACGATGCTGAAATGTTCATAAATCATAAAAAGACAAAAAAAAAATGTAAACAGAAATTAATGCAAAAAGTCTCAACTGAAATATTAATTACTATATTTGCTGAAGAATGAAGCAAAGGCCAAAAAATAACAGCTGAATAATGCTAATATGTTTAGGTAACTGCTAAAAGGACAAAACACTTTGTGAAAAAACTAGCATAAGAAGCAGAGAAGTCATGAATTTTTTTTGCTAGAAGTGCCACCATAATACTAAATAAATCCTAAAAGGGTAAACACTAAATGCTCAATTAAATTATATTAATGTAAAAATGGTAGAAATTAACAATTTTGTGCTAGAAGAACCAACTTCAGAGCTAAATGCTACATTTTCTGAAGAGTGTGACAGCAGTATAAATCAAAGCCTGAACAATCCTTAAATTATCTAATACACTATATGATAATTAAGCTAAAACGAATGCAAAAAAGTAGAAAAGTAACAGTTTTCTGCTAGAAGTGCCAACTAAAATGCTAAATGCAACATTTTCTGAAGAATGTGACAGGATTCTGAAGTAAAAGCTACGCAAAATTCCTCAAAAAGCTAACTAAGAAAATGGATAACCAAAAACATAACGTTAAAAATGTTGGAATAAAGGCGAAATGATTAATATGAGAAATGAAAACAAAGTACAGAAAATAATCTTAAAATCCTTTTTTTCAGAATTAACTTTGATCATTTAAATAACATTAGCCTAAGAGATAAAAAAAAGAAAGCAGAAGAATGAAAAAAAGAAAAACATGAACGGATTTAGAACCATGAAAACCCAAAGCAAAAACTTTAAGTGAAATGGTAAGTTAGTATTTGAGAAAGAAAATAAAATACCAACATGCTTTCACGTCGAAAACTGTTAAACTAATCAAATAATTGTAAAGCATTTTAGAAAACAAATAATTCATTTTAAGAAATAAAAAAAATAAAAAGCAAGAAAATCTAAAAGCACCCCTGGGGTGAAGAAAAATTCTGTAAAGTTGTATTTATCTATACACATACAGAATTTTGTCACAAGCTGTTCACAAAGTTTAAATGACCTCTTCATGAATAAAGCTAACACAGATTCCTGTCAAACAAAACTGCCTTTGTCAATAGAATACAAAGTGCAACACATTTATTATTATTTTTTATTGTGGAAAACTTCTAATTTCCACCTAATACTACAACCAAATAAATGTTTGCTTTTAATGAGTTCTGTTCTGTTCGTTTGGACACCCCTGATTCATTTCATCACAGCTGTGAGGAGGTGGCGTGTTCCAAACACAAAAACTCCAGAGTTTTCCTCACAAAACTAAAACAAGGAATAGAAACAAAATATATTTTTTGCATCATATAGAAAGTTAGGAATTGAAAGAGAGATTGTGGTTTTTAGCTCAAACACTAATACCTGCATGGACAGTCTCAACACCTGAACATATCATGAAAGGGGTGTGGCCTTCAGAGATCAAAGGAGCTAAGAGGATATCAATGGAAATTTTAGGATGCATGCCTCTCTTTTATTCATCTTTATTGCTTTTTTACTTAAATCTATTAACTTGTTTTTCTTTTGATAAAGATACATCACCTTTATTTTTGGTTTGCTTATCTGCTGTTAGTTTAAAGCACCTCAAACTGGGAATGGTTTCTGCTGCTTTCAAAATTAGAACAAACGCTAACCTGCAACAAATGGCTACAGCGTGTCTCCTCAACCAAACATGACAAAAAAGCGAAGCTGCATGTCTGCAGATGTTAAGAGTAAAGACATGACTCCTTTTTCCTTGTTTTTTTCCATTTACTTTAAAGTCTAACACATCAAAGGGACATCAAAGAAACATCAAAGGAACATCAAAGGAGCTTCCCCCAATTTTAGGAGCCAACTTTAGAGATGGAAAGTAAAAATTAGTTTTACAGATCAGTGGTGCTGGTCTGCAACAGTAAAAACTCAGTTTCTCTTCATTAGATTAACTTACTTTGTTTTTACTTGCAGGCTTTAAAAATATTTAACAAAATAAAGTTTTATTTGCTTGTATGATTGATTGTTATGCAAAAACTGTTTTAGCAATCATTTTTATGCAGTCACAACAGTCTTAAACATGTTTTTCATTGTGTTTCTTCTTTTTTTTTACAAGCATTATTATCAACATGATTTTCTGACTTGTTTAGCAAATTAGGGCTGCAGAAAATGAACATTTTTCTAACAAATTGCAAAATATCTTAATTTTCTTTAACTTGATCATGAAATCAAAATATTTTGTCATTAAAGGAAATTCCTGTATGTTGCAGCTCAAAACATTTTGTTGCATATTTAAACCTTAAATATAAGGAAAAGTCCCCTTTCTTACCGTAGAAATAAAACATTTTTTGCCATTAAATTGCTAAAGGGTGCCTTTTCTAGTTTTTAAGAATCCTCCTATGTTCTCAAAGAGTTATGAGTCTGAAAATCCTCATGATGCTGTAATAAGATCGGATTGTTGTGTTTTTGAAGGACATCATTGGCCTTGAACGGCTTCTAATGTTCTTTCTCTACTGCTTGAAAAGTAATTTGTGACACAGCTAGCCTTAAAGCTTGATAATGTTAACATATTTCTTTGAAATTAATTTATTACAGAGCACATTTTGTTCCCTAAATGAGAAATGCAAAAATAATTTTATTATTCATTATTAAAGTAAAGACTCAACTTTTTGTGTCTGTGGTTTTTTATATTATTTTTATGCGAATAGGTTTATGTGGGGTGACTATGTTTATGAAAAAATAAAATAAATAAAATATAGACAGTCTTAGCTGTCATTGCATTGTTAAGTTTTGTTCAAAAAACAGTAAAACTTCTTTTGAAAATATATATTTTTTTGTTTCCTTTAAGAAATAATGTGTTCCCTAAAAGATAATTTGGGGTTTACATAATTTAAAGAAAACATTTTTCACTTTGAAAATATGGTGTTCATTAATTAAAAAATAAAGAAATGTCTTGCAAAAACGGTTAATTTAGTTTTTTAAGAATACCTTATTCTATTTTTCTTATTGAAGCTCCATGCCACAAGTTATGCGATAAGCAGTTTTCCCTGATAATATTCCTTTAAAGTTTGAGAGACGAATTTATATTTATTTTAACTATTTTAATTGTGACTCAAATTTATTTATCAATCATGAATCGAACGGCATTTAGTATTTTGTAAGTGCAACTCAGCTTTATGACCTTTTTCAGGTTCACTTTCAGTCAGAAAACAAAAATTCCGATGGTCCTTGAAGGCATCACCGTCCAGATTTTAACGTTAAATCGAGGAGCTAACCTGCACGTGCGCTTTTGAGGAAAAGAAAACATGTCTGACTGGGAGGAGGACGAAAGTTCCGGAGCCGTGGGGGTCTGCCGCCGTAGCGGCGGAGCTACCGACTTCTGGAACCGGAGAAGCGAAAGAGAGGACGGCCCGCCGAGGGAGCGCCGGGACTATGCTAATAAAAAGCCTTCGTCTTGTGTTACAATGACAGTTGAGAGCGCTTCAGTCGGCAGAGTTATAGGTGCGTCTGAGAAAATTCAAAAAGTTCTAAAATGGAGGCCAATGCTAAGCTAAATATGCTAATATGTAGTTTACATGCTATGTTTCATTCGATAAATTACAAATAATTTCCGTTTTATGTACTTATTGTTATTTTTAGCACATTACACATTTAATTTCATGTTCTCTGACTTTATATCTGTTATTTTGTTTAAGGTCGTGGTGGGGCTAAAATTCGTGAATTTGAGGAGCTCAGCGGTGCACGAATAAAGGCAAGTCCAAGAAAAAGTTGAAGGAAACCCGATCAACTCTACTATATTTCTGGTCGCTTAAATCTTTTTGTCAAAACTTAGGCTTCTCTTGCTTTTGAATGTGTATTACCATATCACTACCTGAAAGTGAAAGAGTAACATTAAAAGCCACTGTTTAAAGCAAATCTGGGGTCACTAAACGTTGCAATTTGTTAAATGGCCACCAGGGGCTGGTTTCAGATGACTCCGTAACCCTGTGCTGTCCTAGGCATGTTTACATTTAAAGTGGGGTCATCTGGACCACATAAGATAGCACGAGTGTTAAAAGTTTAAGCTGAAAAGTATGACCTTACATCAAACATAAGCATTTACAACCTGGTGTTAAAAACTTTGATTTTTGTTTATTTTCATAATGGGGTGAATTTAGTTTGAAGTCCCACTATAACATCCTTTGGTCTGTTTTAATGGCATTACCAATGGTCTTTCACTCCTGATTATTCTGTTTTTAGGCAAAGTTAAAAAAAAAAAAAAAAAAAAAGTTGTGTTTTTGGACATAATTTCAGACATAAAAATTTTACTAAAACATAACATCTTAATTAATAGGAACATTTGATGAAAAATGTTCATGAATCCACTGTGTTCCGAAGACAAAAAATTAATTAAAATAATAATAATAAATGAAAAAAAAAGTTTCTTCAAATGCAATGCATTGTGGTCTATATTTGCCAATCTGGTGTGCATTGATGCACACTTTTTTTTTTCTAGACTTCTGGAAAATTTATATGTATATACTTTAAAAAAAAATAGCTTTCTGTTTTACGTTTTGTTTAGCTGTAGACCTTGTCAATCAGTCTCCTCCAATCCATGTCTCTCTTACAGAATGGATTCAGCATGTAAAATCTACATAAATCTTTCAATCGCAAGCTTTGTTTTCATTCTATAATACTGGAATCATAGTTCTATGAAGGTTAGAACTGAGAGAGTTTAAATGAGAGAAAAAAAGTGTGAAATAGTTAAGTTTGTCTGAGAAAAGTTTATCAGGTGTGTAGAGGAGAATTGCAGCATCAAAATTTGTAATTCTACTTTGTGGATTTCACCTATCCCAAGTATATTTTTGGAACGCAACTTCCTTGATAAGGTAATTGACTTCAGAGCACAACAGCTTTATTATATCAGCTGGAAACAAGAGACTTTGTGTGTTTCTCAAACTGTCTGTTATTTTTTCAGTTTTCAGAAAGTGTCCATTTAAATGAGCTGAGAATTAATATGTATCACCAAAGTGTTAAAATTATATCAGGACCCCCAGAAAATGCCTTTAATAGTATTTTTTTGCTTGCTGACCTTTTTGACTTGGTTCTTTCATTAATCTTTTTTATTTTTTTACTTTACTTATTCTTGAAGATAAATAAAGGGGACATTGATGGAGAAGTGATCATCACGGGATCTTCTGCTGCACAGCAAAAAGCCAAGGAACTGATTGAAGAGCTTTTGTCTGGCAGCAACTTCCCATTTGGAAATGGTGAGTTGGCACTTCTGTTGTGTTAAGAGAGGGCTTACATTAATGTTTTACTAGGAAAACGAGTGTGGGGGTGTGTGTGCTTGTCACGGTTTATTCTTCATGAACTGTCTCACTTCTTAAACAACTGTGTTCTTTTAAAAAATGCAGGACTTGTCTTTCTTCTTACAACATCTTACAGGTTTACTGCTGCATGTTCTCCTACACTAAAAACATTTGACAAGCACCGTAAACATCAACTTATTTTTACAGAAAAAAATGTAATTTTTTATTATTAAACTAAAAGAAAACTAAAATAAACATAACTGGCACATCAGCAAAGAAGAAGAAACAGCATTTTAGCATAAGTCTGACTTAGATTCCAATGGTGACGGCAAAATGTTTTATATGTTTACCAAATCTAGGTTTTTGTACTTGGCCTGATCCTGTTCTTATTTAAGCTTTGATCTTGTTCTCATCCAAGTTTTGATCCTGTTCTGATCCAGGCTTTAAATTATCTTGGTTTCTGGTCTTGTCTAGAGTTGGTCTTCTTCTGATAGTCTTTCTTAGTTTGGCAGGTGTGAAAGCATATTATAACGTTGGTTTGGTCGAAACAGGACAACTTTGGTCCACATAAGAACCAGGATCTCTGTTCTCTTGCAGATGATCTCTGGTGCGGTTGACTTCAGTGTGAATGCAAACCGACTAAAGACAGAAAATAATATAAGCTTCACATGAATGTGAAGAAGCAGGAATTGTGAGAAAGTTTGAAAATGTCTGCTGGATAAACATGGTTTATTGAGGCGCTTATTTCTGTACATCTTGGCACCTTTTTTCTTGTTTTCTGTCATGGTTGGTCAACATTTTTGGGGCGACCAAACAAACACCTGTTGAACTGTGAGTCTTTAGTGACTCTCTTGAAGTTTTATTTTTGTCCACCATCTGAACCTAATCTGGAGACTTATCCCAGTATGAAGCAAACTTGAAGCCTACAGTAGAAATTCAAAATATTTTATAATAAATAGTAAGATGTTAGATTAAAATATGCAGGTCACCCTATCTATAACCATCCCAGAATAAATCAAAAAAGTTTTTTTGTCACAGAAACTTTACTTGGTTACTTAAGGTAAAAACTAGAAATCTTTTCTGCTGCAGTCTTTAAACATCTTATCCTTTGATGCTTAGAATAAAAAATGAAGGCAAGATGATAAAGAACATCAGATTTGTCAACAGTCAAGATTACTGTGAAACTGACCACTTCAGAAGCAGCGCTGAGTGTTGGAGCTTTGATCTTCACAGATTTGGGAAGACGGCAGGACCACAAAGGTGATGGTAAAGGCTACCGCTCCTCCGTTTGGTCTTCTGCAGCACATAAAGCAGCAGAAAACGTTCCAGAGCGGCCGCCTATAGACTGGAACGCCATCCGGGAGAACAAAGATAAATATGATGAGATGAAATGGAAAGGTGAGGGCATGTTTAGAATCTGGATGCCTTTAGTAATCCTCGGATAATGATTTTAAAAAGTTAATTTCAACCAAAAGCAGAACTTCTTTCTGTCCATGTTCAAATAAAATGAGTGTATTTGTTCTGTCTCTAAGACCTGCCGCCCTTAAAGAAGAAATTTTACTGCGAGGCAGAGAGCGTGGCCGCACTCACGTTGGAGGAGGTCGCTGAATGGAGGTGAGGATGCAGGTTTTATACTTCAGTTCATCACCAAGTCAAATGTCTTAGACAGGTTATCTGTAAATCAGTGGTACCCAACCTTTTTCACACCGTGGACTGAATCAGTGTCGGACAATGTTTTCATGGACTCGTCTGTATGAGGCTGAAGTGGGTGTCTGATTTTGCTTTTTTTTATCCTCCAGTTTCCCTTAATTATTTAGGATAAAGTTTATCTTCTTCCTCTTGAAAATATCTGCAGCTTCTTTATACTTGATTTATACTAGATTGTGTTTTGCAACCATTAAAACGTGATATAGATTTCTCTTCAAAACAGTCAAAGTGAAATCTAAATAATCAGACGTCAACTTCAGGCTTTCGAGGTGCAATGGATAAACAAAAAAAAATTAAAAGGTTACTAAAACTGGTATTTTCCTAAATATAAATATAAACAAAAATCTACCATTTGAACAACTTTATTAGCGGCATACTCATAACATTAGGAAGCCAGTTACTGATTGTTCTGCTGCTTTATTATGGTGGGAACAACTGTCACAATAAATCCACATTTGGAGTGAAGACTCCTGGTTTTTGTCTGTTAAATGCAGCTTTCTTTTATTTTGATGTCTAAGGCTTTCCTTCTGTTTCCCCACTGGCTCTTTTTCTGCAAAATTAAACTTTTCTTATGTTTATTTTTGCCAACTTTCCTAGCTTGGAGGTTTCAATTTAGTAGTTGGTCCTGCCGCTTTAGGAAAGTAGCGATGTGTTTTTGAGACAGGACTGTCTTGATAGCTGTCAAGAATGAGTCAGATGTGGTGGGGAGAATCCACAAGTTTTCCAAAATAAAATTTGCACCAGAATCAGATTTTAAATAAAAGAAAAATTGTAGGTGGTGTTTTTTTTTTCTCTGTATGACGATACAAATTGTTTCCTAGTGGTTGGGGACCCCTACTGTGAATGATGGAGTAAATGGGTAACACTTTTTTCCCCCTAAAGATTTAGGCCCGATCCAAATTCTTCCTTTCTCCCTAGCCCTTCTCCCTTCCCCCACATTTGGCCCTCCAAACGGAGAGTTATAAAGAAATAGTGTCTCATATTTCGGACGCACTTTCGTTTAGTGATGTCACCGATAACCGCCACTCCACTAGCGTTAGGGCAGAGCTTCCAGTGCTTGAATATACATAACAGCGGTTTTATAACTTTAACTTTAACTGCTTCAGAACACACCCACGTGAAGAAAAGCGCTTCTCAATGCGATGTGCGAGTTAAATATGAGTCATGTCAAAAACTCCCTTAAACACAAAGTTATCACAAAAACGAATAAAGACCTGAATGGTTCAAGTTTAGACTCCTCTGTAGTAAAGTGTTGCAACTTTGTAATGTGGGGCTTTTGCACAGAAGAGTCCATTTCTATAGATAATGGACATTATTGTGTGTGTGTAATGTTTTCAGGTTGCTCTCAGTCATGTGATTAGAGGAAATCCCCAGAGCTCATCTGTATCAGCAACTCTTGAATGTTAGTTTTTTCACAGTTAAATACATTTCTGAACATCTCTGCATTTATTTTTTAAACTTCCCGCATGGAGAAATATTTGAACCAGGTGTTGAGATAACACTACAGCTTCATGCTGATTTCATTTTAAAATGAATTCTGATTTAGTAGATCAGCAGGATCTCTGGATTCATTTTTATGGCAGTTATGTCCAAAGGAGACGAAGGGGATTGTTTTCTTTTTGAAGAAATTTGCTCCCTTTTGATGAGCAGAAACGTCTCATGTGAACCCACACAAGAATGTCTAAATAGAATCAACACCCAAAGACCCACTCTTATTAAAAATTTAGTTTTTGGTGTTTTCAGCATGTTCTTGAGGCATTTTTCTGATGATGGGATATGTATATAAAGACAATTTTGTTTAAAATTGCATTTCTGAGTATTTCTCTATTCAAATTATTGAAAATTAGCAGCAGACAAAAAAGCTGTTGGAAAAGCTTATAGAAGTGATGTAGAAGCTACAGTCGACAGGCCAACAGCGCTCCATGCTGATGCATCCATGTGTAGATGAATAGATTCGAGTAAGTCTTAAGTTTAGTCGTCTGAGCTGGCATCTGGCTCAAAACTGTACAGCTGGATAGCTCCAATATTGAACATCATTTTTGTTGCACCAGTAATGTTGGGTTGG
>NC_050526.1:14737035-14763929 GCF_002922805.2 Oryzias melastigma | reverse complement strand
TTAATAACGGTTTATTTTTTTTTAATGACGCCTGAACAGTCAGATGAGGGTGAAATATTGACAACCATTTTTTAATCAGCTTCAACTTTGACAGCCATAGGTTAAGAGAAAATATATATAACATTTTAATGGTTCCTGCACTAAATCCAGTGTGGAAATAGTTTAAACTCACTAATATCCAAACAAGGATGAAGATAAAACATCAAAAGTAAAGGGAAACTGGAAGCTAAAAAAAAAAAAAAAACTGACTTCCTCTTTGTACAGGCCAGTTTGTGAAAATGTTGTCTGGCATTAAACTGATCCTTGGGGCTGAAAAGGGTTGAGGACCACTGATCTATGTTATTGATGATCTGGGAGCAGATTTTGACATTTGAAACGGTGAGGTGAGATTTCTTAACTTTTTTTTTTCACTCTAAAGCTATCAAGGGTAAACCAAAAATACATGTTTGATTTAAATGATTTAGAAAAAATATTTGTGGCTTTAGTTTTTTTTATTTAATCTTTTCATGTTTTTATTAATACAGGAAGGAGAACAACAATGTCATTGTAGATGACCTGATAGAGGGAGGAAAGACGCGGCCCATTCCTAATCCTTGCCGCTCCTTTTTGGAAGCTTTTGAGCGCTACCCAGAGATTATGGAGAATATTGACCGCGTGGGGTTTGTCAAACCAACTCCCATCCAGGTATGAGCTCCCAGCCGAGGCCCTCCTGCTGCATCTCTGATGGCGTTCTAGCAGGGTGCGCCTTATCTGCTGCTAAACTTTATGTGGAGGGTAGCTCCGGTAAACGCTGAGAAGGCGGCAGACGTGCACGTCTCCACCCTCACAAATGAATTCTGAGTACACTTTCGGTGAAAAAAATAGTTTTTCATGCTGAGAAAGAAAATCATAGCTATACAATAAAGGATAATGAAAAAAAGGCTGCACATGAACAGTCAAAGGTAACTTTGTTTATAAATAATTAAAATGTCTAATCAATCTCTAATCAAGGTTGAGTTTAATACTCCAAAGAAATGTATTACTTTTTATTAATTAGTCCTCCATTAAGTAATTTTATACATTAAATATTAGTACTTATCTGAAGTAATTGGAAGGGCTGGGTGATAAATCGGTTTTATTGCTTAAATAGAATTTGTTTTAGACGATTTTTTTGGGGGGGGGAATTAAGATTTTATTCTCCCAACTGTCTGCTCTTTTGCGCTTCCATTTTTCGGAGTAAAGTCAGCCCGCCCAACTCTGGCAAAGCGCAGACATGAAAGCGGCAGCTAGCAAAGCGAAGCGTCCTCAGTGAGGCAGAGAGAGGGAGAAAAAAAGCTTGTTGCGCAACAAAACAAGCGCAGTGAGACAAAACATCTGCTGTAATGTTCCACAAACATTTTTACAGCTTGTATTTAGTTGCTTTTCTACTTCAAGCCAATTTGGGGGATGTTGAAATAAAATAGTTTTTGTTAACAATATTCTGTCATTTGTAATTATGGTAAAGATAGTAAAAGGATGGTGGAAAAATCTGATCAAAATCAAATAAGGTGTGAAAAAGACTGGATATTTTATTTTAGTAACTAGTCGTATTAATATGTTGTGACACCTCAAAAATCTGGTTTAGATAAACAAGAACATCTCAAGTTTATTCTGATGTTTTTCTATTGTGTAAAATTAATGCACAAACATGAAGACCACAGGAAACCTGAAGTTTAATGTGGTTTTAATGTTTTGAAGTTTGGTTTTATTTGACAATATCACTATCTTGAATCAACCTTTTACTATAGGAGATGTCTCCCGTGACACCTAAATAACTTGTGCTCTTTGACCTTTCTGTTAATCCTTTACTATATGTGTGATCAGCATACAATCAGGTGATTCTGATTCACAGTAAAGCTATGTACACTGGACAGCTCAACCACCTTCTCGCTAGTGTTCCAAATGGGAAGTACCAGCGGACTGCAAGAAGTCAAAATCCTATAGACTTCTACTGAGAAATAGACAGAAATTTAATGTCATTTTATTCGTCAGACCGACTCAGACCAATAACTGTCGTCGGGCTCCAAAAGGGCGGTGTCCGTAATGTGGAAAAATCATCGACAGATCTGGCCTTATTTTGCGAAAGCCGGAGGTAAGGCTCTTTCTATGGCTGACATCACACCTCGCTTCATCCAGTAATTATATGTTTATGAGAAAAGCAGTTTTTCATATTGGGTTTGCACTGATATGTAATGGTGCAAAGTCACTTGCAATTCAACAGAATCAGCTGATTTATGTTGATCGCATGAACACTTCACTATTGTAAAGTGTTACACATCATTAAAAAGCGTCTTTTATCTGCTACAGAGACCGCTGTAGTTATGCCATTAAAGAAAAGTTACGGTTATTAAAAGAATGTAAAGACTGTTGCTAAAGTTTCTGTGTTAAAGGTTTAGGTTGAACTCTCCGTTAAAAGTTTGAGTGGAAAGTGTAATGAAATATAAACTGCACTCAACCAATGCCATTATTTTGTAGACCCTGGTAATGATTTCTCTGCTCCAAATTATAACATCAACAATTTAAACACGGTCTTTTCCTTCTCATCCACCAAAAGCCAAACTCTCAGCAGCCACTTTAAGCTGGAATGATGCAGCATCTGTAGCTGTGCCTTGTGGTGAGGTTTTCTTCAGTCAGCGTTACAAATATATGCACCTAATATACAGATGATTTCCCAAATACTAGACTATCATGAACAAAATGTTTTTATTGCCACAATTTAATAAAAAAAATTCATAGAATATAAATATTCAGGAAACACTATTATGTTTGCAATATTTTAGCAAGACCTGATCCCTGCCAATACTATTGAAGGATTTAAGACAGACATATCACTTTGGAAATACTTTGTTTTGATGTGATCATACGATCTATGTTCATCTTTTTGCAAAAATTGAGAAATAAGTTGTGATTTCTCCACACTATTCTGAATTTCTATTTTATAAGCTGGAACCCCAATTTATGATAAAACACAGAAATAATACTTACAATCAATTAAACAGTGGACTAAATTCTCTAAATCTCTATTTTATGAAAGTTACCTTTTTGAATAGAGTTACAGAAACAAATGCACTTTCCAATGATATTCTAGGGTCTGTATTTACAAACTACTGATTGGGTTTCGTCTGAACACTAAAACAGAAAAACGTAAACATTCTTTACCTATTAAATGAAAAATGAAATTTAGAACCTGCAATAAAAATGTCAAGAATGTAGGATGTTGTTTAAACAAAGCATTCCATTGTTGGCAAACGTTGAGTAAGATAAAGGCATGTAATCAATCCAGTTTGAATGGGATTGTGCATTCTAACATAAGGCACAGCTCAGTTCTACTTCACCTTGCAGCATGCACTATAATTGAACAAGAAATGTACAGAATGCAGAGATTTGATTATTAAAATGATTAGAATCAAACATATAAATTACATTTATAGCACAGATTAGTGGACACATTAATTTTATCATTAGTATACATCCCATGATGGCAGACGAGGATGATGACAGGTGAGGCACTGCCCACATTCTTGGTCTGTGATAATGTATGATACTTAAACAAGAACCTCACATCTTTGTATGTATTCAGCTGCCACAAAGAAGTAAATGATCTGGAATTACTGTTTGGGGTTGAGACAATTCTAAAGTAAAAAAATGGATTAGTGAACAGTGCTGAGGATATGCTTTACAGAGAACATTTTAAAGGTGCTTAAAACACCAACTATTTAGAAAATTTGCGTAGCGAAGCTTGAATGCAATAGTTTTGAACACAGAAGCCTCAAATGCACATTTTCGTAGACTTTTCATCAAACGTGGTCATTTGAACGTATGTTGCCAGGGCGGTGTGAACAAAGCTTGAAGTGAAGAGGGAGAAAATAAAAAAACTATAGTTGAATGCAAAACAGCAGCTGCTCCTCAAATTAAGTGTTTTTCATTTGGTCACAGCTTTAGATTTATATTTTTTTCATTAAATTTCTGTATTTATTTAAATTACATTAAATTTTAATATTTATAATTTTGTTCTTCAAATGTTCAGTATTTCTAGCTGACATTGTGTATGTTCAAATTTAAAACTTTTACATTTTTTATTTTTTATTTTTTTTCTATTTTACAATCTGTTTACAACTGGTTACCGTTGGTTACTACCCCCATCCCTCAGTGCCATTTACAGGAATCAGGGGTGAACACCACACTTTCATTTTTACTCTGCTTTGGACTGTAGCTGCTGCAGAAGTTCTGTGGATTCCTCATATTTTTTATAGCTGTGTTTTGGTTTTATTTGTTGATTACAATGTTTTTTTTATATAAAATAGCAGATTAAATAAAACAGCTTTATATTATGTTAATCATTTTTCTGCCAAAGTTGAAAAACCTTCAGAGCTTTACTGAGGCACTGACAGGTTTTACTGTATTCACACTTCATAGAACTTTTAAAGTTTGAAGTGTATTACAAAATGAAAGATTCTCTTAGTTCTGATAAGTTTATTGTGCATTACACATTATTTCTGCCTCAGGAGGAAATGAAAGTACTTCATCTTTTTCTCACGCTAACTTTCATTTCACATTAAACCCCAGCTGAACAGAACACAAAGGAATAGCAGAGAAAGCTCTCACCCAGCATAGTTTTCTGCAGCATCTACTTCTTTCAAGACATTCTTGAAAAACTGGTTCTTGAATCAAGTCAGGTTTTGAATAAATATGCAAATAAACAAGTATGCAAACTCTTTTGAATAAATATGCAAATAAACAAATATGCAAACTATCTTCAGTGTGAAATACTTGGCGCTGCAGCCACACACGGTGCCAAAGCAGAAAAAAAGATTTAGAAAGCGTTTCACATACAGCTCATTTCTAGAATCACCAAAACATCTTCACCAAAGGGATGTCTTCTAATGATGCACGAGAAAACACAAACAACTTTTAGACCAAACACTAGAAGTGAGTCTTGTAGATCAGTGTTTCCCAACCCTAGTCCTCAGGGCACCTGCCTTTGACAGTGTGCCCCGAGGACCAGGGTTGGGAAAACACTGTTGTAGATCACCTTAAGAAAGGAGAGCCTTTTTTTACCAAAATAAAACACCATTGAAACAAAAATGTTCAAGAGCTGACAAAAGGTTGGAAGCTGTGAGCACAGAAAGGACAATGAGACATGTCTTTACTTTCTCAGAACAGTGGCACCGCACCCTTAACTATCATTTGTCACCAACACCCTAGGACACTGTGACACACACACAATAAGTTGGGCTGGGGCATGACAAAAGCACACACAGATCAAAGAAAGATCATCTTAGTGGGTCTTCAACACAACATAACTTCATAGATTACTAAAATTGTTTGACCAAACTGGAGCTGCAACTGAAATTGTATTTATATAACCCAATTACACAACACAGTTGTCTCAACGACCTTTAAACGGGTTAATTAATAGAAAGAAGCAAACGCTTAACCTACCCTGCCCATAATAGAGGCAGTGAGACACTGTAAAGAATTGGTAAATGTCTACAACATGCCGTGTACTTGGCAAACACAAGCCAGAAGCAGTAATTATGTGACGCTGCACTTAACAGCTGATGTAAAGGAAACAGTTTTTTTTTTTTTTTTAATGGAGTTCACAGGTGGCTCCAATTGTTTAATAAGTGACACAATTTCAGCCACATAAAAAATAAAAAGTTATGGAGCAAATAACAAAAACAAATAAAATTGACCATTTTGATATCTTTGATATCCTTTTAACATGTTCTTGTTTTTTTCATATTTTGTTATAGTGAAAGTTTTTCAAATTATAAACTGGCCAATCAGATGCTTTCATTAAAGTCTGTGGTGTTGTGTCAAACGTTTGAAGCGTTTGAAGCGTTTGACAGACTTTCAGTGGAAGGGGTGGTTCTCTAACATACTCACTCCTGACTGGAGAGAGTGGTTGTCATAGTAATGTAGACTGAGACTGACTTGGACCACTAGGCTATATGCACAACCTACTTCCACATTCAGCATATGACTGCTCAGTCGTTTCCGGTCGGAACAGTGGGCTGTTGTTTATTTGGAAATAGCGGAGTATTTGGACTTTAAAAGATGTCTTCTGGAGCTAACAAATTATGTTAGGCGCATTGTTTTTTTTTTTTTTCTTGCAAAATACCCCAAAATAAAAATGCAAAAGAATTTAAATTGTATTCGGCATCCTACATGGCAATCTTCGAAGGTAACTTGCTAATGCTAATGTTTTTGCACATGTGCGACCAGCTCTAAAACTGATGAACATTCATGTTGGCGACACGTAATGGATGCAGACAAGATGCAGATCACTGCATTGTTTCGTGTATTTTATGTGAATCCAAAGCTAAATTTTGCAGTATTTAATGAAGTCCCGTTAGCTGCCATGTAGCTAGAGCGTGGAGCGCAGCTGCAGCCATGATTGGGAACACTTTGGAGCATAAACCCGAACCAGAACCGTAATCCTGCCCTTAACCTTTCCTCCGGGTCCGTGCAGCCAAGAAAAAAAGTTCAGAACTCACTGCAGAATTTAGAAAATTGCGTGTAAATACTGTTGTCACTTTTCATTTGGGCTAATTCTAACTAGCATGAAAGACATTTCTGATTATCGCTGTCTTTGTCTTAATGACCCTTTAGTTGTGTTTCAGTTACTCCACAGCCGAGTGTTTCTAAATTTGTGTAAATGTAATTTTCAGTGTCGGGTAGAAACAGTCTGAGGCGTGATTCTTTTCCTACGTCTCAACAGAGGCGAGGTTACCGTTAGCACACGCTGCTATCGCTCCATGAAGAAGGCAGGGACATCTCGTCATCATACTAGAATACGATCAGTTGTCCGAAAGTCACTTCAAAGTTTGTTTAAACATAAAAGGTTCTATTGAATAGGTTTTAAATGTTCTAACAGAGCTACGTTTCATCCCAAGAAGTGACATGATCATACAGTACATGATAGAATTTTGTGAGCATGGGGTGTTTTGTGTTTCATGAAGGCAAACTTTGACATTTTGGATGCCATTGTGTATACATATAATCATAAACTATCATACAATGTAAGAAATAACGAAAATAAACCAATACCAGGGAAATTGCACTGAGATTTGCCAAGTCCACGCATATAGATAGCCACAGCCGTAAGATAGTAAGCGGTGTTATTAAAAACCGGAAATACGTCACACAGCTCAGTGCATAGAGTCCATTACTGCTTACTGATGATTTCTGGTTCCAACATGGTGATGGCAGTTTTGTGAAAAAAAAGGGGACTGAATTGAAATGGCTCTGAATTTGTTTGCAGGTTTTACAAAATTGAAGGCATTTTGCTTAAAGCTGCTGGAAACTTTCATCAACCCAGTCTTTCTGCATGCTAATCAATCTCCATCTTATCTTTGTTTCTGTACATGGAGATGATTTGTCCCCATTTCTAACCAGATTCAACAACAAGAGTCTTTAATTTTATGCGAGTACAGTGTTTTCTCATTTATTGCGAGAGTTGAATTCTTAACCCTTCCGCTCTTTTTGGCATCCAGATGACTCCAACCACATATTAATGTGTGATTCCTTCCACGACAAATCTGGACAAAGGTGGACATAATTTTATGTCTGCAACGGACATTATTGAAACTCAAAAATCAAAGATAAAAAAAATTTCAGGATACTGTCTTGTGGGGTCCAGATGACCCCTCTTTTAATGTAAACAAGCCAAGGAGAGCGGAAGGGTTAAAAATGACTCAATTGGTGCGGTTTCTAGATCCTATATTGTGGATCTAGAAACCGCAAAATATAGTCGAGTTGTGAAAAGCTGGTTTTTGAAAGAACGTGGTTTTGTTGTCCCCACAAAGTGTTTTTGTTGATTTTATATCTTTAAGGGTTGCTCATTCAGAGTCCAGCTGATGCCGGCAAGGCACCTTTGAGCATTTTGTGTAATTTGCTAATTAATGTGGCCATTGCCAAAATTTCATTTCTAGGGCATAGCTTGCTCATTTGTCCATATATGAGAAATGTTTGTGTACCCCTGGTTTTTAAGGGCCTCTGCTTCTGATCAGGCCATATCTGACAACATTATCATTATCATTAATTAGATATTTGGCAGTAATTTGCTTTTTTTAATGAGATGACTTGCATTCTGTTGTTTATCCCATTTTTTTAGGACTGACTGATTTAAATGCTGAAATTGTCAGCATGATTTGTCAATCAGCCTGATTTTTTTATTTTTTTTCTCCATTTGTGTTAGAGTACCTGAGGGGAACTGATCTAACACAGGATAGTTGTACAGTATCTGGTCGTGAACCTACACCAATTGAATTGTTCTTTGGTTATCAGTTTCATCAAGCAGATCTTCGGACAACCCATAAGGAAGCTGATGTAACAATTGTATATCAAATACTGTACAATACCAAGAATCAGGATGGTGTTCAGAATGTCTAAATCATTTCTGATGACACTGATGTATTTGTTCTCTTGATGTATTTTTGTGAGCAGCAGACGTTGACATGTTCCCTGATCACGGAAACCACCAGTCCTGAGAGGGTTTCATGGACATACAGGCCTCAGTGAAAAATGTCAGACATTGTACTACATCTGGTGGTAGCCCATGGACTTACTGGGTGTGACTGTTACCAAGCTTTATTGTATTGGAAAGGGAGCTGTAATAAACAAGCTGAAACAAGGACATACATTCAAATAATTGGGGGATCATAGCTCATCATTCAATGATGTCATGGTAGAAGCAACCATCATTTTTTGGTGTATGTTATGGCTGCAAGGAAAACAATGACTTGTCCCAAATTTGAGTAAATCTCTGGTCTAAAAATATGGTAAAAAAAAACATCATAGCTGCCCCACCTCTGAAATCAATAACACCAAGAGCTTAAAAGAAAAGGTCTTATGGGCACATGATCAGGTTGCTGTGTGGATCTCCGCCCCACAGCCAGATCCCCCATCATTTGACCTACTGATTATGGCTGGTCTTTTGATGAATCCGCTAAAACCCTGACTTCAAAAACTCTCCCTCCAGATATAACCAAAGCACCACCTAAAGTGTTGGAGTTGCTTCGATGTGGATGTTACACTGAGAAACTATGTTGTTCACAGAAATGCAGTTGTCGTTTAGGACACTTGCCATTTATTTATTGTGCCTGCAGTGCTGAATTTAGCTCTCAAAATCCATACAGCAAAGACAAGGAAGGGGACATAGAAACATATGAAAATGAAGATTTTAAAAGTGGTGAAGTAGAAAATGACTTGCTAATGGGGTAACCAAGGATGCTGACTCACTGGATAGGTCCTAGAGGTCAGTTCCATTACCATTATATAAGAGAATATCATTCCTAATGAACAAAAATTTGAATATGCAAAAGGCTTGATTTGTTCTAGGTTGGTCTTACCACAACCAACAACCTTTACAACAAAAGGTTAATCATAGGAAAGTTTGCCTATATGTGTCATGTCATGTCAGGAAAGGGGATTCTGGCCAAAGAAATTGTTAGTAATATTGCCTAATTTGCATATTGCACCTGCAAGAAAACCTTTATTACCTGAACTCCGGCCCTGCATCCCCGGCGTCTCCTCCTTAACTCCATCAGGATGTCGTGCCTGGCTCCCTGCAGCAAATCCGGTATATAAAAAACGTTTTTTTTCTGCCACAGAATTGGCTGTTTCATGTTGATTTTATCGGTCCGTCAGCTGTGCAGCTCTGCATTTCAGCGAGAGGCTACGACTCTCTGCTTCAGAATCCGCTAGAACTACCAAAACAATGTAAATACTGGAGTTAAAGCTCTGACGTTCAGGCTTACTCATTTTTTCCAGAACTCATGTCAGTAAGCGGAACTTTAGTCTCAGTTTTTGAAAATTTTCTAGGTAATTTTACTTTGACAACAGGAAGCTCACCGACACGAAGATTTGTTTACTTCCGGTGACAGTAGATCCGGTGACTGCTATCGATATGAGCGTTGCACATTCGGCTTTGTTTTAGTTCATAAAATTAAAATCGAACATTATTCTGTATTTCAGAGCAATAAATACAATGTATCCAAGCGCATGGATATTCGTCACAGCCCTAAAGCTGATAGTTTTTAATGTGAATGTATTGCTGAGCTAAAGATATAAACCAGCAGAATTCTGTTTTCCTCTCCAGTCTCAGGCGTGGCCGGTGTTGCTCAGCGGTGAGGACCTGATAGCGATCGCTCAGACTGGAACGGGGAAAACTCTGGCCTACCTGCTGCCGGGGTTCATCCACATGGACGGACAGCCTGTGTCAGTATTCACGCTCTCATTTTCAGGCCTTCATGTTTGTTGAGACTCATTCTGGTATCCCTGCATCTTCCTCTGCAGACCTCGAGCTGAGCGGGGGGGTCCGGGCATGTTGGTGCTGACCCCAACCAGAGAGCTGGCCCTGCAGATTGAGGCAGAGTGCAACAAGTACAGATATAAGGGATACAAAAGGTACAGAGTGGCCATAAACCAAACATCTGATTTTACCTTTGAAGTAGCTAAACTAAACCTCTTTTTATCGTCTCAACTCCTCCCAGCATCTGCATCTATGGTGGGGGGGACAGGAGAGGTCAGATTAACCTGGTAAAAAGTGGCGTGGACATCGTGATTGCAACGCCGGGACGGCTGAATGACCTTCAGATGAATGAGCTCATCAATCTTTTCTCCATCACATACTTGGTCAGCCCCATTTGTGCCCACACCGTGGACATGATTGTTGCTCTGAGTTTTTATTTTTTTTACCTGCTCTGCTTGCTGCCAAAAGGTTCTGGATGAAGCAGATCGGATGCTGGATATGGGTTTTGAACCACAGATCATGAAGATCTTGCTGGACATCCGCCCAGATCGACAGACTGTCATGACCAGGTAGATGAGACACAAGTCCTTTATAGTGTCTTTTGAAGTTGAAATCCTGCTCTGTTCCATCTCTGGTTGAATCGTAGTGACCACTGGGGAAGGGGGATGGGTGTATACGTTTGTGCACATAGTGCATAACAGCAAGGATCGCAGAGTTTTTAACAAACTGAAGCTCATTGATGGAGTTATGTGGGAGAACAGCATTAAACAGAGAAAGTGAAGTCTGCTCAGGGTTCAGTCGAGGTCACATGCTCATCTGTCAGTCTCCTCCTTTATCTCACCATGTCTGCAATCCACCTCAGCATCTCTAACAGTGCTGGAACGTTCATCCAGTTCAGTCAGCTGCTTGAAAACAAACTTTTTAAGCAGCTGTGATGTGGATAAATGTCTTTAAAGCCTCACTCTGATTAAAATGGTGTTTTTAGAAGCAGGACACATTTAAAGAAAATTAAGCATTTTAAACTAAATGCGATAAACATGAAAACATTTTGGTCACATCTCTTGGTATTTTTTTATTCAAATCATTGTGAATCAGGAACAGACGAAAAAAAATGCTGGATGAGCCACAAGCTGCTCTGCTCCATTCTAGTTTTCTCCTCTGAACTGGCATTTGGATCAAAACTGTACAGCTGGATCACTAATATTGCTTAATATTTCTGTTGTAATGTTAGATTGGGTGGTGATGAGCTGTGAGCTAGCTGGAGAGCATGTAAACGGAGAGCTCTCAGCAATGGGGATGGGAAAGGGGGTGAAGGTTCTCTGCGCCAACAGTTCCGCCCACAACTCAGAGGCAAATTTCTGATGAAATAGCCCTAGAAAATGACACGGGCTATTTTTTTTTTTTTATTTGACTAAATAAACAAATTTTAAAAAATAATAAGACAGCACATTAAAAGATGAGCAGAGTAGTATTTAAATGTTAGTCCCTCTGCTGTTTTTAGGATCAACAAAAGCTGTGCTGGTTTCTTCTGATTCCTTTTTTGTCTCGTGTCTCAGCGCCACATGGCCCTCCGGTGTGAGACGTTTGGCCAAATCTTACCTGAAGAATCCCATGATGGTCTACGTTGGCACACTGGACCTGGCAGTAAGTACAAGTACATTTGAGAGACATTCATTCCTGTTGTTTTGACCACCAACGAGGTGGAATAGGGTCACAAACAGATGCATGTTTGTATGTCAGGCTGTTGACACGGTGCAGCAGACTATCACCATCGTCAAAGAAGAAGAGAAAAAGGCTTTTGTCATAGACTTCATCAGAAACCTGCTACCGCAGGACAAAATCATCATCTTTGCGGGAAAGAAGATCAAGTGAGTACTTCAGCCCTTGAGACTTTCACCTCTGGAGCTGCTCCAAACAGGACCAGAAGGGGTTTTGTTAGGTCTGCATGTAACGGACTTGCAGCTAAAACAATCTTGTTCAGCAAAATTGATGATTAGACTGCAGAATTTTCTTGTTATGAAGAGCTTCCGCATAGCTTTTTATTTTGAAAACCAACGTTTCTTTAACTTGTAGTTTTTGTTACTTTCACATGGCTTTGTCATGTGATCTTGCTGATGTAATTTGAGTCTCCACATGTAGAGGAAGACAAAGTCTGCTCTCCTGTAGCAGGGTGCATCAGCTGTGGTTCTAAAGAAACTTACCGTTTGCTCTGTTGATGCAACACAGGGTGGATGACCTGTCCAGTGACCTGTGTTTGCAAGGTCTGGCTGTGCAGAGTCTCCATGGTGACCGGGAGCAGTGTGACCGAGAGGAGGCCCTCAAAGACTTCAAAAATAGTGCGTGATTGAAATCCAAGCACCCCGTTTTCCAGCAGGATCACCACTGAGGTTCTGTTTTTGCTCCAGGTCGGGTTCGCATTCTCATTGCCACAGATCTGGCATCCCGAGGTTTGGATGTCCACGACATTACACACGTCTTCAACTATGACTTTCCTCGAAACATTGAGGAATATGTCCATCGAGTGGGCCGCACGGGCCGAGCAGGGTAAGAGGCCCCCCCCGCCTGCTGTAACGCTTATTGAACAAGGAGATGAAATGTGTAGTTTCTGGTTTTTATCTTTCTACACTTGAGTCAAAAACTAACTTCAAAACTATGGAGATAAAGCTTCATGTGATGCACTGTGTAATTCGTTGTCATGGTAATGGCTACCGAGCCTACACCAACCTCAGCTGGTGCATAAAGACTAATGAGCAAGGGAAAAGTTGTATGTGGTTTAAAGTCTCCCATGACACATTTTTTTTAACGTTCCCAGTAGATGTTTTTATTATGATTGTGAAGTTTTGAACCAAAATTTCATAGCCCAAATGTCTTAAAAAGGCATTTTTCATGTTGATCTGTAGCCTATGTTTTCAAAATCTCCTCTAGGTTGGCGTGGCTTTTGGTGCTGAGATTCTGTCACAGAGAAAAGTGCCTTTGCTGACATAATAATTAGCATATTGTAGCAAAGCTGATATGAAAAGCTTCTTTTCTCTGCGTAAGAATCAGCTGATTTACGTTTATCGCATTAACGCTCCGGACTAGCAAAGGGTGTGTTGTTCAAATGTCACAGGCAACATTTCTGGTGTTACAGAGTGAAGTAAACGTACAGAAAATTCAATATAATTGAAAACCCATCAGGATTCTTTCAAACCAGCTCTCAAGCCCCTTCCTGACACTGTACATGTTCTCTTGTGACGCTGATCCGTATATGTTTCAGGCGATCTGGCGCTGCTGTTACCTTGGTAACGAGGGAAGACTGGCGGATGGCGCCGGAGCTGATTCCCATCCTGGAGCGATCAGGACAAGTCAGAGAACACACAAAAACGAGCCGATGGCTTTTATTTCAATAAAGATCCTTAGCTTTGAACTTGAGAAATAAAGTTTTCTTGTGAATTTGTTTGTGTATAAAAACTCTAAAGGGGGCGGGGCCTGTTTGCAGGAAGTGCCGCATGACCTGGTGCTCATGGCGGAGAGATACGAGAAACACAAGAGGGAGAGGATGATGTCCAATCCAAGAGGAGAGGGAGGAAGAGGAAGAAGAGATGGTGGAGGGGGAAGCAGAAGAGACTGGAAGTTCTAATTCTCAACATTTGTAAGTTAAAACTTTTCTGCTAACCTCAATTCAATATTATCTTGAATTTTCATTTTCTTTTCTTTTTTACAGGGTGGAGTGACGGGAAGCTTTCAGTCGCCTCATGTTTTATGGACATTTCTGTTCTTTCTTTTTTTGTTTTTGCCGTTTTTGTTGTTGTTAACTACCTCGTGTTCTTTGTTCTGAAAGGGTGGATTTTTGATTAAGTAAAGGATTTGCTGTTTCAGCAGCATTGATTCTTCTAAATAAATGTAGTTTCTCTCTAATTTTCAGCATCTCATTGAAGTTTCAGTGGCATAGTGCTGCCAGGAAGAAACATCCTTCATTTTTTCAGGATTTCTCTTCGTAGGAGGCTTGTTTGTTTGACTACAAAATCTGAAATAGGAGATTGCAGCAACTTCAAAAACATCCACTTCTGGAAAAATATCAAGGTACGACTGTTTGCAATCATCCTTTCTGATGTAATAGTATTAAAAGTGTCTTTATTTTTGCTACTTTTAGCTAGTTTTCTGTTATTAAATCCACAGAGAAGGTTCCTGCTAAGAGTTTGAAAACAAAAGAAAGCTCAAATTTAAGATGTTCTTTATTTGCTGCAGAGTTAAAACAGTAACCTCTTAAGAGCCGAGGTAATATTTGACCAAACCCTCTTGACATGTAGCTGCAGGGTCCCAGTTAAGCCAAATTTACTACTGTGGTAATATTTCCCAAAATGTGATGTCAAAGCATGTGTATGCTAGGACTTATGGGGTTAAAGTTAGGTTTAAACTGCAGATCAAATGGTTTGTGTTGGTTAATCAGAGAAAATTACTCAGGTTTTTTATTAATTAATTTTGGCTATAAGCGGCATAAAATGATTAAAAGACCTCTGGAAACGGTTTAACAATAGTTCAAAAGAAGATCAGAGTGGAGTTTTAAAGTTTATTGTTCAGCAATGAAAAAGGTTTTACACTTAAGTTTTATTTCATGTAAGTTAATCACAAGTCGTTTCATTTTGAAAACAAAGAAAAAAACAAAGTGACTTGATTTAAGTGTTTATCAACAGTTTGATTTGAATTCTTTAAATAAAAACCGTATAAAATAAACATTTTTTTAAAATATTAATGTTAAAACAACTAGTATCTTGCTCTTTTTGAATGTTTACACTAGTGCTGAAAACAAAACTTGGCTTACTTCATTTAAAACCTTTTGCTAAAAATTGGAAACCCATTTAATCGCTGTTCCTTTATCTGCTCGGCGAGGTTATATAAAGTTGTCTTACGAATGCCGTGAAGCAGGTTCTGTCCAGGAACAAAGAAGTTCTGGAGTTTGCCATCATTCAGGTGGCCTTCAAAGTCCTGCAGGAACTGCTGGAAGCAGCTGCGGAGGTCTGAGGCTTTCCAGTCGCTGTCGTTGGTGCGGTCACAGCAGGCGTGGAATAGAGTTGTCTTGGCGTGATAGGAACAGACTTCTTCAAGGGAAGAGTCGCTCTCTTTCAGGAGATGCAGCAGACACTTTAGGAGCTTCAGACACGCTTTCCTGAGTGTAAACATGAAGAAAGCAGCTTTCAGTGAAGACTTTCAGATCAGCCTGAGCACAACAACTTAGTCTCTTTGTATAAGTCAAGATTTTGTGATTCCTATTAACAAAGTTTCATAACTTAAACAAAGAAATATATTGTAAAAATATATTTTCTACACATGTTGAATTAACATTTTTGTCCGGTTTCAGTGTGCATGGGTGTGTGATTGAGTCCGTTTTTATTTATCATTTTAACTTTAAGTTGCTCCCATCATCATCTGCCTCCATCTAATCCTCTCCTCTGAATTGATTTAAGCTTAACAGATCAATAACTGATCATACAAAATATAGATCGATTTAGTACATAAAGCTAAAGTCTGCTTTAATGGGATTTCCCATAGGACGGCTAATACAGACGCTCGGTCGACCCAAACATACATTGCTGACTAAATTAACATCTTTATAAACTCACAGGCATGATTTTCTTAACACTTTTAAGGAAATATTTTTTAAGTAACCACTTATGGTCTAAAGCATCATTTTTAATTGATTATTTAATGTATTTCTAAACAAATGTGTATAAATGCATAAACTCAAAATTAAATTGAATTGAGTGGATCGAAAAAAAAAAAAAATTGGAATCGAATCGAACCAGGCGCCGGTGAATCGAATCATGTTGTTTCTTGAAATTATTATGGACATCCAGTGCTGTACTGTAGCATGTCTATAATGTCAAATGCAAATATATATATTTCTCTGAAAATGTGTCAAGTAAACAAAACAAAGTTAACAATTTGAGAAGAATGTGACTGTTAAACCTTTGTACTCTCAGTTAAGAAGCACCAGATTGTGATCCAAAAAGCAGAGTTGTTCTGCATGTTCTCCATCCAAACGGCATCCTCACACCACCATCCAATACTGTCTGTGACACTACCCAACAATGCACCAACATGGATGACCAGCGACTATTTCTGACGTCATCGAGTGGGAGTGTCATCTCATAACTCTCGGTTTGGAAGGCTAAATGTAGGAAACAGAAACTGAAAGACAACGTTCTCATCTTTCAGTTTCCGTTTCTACCTACAAACATGCCTTCCACATCTGCTTCATCAACCAACAGGGGTCCAGTTTCCACAGACAGCTCAACAGCACTGTTAAAGGTTGTAGTTAATCTGGGCCACAGTTGGTCTGTTGTGGAACTTGTTTGTGATTTTCATGATTGATTTGACTTAAGTTTTACGTTGGATCCCATTTCTGACGCACAAACTTCAGCATTTAGCTGGACTTGAGACCAGCACACAAACGAGCTGGATTCTTCCCATTTGTGGCTGCATTCATAGTCTGACCACCATAAGAGTTGAATATTATTTTTGAGAATTTGTATTTTGAAGACCTTTGTTGTTAGAGCTTTAAGTAAAGAAAAAAAAAGAAGCAAACAGAAGTCTTTCCAGAATGAAGGATATCTCTTGAACTGCTGAATGCTTTAAGACTTTCTAACCACTGTTGTTACAAGGTGGAGTTTGTTAAATTCTGACCTGCAGCAGCTTTCTCCATCCTTTTCGCAGCACGTCTTTACCGATCCGTGGTTCAGTAAAATCTCTTTCTCGATGTGCGAGAAGGAAATCCGCCAGCCGTCTGAGTTGCAAAAAAGATAGTTTATGATACAGGCTTTTGTTGATAGTGTTTTCTGAACTATGGCAGAAGTCATTTACCTTTATTTAAAAACCCGTCATGTTCCACAGAGCCCTTTCCTTCATATTTTGGGACAAGATAAAATGGTTTTCGTCTGTGTTCCTGTCTTGTTTTTCCCCCAAGCCACTTTTCTATCTTAAAGCCATCTTTGGTGAAATCCGGCCAGCTGGATTTGACTTGAAGGCAGAGGACCAAGTCCAGGGAAACCTCGATGGACTCGACCTTAGTGATCAGGGTCACAGCAGGGCAGCCTCGCTTGGTTGGTGTCATTTCCCAGCCTGCAAAGAGAAACCAGCTTATTATTCATTGACTAAAGTTGTCCACACATCTGGATCCATAGCAAAGCCTTTTATTTTTTTATCCCTGCCAGTAGGAGAAACATCCATCCATCCATTTTCTTAATCGACTGTATCCCTTTCGGGCTCACGAGGCTGCCAGTGTTCAACCTGGCTACTGTTGGGCGTAAACAGGGTACACCCTGGACAGGTCACCTGCCTGTCACAGGGCCATTCATAAAACAGACTTCTTTAAAGTGATGGCCCACCCACAAATACTTTCTTCATCTGCTCCTGATTCAGTCTTTAAACATGTCCATCATTTGAAAAATTCCACAAGAACATGTTAAAAACACAATCTTCATCAGAGCGGATCTTTAAAACCTAATCCAGAAAAGCTCCAAAAGAGCTTTAGAAATAAATTTAACTGTTTCTCCAGTTTCAAGTACAGTGTGTCATATAATGACAAACAAAGCTTTATATAAAGTTCATGTTTGCACTTTGTTGCTGATACAGACACTTTGTTTTAATTTTTTTTCCTGTTGTTGGTTAGCATAACATTTGCGTTTTGGCATTTTTTAAAAAATGTATGAAAAAGGTTATGTATTTTGCAAACTTTAAGAACTTACAAATGAACTGAAACTACCACTGAATGAATCCATCCAGCCCTTTACTTGTGCTTTTTTTCCATTTACTTTTGACCCTCTGTTGTCTTTGAGATTTACACACAAACGCACCAATTCTCTGCTGTTTTTCCTGAAAGTTGGTTAAAAAAAGATGAAAATGGTACAGATTTTCAACTTCTAACGTCTTAACTGACCTTTAAAATCCTTCAGGAATTTAGTCACCTCCTTCCTGAACTCTGTCAGTATTTTGTTTGCGGGTAAAAACTCCTCCTGTAAGGCCTTCAGTGGATTGTTGCCACGTTTTAGAGCCACCTTATAAAAGGCTCCATCCTCCTTGAATGGTTCGATGTGAACTCTTTCCACCAACAGGGACAGCATAACATCGAACTCATCAGGGTTAGAAATCTGTGGAGTTGAAGGTGTTTTAGTGTCAGCCACGAGTCATCGGAAGTTCAGGTTAAAGTGACCTACCTTTGTGTTTTCATAGTAGCTCCCAGTATTCAGTGGCTCCTGTACTTCTTTGAAAAGCTGGGTTTTCTCTTTTAAATGTTTAATAATGTCTTTTTTTATGTCATTGATTACTTTTGACACGTTGACTTTCTCTTTCATTTTTAACCTAATTTTGTTCAGGGTTTCCCTGAGGATAAAGGCCACCTTGTCCTCTTCAGAAGCCGCTACGGTCTTTTTGCCTCTCTTTGGGTCTTCTTTTGGTTCTTCTTTGTTGCTTCTTTCTGCTTTAGTTTTAGGAGCTTTTCTTTCATTGTTTCCTTTCCCTGACTCCACTATGCAAATTTCTAAAGATACTTCCTTCATATCACTCGAGGTTTCTTCTTTCCTCTTAGACTTTGCCTTCAGTGTTTTCTGTTCGGCTTCTTCTGGTGTTTTGACCCTTCTAGTAGTTTCTGGGCTCTTCACTGCACCTCCAACAGAGTTATGGTCCTCCTTCTTAGTCTTCTTTTCAGACTTTTTAGTGGATTTAGTTGTGGTTGGAGCAATTGAAGCCACGGTACCTTCAGTAGAGTTTCCCGCCCTTTCTTTGAAGCATTTGGTAGTCTTTTCCCTCTGCTCCACACGTGGCTTCTCACTCTGCTTCTCTTTTTCCTGATCCTGTTTGTTTGCTCCTCTTCTGGTTCCGTTGCCCTTATCTGCTGCTGGGCATCTTGGCTGAGGTACTTGCTTCTGCCGGGTCCTCGTCGCAGGTTCTGAAGAGTCAGGACTCCTGGTCTTACACGATCCCCGTCTAGCACTCATGATGAACAGAACTGAATGAGCGCGCTCAGTCACCAGTTTGACTCACATTTCCTGTTTCCCGCCCACGCATCAGCTGCCCTTATAACTCCTCCTTCCCCAAAACATAGAATTTGGAATCCAACTCGTTTTAGAAAAAAAAGGTCTTTTACTTTCTTTTTGCTTACAACTATTGAAGCATTTTAAAACCAAAAGTTAACTTTACCACTTTTTTTTTTCAACTAGCGCAGCAGCACCATCTTGTGGATGAACACGTGTTGCAAAAGATAATGAAATGACAAAATTATTTTAAAAAAAATAATTAGACTAAATTAAGATCATTTTAACAAAATTAAAACATTAAAGGGAACTTGTCTGGCTCCTCTAAACCCAAGTCAGTACATTAATATTGGGGTTGAATTCAAAGTCTAAGAGATAGATTACTATTTTCTGTGATTTATCATTTGTGGGTTTCTGAGATGACAGATTTTTAAGTGATGTCAAAACCAGCCTCTTGATTTTCATGTTTATTCAGAGGAGCAGGAAAGCCCTGTTTCTGCATCAGAAGCTAGTGTCCTCTGTCAACAACAACACAGGTGATGCAGCGAACCTAAACATGGATGTGAGCTCTAAGCAAAAACAGCAAACATCTTTGCGATGATATAACGTTTATAAATTTAAAACAAAATAATCAAATTCTCTGACAAAGTTTTTACCAATTCAAACTTTACATAAACAATTAAATGTAGATGTGCATCTGTTGTAAATAATAAACCTTTTTAGGTTAGTTTCATTTGTTTTTTTTTTCCAATCCTGATTGTAGTTTGTATTTGTCTTAAAATATTCACAAAAAACTCTGTTTACAGCAATATGTTAGATTGAATTCAAAGCCTTGGCTTTGATTAATATTTAAACAGATAAAATTCACATCTAAATCTGCCTTATCTAAACAAATGAGGGGAAAAAAATCCAGATTTAACTGATATAATTTTTAATTGAAATTTTCTTTGACTTATTGTTGGTGCTTTTGGCTGTTAAAGAAACATCAAAGGCTGAATAACTTTGCTCATCTGAAAGCTACATGCTAAATTTTTCAAAACCAAGGGTGGAGAAGGACTCCACCCACAAGTGTTGATAGTGATAGTGAAAACTGTTTGCCCCCGCCCTGATTTTTGCATGTTCCCTTCTAAAAGGTTTCAAATTAATAAACAAATGCAAATATTTGACAAAACTGATGGAAGTAAATGCAAAATACAATTGTAAAGGGTATTTATTATTTTAGGCAAATAACTGAAGACTACATACTGTTGCTTCTTTGAAAAGCCGCCCAGATGATTAATGTAAACATGTCTAGGGTAGCACAAGGGTTATGGAGATGGTGATAGACTTAAGCAGGGCTCTCACTTTCCAACATCCAGGGGTCAAGCATTAAGTTAGTGGATTCTGTCGTGTACCTTACAAAGATAAGTAAATATACAGGTAAACAAGAAAGGATTAGAGCTGACTTTCGTTGAACCTTTTTACAATTCTGTTGTAACCTCAGTGGTTTTCCATAGTGTTGTGTGCTAGGGTAAGGGCAGCACTAACGGACACAAACTCAGTAACTTGAGAGCTGGGAACCAACCTCCTGTCTTACAGGATTAGCCAAGCTAAGATCCTTCAAGAACAATGCCTCCAACCCTCAGCTTCACATGTGGGAGACAGAGAAAAGTTCATTCAAAAGATTCACAAGAACATGAAAGCTCATTTGAGATTGTCCAGAAAAAAACCTGAGTGGTCTTCATGACTTTAAGGAAAATTAGGAGATAATAGTCTAACTTCCTGAAAGATGTACTTCCTGTTGAAATTGACAGACAGTAAAGACCTTTAACAATGTGCTCATAGATCCCCCAAGTATCAGTGTCTTCAGTTCAGAGTTAAAAATTAAGTGACATGTGTCTAATGGAGATGAGGCTGTGAATTCTGTAAATCATTTGTTACTTTCTAGCTAGTTGGCTAATGTGCATAAACAGATGGAAAATGTAAAACTGAATTAGAAATGTCTTGAAATTTCTAAAAATGTTACCAGTATGTATAATTGATTTTTTCCCCCCATTTTTAATCTTGGCGGTTTTTCTTCTTTTTCTACTTTTATTTCTAAATTGTCTTATCCTGTGCATTTATCGAAGATCTTAATAATAGTCCAAAATACTGGTCTGGGGCTGTTATGCTGCTGGTGGGACTCGCTGGGCTGAATGGAAACATGAATTGTGTTGTTTCCAAAAAATTTGAAGGTGGAGTCCTCAATCTGACCATGGTCACAAATTGAATAATGTTTGGGTTCTACCACAGGACAAAGATTCAAGACATAGTAGCAAATCCATTAATTTAGTCAAAGTCCTGCCTTGAACCCACAGTCATTGGAAAGTCCAGACAGCAGTTTGTTGCTCCTGAAAGTTCCACAAACATTTATTAGGTTTAGGGAGTGATTGGATTTTACACCCACATGAGCAAAAGCTTGTTGGCTTTCCTTAGAAAGTGGTGAAAGACAAATGAAATTCAGCAAAGGAATCAAGCCAAAGAAATTCTTGTCATTTACTGAAAGAAACCACAACCAGGAGAAGATTCAAATATGTTTAATGTTGCAAAGAGGCTCATGCCATCTCATAAGGTGCAGTAGCTTTATACCAATTCAATGTTCTCCAGTGAAAGTGCGAAGTTAGCAAAATGCCAATCAAAGTGCTCAAAGATTCATCAGGTAGTCTATTTTGAGTCCTGAAGCAGGACAAAGTCTGACCTTTTGTTTCAAGTGGTTTTTAAAGCTTAAACACGACACTAATCCACAGCTCTGAAGAGCACAGTTTGGTCTTTTCATCACTGGCTCCTACAGGGCACTAAATAACTGCAAACATTCACAGCAGGACAACATGTAACAAGAACGGGAGCAGCACTCCAAAGAGCTAGGATGAGTGTGTCAACATCACAGAGGGTTATACTGAACCAAACCAACGAGTGAAAGCAGCTTTTTTCTTGTATCACATTGTACAGAATGATGATCTAACAGCGATGGAATCAGGAGGTTCTCCTCAACATCTAAAGATCTATATGACTTCTTTCCTTCGGATGCTTTTGCGATGCATTGTGATGATTAACCAGTCTTTGATTATTAGCTTGAAGCGGCCAGTGGTTGGATGGAGTTGGATGATGGATGTCCTGCCTTGGGAGACCTTGTGGTCGGCAGAGCAGCACAACATTCATTTGTTCCTCTGGGCCTTCTGAGCAGACTTGGTGACCTTACCAGTGGTGGAGACTTTCTTCTCCACCCCCTTGATCACGCCAACAGCAACGGTCTGGCGCATATCGCGAACTGCAAAGCGACCTGTGGAGAAAATTTGCATAATTATGTGCAACAGTTCCAGTCTTGAATAGATCAGTCTGTTTTTTAGTTCTGGCTTACCCAGTGGAGGGTACTCGGAAAAGCTCTCAACACACATGGGCTTCCCTGGAATCATGTCTACAATAGCGGCATCTCCTGACTTCAGAGACTTGGGGTTGTCCTCGAGCTTCTTCCCTGAGCGACGATCAATCTTTTCTTTCAGCTCTGCAAACTTGCAGGCAATGTGAGCAGTGTGGCAGTCCAGCACAGGAGCGTAACCTGCACTAATCTGGCCTGGGTGGTTGAGAATAATCACCTGCAGGAAACAAATAGAGAAGACTTTATGTTTAGCTTAGTTCACACCACCCTTTGCAACATGCGTTCAAGTGAATGTCTGTAAATGTGCATAAATGTGTGTTTCAGGCTTCCACATACAAAACGTGTCTCCATTGAATGGGCATTGAGTTTGTCTAATTGGGAACTTGGATTTGGCAGTGAGTGACTTGTGGATTTTCATTCATGGAAGTGCCAATCGTTGTGAAGCAGAATTCACCAGGCGTTGGATTGTTCACCCACTAATAGAGAACGTGAGCTGGGTTTAGAACGTCTTGAGACAGGTTAGTTTTACCCTACTGATGATGTGTTGTTGCAATGGTAGTCCTGCTCAGTACGAGAGGAACCACGAAAATTGATTGTGGAAATGAAATTAGTAATTGGGGTTTGTGCATGAATAGAATACAACACCAAGTCTTTCCTATATCAAATAGAGATGTGAAAGAAAATCCTGGAGTAAGATTCACGAGATTTGCACCGCTTCAACATTTCTCACCAAACCTCTTCCCACTGTTGGTGGTAGACATCCACTAGTATCAGGTAGCGACAGTCCAGTGTGAACACCACGTGCTAAACGCGTGTTCTTGAACGTGTGTCACATGATTCTGTTTAACTGGAGCAGCAGTCACTGAAGTGACCCATTTAGGAACATATCCTTCCAACAATGTGGATCTAAATATAGCTGACAATGAAATGTTCTCGCTTAAGACAGCAGATCTTCTGTTCTGTGAGGAGCACAGTTTGAGTCTTTTAGGTTTTATGCGGCATTTACCTGAGCAGTGAAGTTGGCAGCTTCCTGCGGGGGGTCATTCTTGCTGTCGCCAGCCACATTCCCACGGCGGATATCCTTCACAGACACGTTCTTGACATTGAAGCCCACATTGTCTCCAGGAAGAGCCTCAGTTAGAGCCTCGTGATGCATCTCCACAGATTTCACCTCAGTGGTCACATTGACGGGGGCAAAGGTCACCACCATGCCAGGTTTTAGTATCCCCGTTTCCACACGACCTACAGGGACTGTTCCAATACCTGAGGATGAGACGTACCATCAGAGACAACAAAGTTATGGCAAGTTCTTCACTTAAAAATCTGTCTCGACAAAAGTACATTACACACCTCCGATTTTGTAGACATCCTGCAGGGGAAGACGTAGGGGTTTGTCTGTTGGACGAGTCGGCGGCTGGATGGCATCCAGAGCTTCCAGCAGTGTGGTGCCTGATGCGTTACCTTCCTTCCTATTGATCTTCCATCCTTTAAACCAGGTCATCTGAAGACATAAAACATTTAGAGGAGTGTGAAAACTGAAGATATAAGCAGTTTTTTTTTAACTTGAACTGGTAATTGATGTAACTGAAAAAAAAAAAAAAATTTCTGCGTCCGTTTCAGCTGATGTATCCTTAAATGTATTTATTCTTACACCGGTTTAAAGCTCCACGCCTTAAGTTGTCATTTTGCACAGCCAATGTGTTTGTATCAGCCCTTCTTAGACTCCCTTTGGTTGTGCAGGGATGTTGAACATTTTTTTCTCCTTTTTATTTCTGCACTATCTTTTTACTTGTCCATTTTCAGCACTGCTAGAAAAATTTATCAAAGTTTTAGTCTTTTTAAGTCTGCAACTTTTTCAGCAAATTTAGCTTATTAACATGTGGCAGCTAAGTTAGCAGTTGAACATTTCCAATGGTGGGTTTACATCGAGCGTGATTTGTACATCAAATTTGAGTGAGACATTTTTTTGGCATGCGTCAAAATTTGCTGCCTTACGTTTGTCCAAAAAATGTGTTCATAAACTTGACGCTCCTGATGCGCATTGGAGGAGCTACTTACCGTCAAAAGTATTTAGCCTCATTGTTACATGAAGGCAGTGTCTATCTGTATATACAGACAGAGAGATCAGGTTTATTTATTTTGAAGAGCTCTAAAAAAGTAAGGTAAGCACGTCTCCATGTCTGGGTCCATGATTTTGTTTTATTTCATTGTGATAATACAGTACTTGTAACATTTCTCTGAGTAATTTACCAGCATGGTTCTCAGGCTTTACTTTTGATTGGAGCACTTCAGCACCTGTAGCTTTTTCATCAATACACTGAATCAGCTGGGCTGTAATTACTAACGCGTAAAGTTTCCTCAGGAAATGCTTTCATAAAGTGTTTGAAAATATTACAGTTCTAAATTTTTAAGGAAGTGATTCACCTCTAAGCATTATATTAAACCTCCATATATAATCTGGTGAAGCAGTTCCTGAATGTTTTGCAGTTCTACTGTTGATTCCTTTTTTTATTATTTTTATTTTAATTGAAGTTTACAAATTATGACCTCTGGTAATAACTTAGTTTTGCTGTGTGTGCCTCTTACATTGGGACTGGGCTCAAGCATGTTGTCTCCATTCCAGCCAGAAATGGGCACAAAGGCAACGGTGTCGGGATTGTAGCCGATCTTCTTGATGTAGGTGCTCACTTCCTTCACAATCTCTTCGTAGCGCTTCTGGCTGTAGTTTGGCTCCGTGGAGTCCATCTTGTTGACGCCCACAATGAGCTGCTTCACCCCAAGAGTGTAAGCCAGCAGGGCATGTTCGCGGGTCTGTCCGTTCTTGGAAATGCCAGCCTCGAACTCACCGACGCCAGCCGCCACGATCAAGACAGCACAATCAGCCTGAGGACAGCAGAGTCATAGAGTTTTTATCTGTAGTGAAGCTATGCCATAATTTCAATAAGGAAGAACTACCTCACTTACAGGTGAGCTAGATCTGGATTGTTGCGCCACAACACCATTATCAATTAGGCCTTCACTTTGAACCAATGGCTAAATAGCTATCCTTCTCCTCCATCAATTACAATCTTATGTTTGCCTTTAAATTCATGAATGGTTGTCTTTCTCTACATAGATGGTTCGCCATGCCTCCTCCATCCCGTTCTCCTCCTCGAGTGATACTTTGGAATGGTCTGGCCTCTATGGTCCGAGTTCATCCCAAGCACACTAGATGTCATCTACCCAGTCAAAGGGTATACATTTTTTTCATGCACATTTTTCTGTAACGCAGATAAATCTTTACTCTCATTCCTAATATCTCTCCTCGTTTGAAATGCTTAAACATCTATCTCAATGAATACAAGTCATTTTTGGAAGTCTAAGTCAATTCTGAAGTCTTCCCATTTAAGTTGAAGTCTTGCATCTCAGAAGACCTAGTGACAGTCAAATATTCATTTTAACTAACGGTTATTAAACTACTATTAATAACTTGTGGAGACACAAAGAGATGGTTTGTGTTTCTACATAAAGGGAGCTGTTATTTTTTTACTTGAAAAAGACACAAGTCCCCAACTTCAAGGCTAATCTTTTGGGGTTTGATTGGGCCCTCAAGTTCAAGTCTTTATTCCCCATCTCTGCTCTATGCACGGACAGAGACAGAGTCATCATACAGACCTGGGAGGTCCCGGTGATCATGTTCTTGATGAAGTCCCTGTGGCCCGGCGCATCGATGATGGTCACGTAATACTTGCTGGTCTCAAACTTCCACAGAGAGATGTCGATGGTGATGCCGCGCTCCCTCTCTGCCTTTAGTTTGTCCAACACCCAGGCGTACTTGAATGACCCTTTCCCCATCTGAGGAGTTGTAAGTGCAGTGGTTGTGTGAGCTTTGGCGGACTGCTCCATCATGTGTGTGAGTGCCCTCCAAACCGTTACCTCAGCTGCTTCCTTCTCAAACTTCTCGATGGTTCTCTTGTCGATGCCGCCACACTTGTAGATGAGGTGGCCTGTGGTGGTTGATTTGCCGGAGTCGACATGTCCGATCACGACTATGTTGATGTGGAGTTTCTCCTTTCCCATGGTGGCGGAAGTGGGACTGGACTTAAACGAGAGTCTGCAAAGATGGGAAGACAAATTTGGAGGTTTTTAATTAGGTGCCAAACATCTGCAGACACAAGCAGAAACGATGATCCTGAAGTAAACACTGCACTCCTCCTGCATCCATCCACGCCCCTGC
>NC_050526.1:14694790-14736973 GCF_002922805.2 Oryzias melastigma | reverse complement strand
CACCACTACCCACCCCTGGCATCAACACACCCAGACAATATGGCTGATGCTTCAGACTCTCAGCTCTCCTCCATTTTGACGGTGGAGCAGCCATTTCTCAGCCCCTGCAGTGCTCTGCTGCAGGTTCCTGCAGACTCCATAACTCTGTCCAGAGTTCTGCTGACCACGAGGACGCGCGCGTGCACTGCGGAGGAGGCAGCTGCTCTAAAACATTCATGTGGTCCTCTGCCTTCAGGGTTGGAGCAGGCGGGAGGGCTGCTGCTGTAACCTAACCCCCCCACTCATGCACATGATCCCGGGCAGACCTGTTCAGGTGAACCGCGTCACGTCACCGCGGCTGCCGCAGTGCGCCTCTGTGCGCAAACGTGACCAAACTGCGGAAAAACGCCGCGCGGCTCCTGCGGTCAAACTAAAACAGAGGGATTTAGGAGCCTCCGCCATGTTCCAGCCGCACTGACGCCTGGATGCGCGTCAACTCCACCGACCCACCGTCCGTTCTCTGCACCCCCGTCACAACAACCGCCGGTCCCACGACAAACTCCGCACCGCCGCGGGTTTTTGTTCAAACGCAAACGCCCCCCACGCGTGACCTGATGAAGTGCGTCGTACCTGGGAGCTGGCAGCTGTCAGGTCGGTTTCAGGACCGGAGAGGCTGGCAGACGCTGATCCGTTTATAGTCTCGGGACAGGCGGGGGGGATTGCGTAATTGCGCGTACCCGCCGCTGCGCAGCATCACAGAGACGGACCGGCGGAGGCTGCGCGTGACAGCGCATCACGGCATCCATTATCGGACACAAAGGCTGAATAAAAGTTACCCCATAGTGGAACTAAAATAGTCAGTCAAAATAAACTGTGACTATAAATCAGTTTATTATTTAAAAATCTATCCAACAAAAAAATGACATAATAATCACCTTAATATATCGTTCAGTTCACTGAAGTTCAGTATGACCTCTGTGCTTCATACCAACTGAATATCTTCAAAGTTTTTATAGATGCTTGCATATATTTTATCATATCTATGGATAAATGATTATATTAAAGATGAAGATGAATGGATGGTTTGAGGAAGAAGAGTCAGAGGTTTTCTATGTCAGGGGAGTGTTCCCTCCCCCTCCAGACGCTCTAAAACTGGATTACAGTTAACCTCCGTGCTCTTTAAGCCGTTTGTCTGTCTGCCAATTACTGAAGAGTCACAGAGAAACTATTTCCAACTTCGCTGCTGCAAGAAAACCTATAAAAACCCATAAAGTGTCAAATATTTACGTTTATCTGTTTGAAAATTTAGATCAGAGAATGCAAAGGATGAATTATTCTTTTTACTTAATGCCACCCTTTTTTTGATTCCATCCAGGCTCAGTTAAAAAAAAGCCCAGAATCATGCACAAAAGCTGCTTAGTTATATAGGATTTGTTAATGTTCATGCTTTTTGAGCTAAATATGCTTGAAAGGTACAACATTTAAAAAAATTCCTGTTTCCAATTATGAATTTGCATGTTTTTGTTTAGTTGTTTTTACTATAAGATCTTCAAAACCCCTGATGCCATGCAGTCCCTGTATTAAACCAAACAGGCCATTTATAGAGGTTGGGTTCATTCATTCAGTGACATTCATAAGTGTATCTTCTGTCCTGCCAGGTAACAGCAATACAACCTTTTGTGTCAACCCAGACTGTAAAGAAGTGTGTTTTTGTCTGTCAAAGACACCAGTTATTAAGGATCCATAAAGAGTACACCAGACAGCAGTGGATGCAGTTTATTTTTTAGAAATGTGTGGAGGTTTGTTTATTCCCAAACTTTATAGCAGTTTATAATTAATATAGAAGTTATGTGAGCATATGAACTTGGATTGGGCACAAAGCATTTTTTTTTTTTTAATCAAACATATGAGAATAAATCTCCTGAAAATACCTATGTCTGTATAGTGAAATTTGTTTGTGTCTCTGAGTCATGAGTTTGGTTTGAAAAGTCAATGGTTAAACCACTAGGTGAGACAATCAGAAGGCTCAAAGGGGGCAGAATTTAATCACAAACTTTTGAAGACGTGACAGAAACTAGAATGATTCATGTGTTAAATGTAGAATTATTATCTGAAAACTCTATTTTCTTAGTGCCCATCGTGTTTTATGAAGATTGAGTTTATAAAACGAACCACTTGAAGATGCGAAGTTGCCATTTTTTTTAAATAATCAAAAGATGGTTTAAAATAAAGACCCAACACACAAGTTCATTTGCTTATAGATGTATTTACATTCCGTGTTTTAGCAAATTTACAGAAACAAAACGGACTCACAGCTGATCCGACACAAATCCCTTCCAAACAGAGTAAAAAATTGTAAACAGTAACTTAAGTATTTTCCACAAAATGAAGCTACAGAGCTGGAATGTGTGATCCCTTTTAAATTTGATAATTAAGGCACAAGTTTACATCATCTTCCGCAGTGACAATGATACTTGCAGACAGAAATTTAAAGATGATTAAACACCTGAGTTCAGACACAAAGTGCAAAACCTGCTTCAGGTTTCCCTTTTTTATCCATCAGTGAGGTAAAAATAATAGCTGAAGGTTTAAAAATACAAAATAAACTTGACAAAATGAACTTCCTTACATAAACAAATGTAATTTTAAAACTAGAATTTCTTCCCTTTTAAGGCGTGTTCATCATTTGTGCGTGTTGAGGGAAAACATTTTCTGGCACTTTGGTAAAAGATGCAGTTAGTTTAGGTCACCTTACATACACAAGTGCCAAAAACCTCTCAATTCATGTTGATTATCACAGATAATAAAAAAGAGCTCAACGGTGGGGTCTCATTAAAACAGCTTTAAAGTACATTGAAGCATTTGAGTGTAAAATTCTGGTTTGTCAGACTGAGTTTACCCACTCCACCAGCCGTTAGTGGACACCGGACGAGTCCCTGGCTCAGTCTCCATGGTGGTAGACCTCGCCGATGGCCCACGGCTGCACCGTCCCTCGACCAAACACGGAGTAGAACAACGCTCCGAACACGTTGATGGCTGCAGCGATGTAGAAGACCACCTGCCATTCTGCAATGGTGTTCTGCACGCCAGAGAAGATGAGAAGGCAAGAATGAACACACCCGGAAGACGCAGTTCAGGGCAAATTCAACAGATTTAAAGAGCCACTCTGATGAAAACTGTTCTTAAGACATTTTCTAATGCGGGACGTGTACACCTGCGGGAGAAAATATGTGAACCCTATGGAATTGGTTTTATGCATAAACTGGACACAAGATTGTGTTCAGTAAAAACATGAAAACATAAATTGGTGGGATTTAAGCAGGCAGTGTTTTTCTCCATCATTGATGCTTTAGATGGAGATGAAAAAAAACGCGTGTCCATTTTATACAGAAATTGAGGTAATCCCAAAGGGTTCACATACTTTCTCCTGTATGTAGAAAACTAAACTTACATTTTATTTCTGAGTATTTATGTATTCAAATCGCTGTGAATCAGGAGCAGATGAAAAAACGTTGGAAAAAGATATCTGTGTAGAAAAGACGTTGAGCAGGCCATTGGTCTGCTTAAACATAGAGCTCTCAGCAATGAGTAGGGGAACGGGGATGGTCCCGCCCACAACTCTTTGATCTGATCAAAACCGGATTACATAGCAAAACTGTAAAATGAAGTAACTAATTAGGGATGGGTTATATAAATTTGCTTCTTCCCACTCCTGGTCAAGCAATCAATCAAACTCTACTGACTTTGGTTAATAATTACAAAAATGAATTAGCCAAATTTGACATAAGTGTAATTTGTTTTTGTTTTCTGTTTTCTAATCAATGCATTTAATTATTTCTGTAATGAGTTTGAAATAATTTTATCTATTTTAAATAATTTTATCCTGTATTATTCACAATCTATGCTTGAAATAAACCAATCAACTAGGAGGTAATTTTTTGATGAACTCTTATGACTCAACAGAACCTAGAAAATGACAGATTGTATGACTTTAGCTGAAATCAGAATATTCATAATTAAAAGACCACTGGGAACGCTTGAAAAATGGATCAAAAGATAATTGAAGTGCGACTTTAATAGGAAATTACTTGTAGTTTGCGAGAGTTTTAGAAGTTTAGACCAGATATTAGAGTTGAAGTGAAAATTACCTTTGGATTACAACATCAATGATGAGGAAGTTTACAAAATCTTCTTTAAAAACATTCACTTTCTTCACAATTTTTTAATACAATTTTGAGCTTCCAAATACAAACAAGCTCTCAATTATGGGTTTTTGTGGCAAAAACAAGATTGGAAAAATGTTCTTTAAATAAGCAAAAAATCTGCCAATAGCTAAAGAATATGGTCTTATCAATAAATCCTATTTTGTTCTGAGGTTCAGAGGGGATCGTTAGAAGCAGAAATCCAGAACATTGAAGTTTTTTGTTTTGATATTGTGAAGCTGTTTTCTTACGTGTTGAGTGAGAGATCTGGCAATGACCGGTCCCACCATGCCAGGAATGGTGGCAAAAGTGTTGGTGATTCCCAGCAGAATTCCCGCGTACCTACGAGGAGAGTTGTAGTTTTTCAGTGATGTGATGCCTCACTCCCAAACACACAAACACGAGGACCTGAAGGGATCTTACGAAGGAGCAATGTCGAGGTGGTTGATGTTGAAGCCAGAGGCCGACACTCCACCCAGAGAGGAGGAGAGGGTGAGGAAGGTGATGGCTAAAGTGTAATCGCAGCCGATGAAACCCGCCGCCACCAGGAACACGGCCGGTCCGATCATACCTGCAGGAGACCAGAGGAGAGCTCAGAACCAGAACTGGTCCGGGATCTGAGGATATGTTTGAGGCTTCCTCACCAACAACGGAAAAGCACTTCCTGACGGTGACGGTCGGGTACAGGCAGGTTTCTCGCAGATAATCGGCGATCTGTCCGCTCACCACGGCGAACAAAGCGCAGCCCACGTACGGCAGAGCCGACAGCATCCCGTTCTGACGAGGACGTTAGAGGTCAGTCCATCTGTAAACCCGCTCCAATCATCTGACAGCTTCACCATTCTCACCTGCTGAATGCTGAATCCCAGTATGTCACTCATGTAGGTGGGCAGCAGGGTGAGGAGCGTGTAGAAGGTCCAGTTGTAGGAGAAATGAGCCACAACGATGGCCAGGAGCGGCCGCGACGTCAAAATGGCTTTCCAGGGGATGAAGCCCGCCGAAGTGGACAGCTGAGAGAAAGAAGGTGGAGGTCAGAGCATCCTCCATCATTTACTTCAGAGGAGGGAAGTTTGAAAAAAGTGAAAAGAATTGAAGATTTCAGAAAGATAAACTCAAATAAGGGTTAACATCATAAATGAGAACTGGACTGAATGACTCCTCCCCCATGGTGTTCCAAACAGGAAGTACTGCTGGCTCAAAGACGCCAAAATCCCATAGACTTCTATAGAGAAATAAACGGCTACTATTCTACTCGTCAGTAGAACCATTCTGGTTCTGATACCTTTTTTGTTCTTGATAATCCTGTTTTTGTTTTCATCATTTTATTTTCTTTATAAAAGAAGTTATTCAGCTTACAAACTGACCAATCAGGTGCCTCGATAATTTGCATTAGTGACTTCATTGACTTGTGTTTCTTTACTGTCACTCAGGAAACATTTAGCCAAGATATAGATTTGTTTACTTTTGTACTTATTATAAGTGACCGTTGCTATACTTTTGACACATATGAACTAAATAATTTTCTATCTTTATGAAAAGTCATCTAAATTTATTTTATCTTTAGTTAAATGTCAAAACTTAGTTTACCTAGAATCTAAACACACAATGTTGGTAAATTTTGAGTTTAATCTTTAAAATAATTTGCAGTATAACCTGATTTATAGCACTGGTGTGGTGAAAAATGCAAAAGGCCATAGACTAAATGTAGATTGAAGAGTGTGTCTTATTTATTGACAGCTCTGGTATTCGAGGATTATGAAGGCAGACAATATTTTGCTGTTTTATTCCAGTTTTATGTCTGTTTTTTTCTGTAGTTTCTGCCTGGTGTTGCGATTCTTTCTGGTTAAAATGCTGTAGAAATAAACTTTTCTTACTTGCACAATCTCTGTCTTTCAGAGTGCAACCTTGCCTGTCCGATGAAACTGTTAAGTTAATCTAGTGACTCTGAGCCTGGTTGAAGGCCAGTCGGGATCATTTTGGTGAGAGTGAGGCATCTATATCAAAGAGCCAGTCAGATTTTTTTTTAATCTATTGTAAAATTGTTCCCAGTGGTCTTTTAATTATGATTATGCCGTTTTAGCCCTAGGACATGTTTTTTGCAGTGGCAGCAGTTTCATAGAAATTCACTTCTGAGTTGTGGGTAGGACTGTTGGCGTGGAACAACCCCGCCCCCCTTCCCCTTGCTAAGATCTGTCCTTCATCAGAAAAATGCCCCAAGAACATGTTCAAATGCCCAATTTTCCTCAGAGTGGGAGTTTAAGTTCTCCTCTGTCTGCTCCATTCCTCATCAATGAATGCCTGAATGTCTGGTTCTGCTGCAGGTTTGTCTCTTTTCATCCATTGATGAGAGGTTCTCTGTTTCTCAGTCACTTCATTTTATGCTCAGTAGGAGTCCACTCAAGGTGTTTCATGTAATCATAACTTATAACATTTTAAAGCTGACTTTAAAATCAAAATAACTTGTCTTTATTTGAATGATCTAAAGATAAATGGACTGTATCAGTTCATTTAGCACATTTTGATAATATTTTGGATTGTGTTGCTGCTTAAATAAACTGCATTGAGCTGCTGCTCTTTGGGGACATCTGTTTGTGTGAGCTCCCTCTGTTGGTATCAAATATATCTGAATTCTGAGTTTGAGCATTTTTTACTATCCAAACACTTCTGATCTGGTTCCTCATTTTGAACATTGTGTATTTTTAATGCTGCTGCAGATGACGTGAAAACACTGACAACAGCTGCACAGCGACTTCTGTAAACTGCCGACTCACTGCAGGCGTCACAGCAAACGGATCAGAAACCTTTGTCAGGCCGACTGATGCAACAGCAGAGTTTGCAGATACTCGTCGTCCTCCAGAACGCAAAGTGCGCTCATACCTCGTTCCTGAGAGAGCTGGTGATGTAGAGTCTCTCCCGGTCTGATATGCGCGGATGAGTGTTTGGACTGTCGAAGACAAAGAAAGCCCAGAGGACGAACCACACCAGCCCGATGGCACCTGCACAGAAAAGAGCACATGTACCATCAGAAAAAGGCCCTCCATCATTTTCCCCTTTGAGCTGCTAATTCATTGTTTCCATAAAGCAAAGATGAAAAAAAAGAGGAGCAGCAGCTTATTGGGAAGTAAAATGGATCAAAGTACAACTGCACTGTCAGCAGGATGTTGGACCAGCACAGCTTTCATCTGAATTGAATAAAAACCTGTAAGAATGTAAGGATAACGAAATTATTCTCTCCAAACCAAATATGTAGAAGACGTAGGTCCAGCCCAGGTAAAAGCAGATCTGACCCGACACAGGGAGGGAGATCACCGTCCCCAGCTGAGCACCTGGAATGGGAGAGAAGCGGACATGACTGTCAGCCCCACAGATGATCCAGTTATCCCAATCGAACACCAGAAAACAGATTTGGTGTTTTAAAAGAACTCTTATCTCCAAGACACAAGAAATGAGTGAAATGCAAGCAATCCATCCTTCTACCTTCAGAACACACTTATTCCCTTTGACGTCCAGATGTTGCTGGAGCCTATCCCAGCTACTGTTAGGTAAAGGCTGGGTACAGAAAATGTGTTTTATTTCTTTACGATAAAATTACTTTCAGCATTAATCCGTTTTGAAAGCAATCCTTATTTAATCATTTAAATATCTGACATTTTGCAGATATCACAACTGTTTTTTTTGTTTCTCCTCTTCCTTCTTTAACTGTTTTAATGCTGACGAAGCATCTCTGTGTTCACATTGACTCACTGCTGAATATTTTTCAAGGCAATTCAGTTACAGGGTAGCTTGCCTAATTCAAACCATGATTAAAAAGTTGTTTTAAGATCCATTGACAGCACTGATGGCCCAAATAAATTAAAAATGAACTTACGTTGTTAGGAATTAATTTTAATGACATTTGTCATTTTTATTTCTTAAATGATTTAGCACCTTTTGCTATTATGAATTCACATTAAATAAATATACAGAATTTGATTTAAAAAAAAAACTATATTTTTTGAGGAATTATTTAATTTTTTAATAAAGAATTTTAGAATAAAGAAAAAAGCTCTGATGCTGCGACAAACTGAATGGATTTAATGAAGAAAAGGAGTTCATTTGTGAAGTGTTCACACAAATCTAATGAAGTATGCAACAAACAAGTTTTTTCCTAACCAATATGATTGATGTTCAATGATGATAACCTGTAGCTAGCTGCACTTTATCTATAGTTACCCAACATTTAGCCACAACTAACTAACTGTTAGCTAGCTGTAGATAACATTTAACTAAAGTTATGTCCAAATTCCCACTCTAATTCCTAACTTCTGAAAAACTATTTAGTACGGGACTATATGGTGCCCTGGATTTAAAAAGCACTCCGGACACCATGCTTGCTGCTTTTGTTTTGCTTTTTTAAACGCTGGATATTTAGTCACCGATTTCACAAAGTGAAAATCTAACCAATATGAACGTTTCATGAAGTCTATTTGTGACTCCACTGGGTTCTGATGATGAAAATGTTGATGGTTTATTAAAAAAATGCACATTTAAAAAAGTTTTTTTTCACAAAAATTGCTCGACTGCAATGCATTTTGGTCTATATTCACTAATGTAGTTATCATTGATGCGTGCTAGTTTTTCACAAAGACTTCTGGGATATTTTTAGGGAACTCAATTTTGGAGTTGTGAGTAGGGAATGAATTCAGAAATAGCCTTACTGTTAGCAACAATTTCATCCACAGAGGTAAGTAATTCATGTTCTTTATGTTGATATGTGATTCCTACCGAGGTATGAGATGGTGAGCAGGCGGCTCCTCTCCATTGGGGGCGCCCATGCGGCCCACATGGTGTACATTGCAGGAAAGGAGACGCCCTAAAGATGAGGCCAAAAGAAAAAGCTCTGAAAAAGTTCTGTCTGACTCGTTTCTCTGAAACGGCCTGAGTTTGTACCTCTCCGACCCCTTCCAGCACCCGCACAGCTATCAGGTAGCTTGCACCCAGATTGGCAGCCAAGGGCGTCAGGAGTGTGAAAACTGCAGTTCCCAGGATCCCAAAACCCATCAGCCACTTGGCTCCGAAGCGGCCGGCCAGGTAGCCCCCGGGGATCTGGGTCAGAATGTATCCGTAGAAGAAGGAGCCCAGGATCCAGCCCTGAGTCTCTGAGTCCCAGTTGTAGACATTAGCCTGTGAGACAATTTGAACATTGGAATTGATATTGGTGTACCACAGGGCTGCGTGTTTGGCCCAACACCGTTTCCCTTGCTGCTTCATAGACCTAAAGTGCTGCTGTTTGTTTTTGTCCACAAGTTGCTGCAGTGATGGTGTGTTCTGCTCACCGTGTGGTTGTGTTTGGGCCGCGCAGGACTGGGGTGAGCGGGACACACGGAGGCGCTGTGGTTGGTCTGGCGCGTGGTGTTGAGCATGTCCACCATGGCCACGCTCAGGTTCACTCTCAGAGAATAGACTACGAAGAAGCCGTAGCAGGAGAGCAGCGCCAGGCCGTAACGAGACGAGCAGCAAGCCGGCGCTGCAGGAAGACCCATGATAGCAGACATGAAGACGCTGCTCCAGTTCACTGGATAGTTTATGCATCACAGACCAATAAAGGTAAACTTTGGAATTCACGCTTCCAGCGGTCACTTTGTTTGCACTAAATAGGCAAATTTAAATTTGATTTTTTTTTTAAACTGTTTTGCTTTGTCATTTAATATAAGTAAAGCAAAAGCAACTTGAAAAAATAATCTGGATCTGCTGGAACTGTGCAATGGTAGACTATTTGAAAATTCGCTGTACTGTGGTCATGTGACCTTTTTTTTGTTAGGTACTGTATATTTATTACTATTTTTCAGTTCATTTCAAAACACTTCTAAATTGTGTATCCTATTTTTGATAGTTTATTTGGATGCAAATTAATTGATCACATACTTTTCATATATTTTATGAGTTATTGATTTTGAATTATAGATTTTTAATAGTAAACTATTGCTTTAATGTATGAATAATCCACTGACCAAAGATAACTTTTTTTTCATTTCACTGTCCCAGTGAAAATGACAAAGTACTATCTACTATATATCTTTCTACATCAACAACAAGCTTTTCTTTCATCACACAGACTCATTCTTGAACCATAGTGACCTTTTATAAGATACATTTTAAAGATGAAAAGGTTTAAAAAGACACATCAGGTCTATCAAAAACACAGATTCCGATGCTGATGCAGGTGTTTGGAGTCTCGCAGAGTCCAGTCGATCTATGAAAGTATGTACGTTCAATAAACAAAGCTAAGGCTAGCTTAAAAAAATCAATAGTGAGTTTTGTAAAATTAAATAAATAAGTGTTACATTATGTAGAATAGTTTGTTCAATGATAAAAAAAGATCAGTAAACAAACAAAAAAAACTTAACGAAATAAATAAATATTAAAAATTGAGTTGATACTCTGTTTTTGCTTTGATTTATGCAGAAAAACTTGCTGAACTTTAACAAATTGATTAACAAAGACAAGAAAAACAGTCTGATAAAAACCTTCTTTTATTGACAAGTCCAATCAATCAAAACTATCAATTTTGAAATTAATATCAGTAAAAACAAATTTTTCCAAAACTGTTTTTGTATTTAAAGTTTGTATTATTGGTTTTATGTTTTATCCCACTTGAATTTAAGTAAATACATTCATCCAAATTAAAGTAATGTAAGCTCCAGAGGTTTAAAGTATCCCTGCTTCATTAAATACTGTACTGTTTAAAATGTTTTTCTCCATAAAAATGTATTTTAAACTGAAATCTTTTATTTGTAGAAAATGTGTGATATATTGAATTTTTGCCTTAATAAAAATTAATGGACTATTTTAATGCTTTTATTTTGAAATTGCATCCTAACATTAAAAGAAGGGGAGATTTATTTAAAGGTAGCTCTAATAATATCTACTGTTGTAAAATACTATAATTAATATTTTCCATCAATAAACACATTTATTTATCGAGACAGAATAAAATAAAAACGTTCAGGTTTATTTATAAATCTTGCGGTTCAGTTAATCTTATTTTTAAAAAATCAAGAAAATGTAGCATTATATTACTAACAGAGTGAAGGTAAGTAGAATTTATCAAAATCTGAATTATGGAACACAAATAGTTTTATGACACTTTTAATAAAAAGACTTCAAATTATATCACCATGTCTTATCTTTTAAAACTAACATTTCTTTGAGTTCAAGTCAAGCAGTTGAAGTTAAATGTTAATTTTCCAGTGTGACCCCGGTTTCTTTTGCAGACTTGTGTTTTTGTTGAGTTGCTGCTTCTTCAAGTCATTCACAGAGACCATTGTTTCTATGAAATGCTCCTTTTGACCGTAAAACGATCGACTTGTCATAACTTTTTTTGAAGATGTGCTGCAAACAGAATGGAGTCACACTGGTTCTAAATTCCCTGTGATTTCCCGGACAGGCAAATCTCTGGGTGTTTCCGTCAAACATGCCAACTCCTGCCCACTGTTTTCAGAATTTCCTGCAGATCAAAGCAGATGTTCCGGACTGTGGTGACAGGTGGATAGCAGGTTTTGAATCAAACAAAGAGTTCTGGATTATTCTTCTGATTAATTTCAAGCCTAAGTTTTCTCATTCTATGGTTTATATTGCTGCTTTTTTCCGCCTGAATCTACCCCGAAGGACAGATGCTTTAAAGTAACAGCTGTTAGAGCGAGCAGCTGTACTGTTGTTATTGTAGCTGTTGCTAGCCGGTTAGCCGCGCGCGCGGCTCCTTCCTCACCTCGCGGGACTCGTCCGTCCTTCCCGCGCGGCAGCAGCGGGGTCTCCTGGCCGTCCCCCTCCGTGTCGGAGCCGGACCTCGCCGCCATTCTTCAGCGGGCAGCCAACAGCGAGGAACCAGAAGAACAGCCGCTGCTGTTTGCTGACGTCACTGTCAGCTGATCCCTCCATGGCCATGTCACGTGACTCGTGTCGGAGAACCCATTGGAAGAACCGGTATTGTTGTTGTTTTCGAGCATATTTAACTTCAAAATTAATATAACAAACTACAAAGATGCTATTCTGAAATATAGATGCGATATTCATTCATTACATAATTTCCTCTCGCATAAACATGGACTTTACCCCGGCACGCGCCCGGAGCGTGTTTAGGAACGTGCTCAGCTCTTGCGGACATGCGCAGAGGCGTTCTTCAAAGCCCAGCAGGAACCACAGTCTCACTCATAGTCAATCATCTTCCTCCACTCTACAAAAATACAACACCGCTTTGCATTTATGTTACTGCTACCGTTATGCCAAAAATATACGAATTCAATCATTTAAGTTTAGAAACTAATATTTTTTTGGCAATACATAGCCTATATTTCTTTTCCCAGAAAATGTACTTTTGCCTTTTTCGTCCTTTCTGATTATCATAGGATCATTGTGCTGCAGCAAGAGAACATTTTTTGTCAAAAATGACATTTTTTTTATTGTTATTCCTCAAATCTACCTCAGAGGGGCGTCCTACTCTTCCCTACTTACAGCTGCTGTTAACCTTAAATATATCCATAGTGTATTTCCTTAAAGTGAAAAGTGATGTTCTGCAGGCAAAAGAGACATTTTGTGCAGAATTTAGCCTTTAAAAAAAAAAAAAAAAAGTTAAGTGTATCAGATCTGACTAACACAAAACTCACTTAGGTTTAACTTGAAGTATTAAATTTGTGGACAGTCAATATGGAAATGAAACTGCAGAGATTAGGGAGAAAGAGTGTTGCATCTTTAGCTGACAGTCACACAGGGAAATGAGAAGATCTATTAGGGGATTGAAAAGTCAAACACAAGAGACACGTGTGAAGATAATATCCAAAAAAGTCAAGTATAACATGAAAAGAATCTGCCAGCTGGAGAAGTCCTTTATGTGGAGGAGAAAACATGATTATTTAACAGACAGTGATACAATATAGACTACTGATGCAGAGCATGCACTCATTTAAAAAACCTGTGAAGCTCTTCCACCCCAAACAATTCTGCCAAAGGGCAAGACAGCAGTGGGGAGAAAATAAACGTGTAGCTGAAGAAAGATGTTTGACTTTATGAACATGCAGAAAAGCTGAAGCTCTTTTTCCTCCATTTTCTTCCCTTTCTTTCCATTTGTACTTCATTGTTAACAAAACTGCAAAGCTCACGACTGTTGATGTCTAGACACTTTACTCTGTTCCCCTTTTTCCAGCTTCATTCAGCAGCTTTTTTCAGTTCTGGATTTTTCTCTTATTGAATTTCTGAGTTCTTTTGATTTTAAGATCATTATATTAAATATACTCCATGTGTCTCGAAAGGAAAGGATTGGCATGAGATGAGGAAACAAAAATATGAAAATGTATTTAATATCTATAAAAAAGTTCTTTTTTTTTTTTCAAAGAGTATCATGTAGTCATTTATATTTGGATTTTGTTGTTTCAAGCAATCAAAACTAAAAACACAGAAGAAGACAAACAAAAGGAACATACAGTATATCTCTTAAGAAGGTATGGGAAAATTATTTTGTGGATTTCATCAAATGTAAAAAAAAACGTCATAATCCCCCCAAAATTTTAAATTTTCTGTAAATCCTTTGCTGGGTTAATTCGTTATAGAACCTTTTTTTCTGTTCTTCTGTCAGTTTTATGGAAGTAACAGAATCACAACACTGACCTCAGTATTTAAAAAAAAGGTTCCCTTCAAATTGAATATTTCATAAAGAAAATAGGAAGTAAAAAGTATATGGTTTGTAAACATTTTTAACACAACAGTTTACTGCATAATTGACTCTCTGAAACTCAGTTTTAGTTTTAAAACATTATAGCTGTTGAGTGTAATGTGCCTTTAGCAGTATAGCATGCTTTCATATGAAAACACTTGACATTAGGATTTCAAACTTCCAGCTCTTGCAGTCACGTCACCCAGACTGCAGTTTCCCCGAACTCAGTTATCTGCCAACAAGACAAGTTGTGTTTGTTTGTGTCCAGAGAGGAATAAGCAGCACATTCTCCCTCCACGCGCTCACATGTAGCCACGCCGTCAGATGATGCGTGGGAATTGCATAACCTTCAAACGCAGGTTTGTTGTTGAGCCCCGGGAGCGGCTGAGACGAGAGAGAAGCCACGGCGACGGCCACTGACGGAAACCCGAGAAACCGCCACACTGATCTTCACACGTGGACTCACATCTGAGTAGAATTCCATTATGACCAGTGGTGGATCATAATCTTTTTATTTCCACAGGCAGCGATTTCTGGTCACATTATTTCTCTAAACTTTCAGTCATAATTACCTTATTGTTCCTCATGTGAAATATGCTGCCCTGAGGAGACTCCAGTATTCAGTTATGTTTTTATGAAAGCTTGATTGCATAATCTGCTAAATTTCTAGATCCATTTAAATGTCCGTTTCTGCTGCCTGTTGCTATAACCAGCAGCTACACAAACCAGAATCACTTATTTCAGATTGGATTAGCAGTTTTCATGGCCTCCATGAAGACAGTTAGCACCTATTTCTTTCTTTTTCCTGTTCTGAAAGAAATGCAGAACAGTGTTCATGTCGGCATCAAAGCAAGATTAGCTCGCCGCTTTCACATCGTTTGCATAAAAAGACTTCAGTGAGCCGTTTGTGAAGATAAACCCAGGAAATGAGACGAGCCATAAACAAATATAAGCCATAAGCAAATATAAATGCTTGGTACAAGTATTTATATCAGACCTTACTCATTTATACTCAGACCTTAAATCCCTCACATTTAATCATCCTATCCAGAATAAGGTCATAATCTGGATGTGCTGATTTAATGTGGAATATTTCACCAAACATCATCGTTCCACAGAAGAGCTTCAGGAGCACGTCGTCTTTTCTAACAGTTTTATGACACGTTTGCTGAAAATTTATGAGGAAAATTGTCCCTCGAGTTTGCATTTTTGAGCTCTGTAAACTTCAAACTAAACTTTCTTGTAAAATTTGAACATGAATAGTAGCTCCACAGACAGGATGATAGGAACGTTTAAAGTCCAAAGGAGGCAGTGGAGAATAGGACCAGCACGAGCTGCATCAGTTGAAGAAAACAAACCAATAAAAAAAGGTGTGGAGGGGTTTGACCCTAAATTTAGAGTTCATTGTTCATTAGCGGCATGGTGGAGCAGTGGTTAGCTCTCTCACCTCACAGCAAGAAGGCCCTGGTTCAAACCCCAGCATGGTTCTTTCTTTGAGTTTGTATGTTCTCTCTCTACACTCCAGCTTCCTCCTACAGTCCAACAACATGCTTAATGGGTCATCTACACAACTAAATTGTCCCTAAGTGCGGGGGCAGCAGTCTGGCAGGAGCTCGATTTGAGCAGCAAGCAGCAAATTTGCCTCGTGGCAAAAGAGGGGCAAGCCACGCGAATATATCGAATTGCATTCTGTGGGAATGCACCATTACAATGGTTGGGATAGGCTCCAGCAACACCACGATTCCAAAGTGATTAAGCTTGTAAAATGGATTAGAAGCTTTCACTAGGTTTAACATTGGAGCTTTAGCTCCAGTGTTCACTTTCATTCAACTGTTGTAACTCTTCAACCGTTTATGCAATTAATTCCAGCCGATTCTGAAACGGAGAAAAGAAGTCTATATGTAACATTTTAATGTTATTCACATGTTGCGAATCGACTCAAAGCCAATACGAAAAACCACTTTTGAGAATCTGCTGATTCAAGTTGATTGTTTAAACCCAGGGTGTCAAACTCCAAGCCTTGAGTGTTAGTGTCCAACTTGTTTTCCAACCAACCTTCCACTGAAGCTTCGTATTAGCTAAACACACCTGATCCAGGTAATCAGCAGCAGATCAGGTAGGTCTATTAAACACCAGCGGGATGCCTGACCTCAACACCTGGAGTTTGATTCCTCTGGAAACGGTTGAAGAGCTATGCTAGATCAAAGAGTGTGTGTTCATTAGGTGCAGCTGGAGTTAAAGGTTTACTTGTTTGAGCTGAATGTGGAGCATAACTGTGAACAATTTTCTTTAAATTCTACACTTTTTGCTTTACAAAAAAAATAAAATAAAAAAAAATCTGTAAAAATGCAGGCTTTCTTTCCTTTCAAGAGCTTGGAAAAGACATATTTCATAAAAAAACACTAACATGAGGTCAATTAGAAATCAGACTGACCGAGACCAGCTCAGTTCACATAATAACTCTGAAGGGGATTGTTTGAAAAGCAAGACATTTTTTTATTACTTTAAAACAGTTCAAATTTGTAAAAGAAAATTACAAACTTTTTATAACAAAGAAAAAAATAATTGTTATTGATCTATTCTAAAAAAAATCCCTGGGGTCTTTTTAATTAGGATTGTAGTATGTTGTTTTTAGCCAAAATCTAAAAACTTGTGTCGTTTTCTAGGACATAGTTCCTGCAGAGCGACAGGAGTTCATTAGAAAGTCACCTCTGAGTTGTGGGTATTTTCTACATCACAAATACAAATGTTTTAAAATGTCATTTTTTATCTGCTTCTTATTCACAACAATTTAAACAAAGAAATACTCAGAAATAGAGTTTTGAGCTGCATTTTCTATGCCACAAGAACATGTTAAAAGACCAAAAACATCCTTCTTATTGGAGTGGATGGTTAAAAACTAAATTACACACAAATGAGAGTGTTTGTTTTTGTTCACAAGTTAGTGTTAAGCCCATAATCATACTGGAAGAGCTCAGGTTACTGCCCAGCTTATGTCCATCCGGCCAAGATGGAGAGAACTGTGAAGCGAACAGAACCTTCTTTGGTGTTTGTCAGTGAATTGGTTGAGCCCAGCTGACAGGAGGGCCCTGAAGGCCGAGGACTGAATGAAGAGAACAAAAGAGGACAAAGAAAAACCAGAAAAGTTCTGAACTCTGGAGAACTCCATCTTAGCGTCCAGTTGTGTGCAGCAGAGCGAGTCTCCCTCATCAAGACGCCGTCACGCCTCCTTAAATGTAATGACTTTACTCCAGTTTGTGGCTGCAAGAAGAACAAATGTCTCTCTCTCCCCACTCCTGATCTTCAGCCTCTGTCCTTCTACTCCTGGGAAGACAAGGAGCTTTTTGTACACTGGGGAAAATCACAGGACTCACATGCTTCGGATGCGAGAAAGTGAGTGATCCCAGCAGAAGATAGACTTCCTCAGATCAGAGGAGCTCAGCTGAGGAGCAGACTCTGGAGAAGAAGCCCACAACTGTGTGGAGGGACTACAAGGAAAATGGAGAACGGTCAGTCGGAATCGGTGGAGAAGACGGAGGAGAAGCTGGAAGGTAAAACTGCTGTAGAAAGAGGTTTTGTTTACATCTTAAGCTTTTTATTATGCAAAAATGAAGGAAGCTTTCATTTCATGATATTTAAGGCGTCATTATTTCAAAATAAAAGAGCTCAGACTCTTTTAACAAACATAACTTCACTCTTTTTTAAACAATGGATTTATTATTTTTTGAGAACAAAAAAGTCTTAACACGTCCTTTTATTTAGCTAAACAACAAAAATCCAGTTATTTTAAATCCATTTATAGTGTGACAACTATGAATATTCTGATAAAAAAAATAATTTTGCTAGAAATGTTTTAGGTGAAGAATTACACTTCTGAAGTAAATACAAGTGTTTAGCTGTATGTTTAGCTTTGTTTGTCTGCCATTCATTTTGCCCTTAGCAGTTCACTGAGAAACAAACTCTTTGTTTTAATCCGCAACTGAGCGAATGTTGGACAAAAATGCTGCTGTGCCGTTAAAAAAACAAATGTGTGCTGAAGGGAACGAGTCATAAAATCAAAACAATCAAAGATTGAATTGGATAAATATTGTAAAGGAAACCTTCTTTGTTCCTCTTTGTGATGAAAGTTCACAGTGCATCTTAGAGAGAGGATCAAGCCTGTTCTTGTGTGAGCCTTGGTACAGTGTTTAGATTTTGTGGAACTGGCAACATCCCGTCGTGTTTTTTGAATGTTGTTGCATTTTTCTGATGATGGAGGATACATATATATATATATATATATATATATAAAACAAAATTAAGCCTTAAAAATTTATCTAGCGGGAGAGCATGTAAACAGAGAGCTCTCAGAAGTGGAGAGGGGAAGGAGGCGGGGTTGCTCAATGCCAATGGTCCTGCCTACAACTAAAAGGGAAATTCCTGACGAACTCCTGTCGTACTGCAGAAACTATGTCCTGGAAAGCAGATCAAATTGTTTGATATTCTCTTAAACAGCTTTACCATATTCAAAAGACCACTTGGAACGATTTTACATTAAATCAAAAGAGGATTTTGACTTTTTTTTACAACACGCCAAAGATCCTCCTAAACTTCTTCTGAGCTGTTGTGTCCGGTTTCCATGAAGATCTGGTTATTTCCTAATCACAAGATTTGGGACAAGTGAACCTAAAGCCAAAGTCTCCAGTCATACCTGCTGAAACATAAAAGAACATATCAAAGACAAACTTCAGAAGGTTTAGCTGGTAATCACTTTCTTTTCCACCCCCTGAAAACAGAGTAGTTGAAGCTGCTTTTGTTGACCTCTGATCTTCTTTGTGTCCTGTCAGTGTGTGAAATTTGTCCTCTGCTTGTACCCATCCCCTGAGGCCGCGGTGGGCTGGAGTCACTCCCTTGCTTTGGTTTGGTTTGACCCCAAATTCAACTCCTGATTGTTAGTTTTTGAGCCCATTGTGATGAGACCTGTTGTGGATTCAAACCCTTGGTCTTTATTCATCCATCCATCCATCCATCTTCCTCCGCTTCATCCGGGACCGGGTCGCGGGGGCAGCAGTCTAAGCAAAGATGCCCAGACTTCCCTCTCCCCGGCCACTTCCTCCAGCTCCTCTGGGGGGACTCCAAGGCGTTCCCAGGCAAGCCGAGAAACATAGTCTCTCCAGCGTGTCCTGGGTCTTCCCCGGGGCCTCCGCCCAGTGGGACATGCCCGGAACACCTCTCCAGGGAGGCGTCCAGGAGGCATCCGGACCAGATGCCCGAACCACCTCAACTGGCTCCTCTCGATGCGGAGGAGAAGCGGCTCTACTCCGAGCTCCCTCCGGGTGACTGAGCTCCTCACCCTATCTCTAAGGGAGCGCCCAGCCACCCTGCGAAGAAAACTCATTTCAGCCGCTTGTAGTCGGGATCTCGTTCTTTCGGTCACGACCCAGAGCTCATGACCATAGGTGAGTACAGGAACAAAGATCGACCGGTAAATTGAGAGCTTTGCCTTCTGGCTCAGCTCTCTTTTCACCACAACGGACCGGTACAGCGACCGCATAATAGCGGACGCCGCTCCAATCCGCCTGTCGATCTCACGTTCCGATCTTCCATCACTCGTGAACAAGACCCCAAGATATTTAAACTCCTCCACCTGAGGCAGGAGCACTCCACCCACCGAGAGAGGACAAACTACCTTTCTCCGGTCGAGAACCATGGCCTCAGACTTAGCGGTGCTGACCCTCATCCCAGCCGCTTCACACTCGGCTGCAAACCGCTCCAATACATGCTGGAGGTCCCGGTTTGATGGAGCCAACAGAACAACATCATCTGCAAAAAGCAGAGATGAAATCCTGTGGTCCCCAAACCAGACCCCCTCCGGCCCCTGGCTGCGCCTAGAAATTCTGTCCATAAAGACTATGAACAGAACCGGTGATAAAGGGCAGCCCTGCCGGAGTCCAACATGCACCGGAAACAGGTCTGACTTACTGCCGGCCATGCGAACCTAATGCTAATTCTTTTACCAAATAGAGAATTTGTATGAACCAATTGTTTGTTTGTTTGGGAGATGTCTCACAGCTGTTTACTTGGGGTCACCTAACCCTCACATGAAAAACCATTGACTGTATATGAGAACTGGACTAACTGACCCCGCCCCCTGGTGTTCCAAACAGGAAGTACCAGCTGGTTCCAAGAATTTAAAATTCTTTAGACTTCTATAGAGAAACAAACAGCTATTACTCAGTCATTCTACTTGTCAGAATAACCATTCTCACTCTGATACTTTTTTTAACATGCTCTTGCTAATCCTATTTTTTCTTTATCTTAAACTGACCAATCAGAAGCCTCAATAAAAGTAACTGCTCTCATGTTTAATATTTTTTTTATGGGGTGTACTTGTGAAGCGCTTTCTACCCTCCTCCGAGGGCCCAAAGCGCTTCACAGTCACACACACATTCACCCATTCACACACACATTCACACACTGGTGGTGGCTCCGCTGCCGAACACTGGCGCCAACCTCCCACCAGAGGCAATTCGGGGTTCAGTGTCTTCCCCAAGGACACTTCGACACATGGGCGGGCAAGGCGGGAGTCGAACCTGCTCACTTCTGATCAGGAGTCAACCGCCCTACCGCTGCACCACGGCCGCCATAAAATGTTTAATATTTGATTGATAGATTTCCTTTAAACTGCTTTCAAGTTGTAGCATTCTAACAAGCTGCCTCCTGATTGGTGAGAGTGGTTGCCATGGAAATATTGACTTAGACCAATCACTGCTTGTCTGGCTCCAACATGGCGGCAGTTGTATTGAAAAAAAGAAAGAATTGACTTCATTTCATTTGAATCAAAAAATAGTCATTTTCTACTGATGATGTGAACTTACTCAATCCAGTTCTCTTATACAGTCAAGTAAGAAACTTATTAGGATAAAAACTCCAGGCAATAACAGTTTTTATTCTGGTTTTCAAGCTTACTGTCTAAAATTTGACCTTTAATAAAAAAATGGTGAAACCCACTCTAGACTGAATCCAAACCAGATACAAACCAGTATCTTATATCTGGACAGAGAAGAAGAAAAGCCTTTGAAATACCGAGGAACAAGACAAAGCGGACATCATGATCTGGGGTCTCCTTTGCCGTATACAATCACACAATCTGTTTGTCAGAGGGACATTGATACCGTTTGCTCCTGCAGACTCAAATCCTTCCTTCTTTTACATCCTTTTTTTGCCAGCAGGCTTTGGACATTATGCAAAATAATGTGTGTCAGATGCGTATCTGACTTGACCCTCTGCAGTTTTGACAGCAGCCTTGACATGCGCTGTGACATTTCCACCACAAACAGAAGCCTTGTTCTGGATTGAAGCTTCTGAACAAAGACTCCACAAACACCACAAACAGAAAGATCTGAAGTGTGTTCCGCTGAGGCTCCAGCTCCACCACAGAGTCCTAAAACCAGTTCTGTCTCCGTGTTTCAGCACATGTTGAACTTTCACATGACCGCTGTCCTGAATTTGACTTCTGAAGCATGAAACTCCTTCATGAGCCTTACGGATTGATCTCCACAAGAAGAGCGCCCATCAGTTCATCTGTTTCTACTTGATGCAGTTCAAGATTTTACATCCAATCAGCTGAAAGTCTCAACTCTGAACCAAACCTTATCACATACAGTTTAACAAATACAAAAAGTTTTCTGCTGGAGCGCCATTTTAGATCCACTACAATAAAAAAGTCCTTTTATCATGTCTTCGTGGAATTTTTCTGATGATGAAACAAATGTAAAGAAAATTAAGCTTGAAATCGCATTTCTGAGGATCGGAGTGTAAATCTAAAGGCTTTTAACGAACCACAGGTCTTAAAATGATGTGAGAATTAACTCTGCAGCAGGACACGATGGACCCAACACGTTTTCATGTGCTTTGTAACCTTGGAGAAGTCTCATCATGGTGGTACCCCCAACAGAAATCGTCCTATCTTACTGGTTTTCCAGCATTTCCATTATTCTTATCCTGGATATGCATCAATTGTTCAGAGCTTAGAATTTCGTGACCTGGATGGTAAATAATCAGTGGGACAGGGAAATCACTCCTTAGAGAAACTTCATCCAGATCTTTCCTTCTTGGTTCCCCATCGTTCCTGCACACAGGAACTACACTAATAATGATCCACTCTCCGTGGATACATTTTGTATTTGAATTTCAAAATTTGCTCTGAGTTTAGTAAATTTCTACAGACATCTTCTATCTTATCTGCACCATCAGAAGGCTTTCCGGTCGGCACAAACCTTTGTAGAAAGTCTGTGCTTCCTCATGTCCTCTTTAGAATAAAGGCCAAAATGAAATGTGCCGAGACTCAACAAAAATGCTAACTGCCCACAATTTTAATCAATATAGTGTGAAATGTTTGGCCCTCCCTCCTGCATACTTCTGCTAAAACCTCTGTTTTTTAATAGCCTCTAGTTTTTTAATAGTGATGGCCACAGATCCACCGGTTTGTCTGTTCAGTGACATCATGAAATCCTCGTTGGGAATCCAACATTTTTAAAAGTTAGTAAAGAGTTATACAATGAAACAAAAGGTGAATAAGATCTGAGTGAAAGTTTCAAAAGAAAAAAGTTTAGAGCACGAGTCAAGAGTTTGTATGGATGGAAAATCTACGGTATTTTATTCCCTTAAGTCCTCAGAGGTCAAATCAGTTCTTTAACTTTTGTTTTTTTTCACTCTGCTAAAGGAAGTATTCATGTTTTAAAGTGTGATCGTTGGCAGGCAGATTCACACTTCGGGAGGAAGTCTGGAAAATTGGTTTGATCCAGTTTGCACACCTCCTTCATGGTTTCATGACCCGGTTATGACCTTTACGATAATCCAAAGACTGGAACCACATTGAACGATTACATCATACTGCTGGTTATCTCTGTAGTTTTAATCGCAATTCTCTTCCAAATATGTTACACCTATGTTGTTATTTTAATAAAAAGCTTCAAACACGCTCTCATCATCTCTGACCCACTTCCACTGCAGTTAGTCCTCCTGGAATCAAACATCTTCTCTCTATTTCATGTGTTGCTACTTAATCAGTTTATGTGATGATTTCTAAAATTAGAACTTCTTCATGTCAGATTCTTTTATTGCTTCTCTTTCTGACATAATTTAATTGCTGTTTGAATAAATGTACTTTTCTCCAACATTTTTGTTTTCTAGAAATAAACCAGACTGTGGAAGGACCAACTCTGGAGACCGCTCAGGTAATTCACAGCTTGGTTCACCCCGTAACCATAGAAACTCATCCTGGTCAAACTCCGCTCTGAAATTGGAGCTCTGAAAGAGCAGAGTTTGATCAGGATGTGTAATCCTGTGTCTAATGCACAGAAATAGTAAATGCTGTGCTGAGTGTTGCATCTGTAAACTCCTGGAGGCTTCCTGTAGGCTTACAGCAAACAGCACAAACACACATAATGCAACATAACATTTACAACATGATCTGTCCTAAAAACACCAGGAATACTGGCAAAAACTCAGCTTACATCTTCGTTCCTGCAGTTCCTCCAAAAACCACTAGGGGAAGGTTGCAGAAGGGAGCAATTTCCCATCGACTCCCATGTGATCAAGTCTGATTTTACACCAAAAATTAGCACATTTAGTGAGTGAATATTGCGTCATTTTTTAGTCCTCACAGATGCTGGATGGGGAGATTTTTTTTCAGACGTTTTCATTTTGTTCAAGCTCACATTTGCTAATTTTTAGGGGCGTGTCTATTTAAATGGCAGGTGGGCAGACCTAAGAGGGCTGCACAGTTTGCTTTTATCATCAGGCAGAATTCAAGGGGCAGAGATTATCTGTCCACGGTTTAACCTGGAACCTTGACTGTGGAAGCTCAAAGATGAGTAAAAAATAATAAAAATTGCTGACTGAATTTAGGTCAACTGAGTTTTAAAAAGATTCTAACCTAAAACATTGCAAACCAGATTATTGGAACCAACAGAACTGTAAAATAAAGGTTTATTGGATGAACTTTCCACCTCACACATTTTGGCGTCCTGATTGTCCAGCGTCCTACAAAGCTGTCATGTGATTCTCAAAGTTTCTATTTTAAAGAAAATTTGTCAAACAGCTTAAAATTTTGTTTAATACATGTCAAAAAATTTAGTAAGGCTTAAAAATAAATAAATTGAATTATATTTTGGTCACATCTAAAATTACTTAAAATTATCCAAAACGTTTTGGCTGATTCACAACATGAGGAACTAGACACAGAAAGTACTGGGGGTTATAGGGGGCGCTGTTCAGCAGTGTTTTGCTGTTTTTATGTTTTTTTAAAAATGTGAATTTTTCAAACTTTTTACCTACATAAAAGCTGCTAAAGTCAAGTTTTAAACTCCAGACGCTGGTCGTTTAATTAAAATAATTTCCATCCTTCTGGAGTGATTTTACAAAAAAAATCCTCCTTTTCCCTTTTCACCAGAGTGCAAGCCTCGTACTATGTAAACTTGGCTCTTAATCGATTTATTTATAATCATTAGCTAATATTTTTAGGTAAATTAATATTTTAAGGACATATCAAACCAGCTAAAGTGACAGATTCCCTAACAAACATCTTAGATGTCGGTGTGTCTAAAGCAATGAGAGTCCTACTGTTTGGTTTGGAGGATCACACATGTGAGTAAAGTATCTCAGACTGTTAGCATTTGTAGCCTCCAGGTGTTCAGATGTGTCGCAGTGCTGGCAGCCTTCAGAGGAGACCAAGAACCAAAGGCAAACAAGACAGACCGGCCTTTGAGGCCGCAGCCCTGATGCCTTTCACATGACTGAGGGGAACAGCAGAAGATGGAGAGATAAGTGGAGAGAGAGAGAGACGCTCAGCCGTGTTCCCATGAGCTGATCCAGTTATCCTCCATAAATTCAATCAGCAAAACATGAGAAAATTGAGAATGTAAGAGCAGAGAGGAGGGAGGCAAAAGGCAGAAAACACAGAAGCTAGGGAGATGAATCAGAAACTCAAACAACAGAAATGCTAAACTCCAAGGAAGCAAAGATGCTTTTTATGTCCGACCCATGAGGAGTAGTCACGAGAAACGCTACAGAACATTTCAACAACCAGCAACAAATACAGAGCAAAAATATCTTCAACAGTGATTCAGAAACCCAAAATACAGCTGCATTCATCAATGTAATATTAGTTTATAGTTGTTTTGCTACACTTTCTTGTATACCAATTAATTCGTTTCTTCCAAGTTATCCCCCAATTACAAATGTATTTACCACAAAGCATTAAAAATCATTTTTTTTCCAAAAATAAAAGCTTTATTAAAGGGTTAATCAAATAACTCCTTGTGTTGTGCTTCACAAAAAAATAAAAATTTCTAGACACATTTCTTGGTAAAAAACTGGGTCTCCCTGTGCCGGTCCCCAGCCCGGGTAAAGTACAGGGTTGTGTCAGGATGGGCAACTGCCAAAAAAACTCTAAATAGCCACAAGATGAACAACAACATGTGTGAAGAGTCCTGTCTAAAGACAAAACACCCTTTTGTAACTGCAGTACAAAGCCAGATTTCTAGATTTATGCTTTACATCCTTTTAGTATTTATTTTCTTTATTTATTTATTTTTTCTTTCATGGTGTGGCGATATGTCGATGTGTGTTTGTGTTTGTGCGTGTGTGTGGAAGGGTGGGGCTTGTGGGCATTATCTTTTGTTTTTAAAATGTTATTGTTTTATGTAAAGCACTTTGAGTGAAATTCATTTTTTTAAAGTGCTATACAAATAAAGTTTGATTTGATTTGATTTGTAATGATGTGTCTTGTGGCCATCCCATAATGATTTCCTTTGGATATCCTCGACACGTGTGCTTATTTGGTTTCATTTGAACATTTTTTGAGCCTCATAAGAGTCTCTTTTTTTATGGTTTCTCTCGCTGTGATGTCATCATTTTTGGTAGAGAAATTCATTTTCACCAGATACTAGGTGTGTGGACATTTTAGTCAATGTTTGAGTGTGGTGGGGGTAAATTTTGGCCCAACGGCACAATTAGAAAGATAACAATCTGGTCCTTGCAGTCCAGGACTACTTCAGGACAGAAATACTCAGACACTGAGAGCTAACATGCTTTAAGTTTGCAATAGAGCTTACGTTAAAAAGATTTTTTTTTTAACTTAACACTTGCTTGCTGTGCCTCAGCTGCAGGGCCTCCTGGTGGAGCTGCGCCAGGGGCTGCAGGCCGCTCTGATGGAGCTGAGCGAGCTGCGCAAGAGGGACCACAATCTGGAGGAGAAGCTGCAGGCCCATCAGACAGACGCTGACGATAAGATAATGAGCCTGAAGAACTCGCTCAACACATTCAAGGTGCCGTCGACACACACGAGACTCCCATAAAAAAAAGAAAAAAAAAAAACACCACGCAGCGCACACATTCTATTCCTGTAGGACAGCCTCTGCTGCACAATTTAGAGCATCTGACTGGAACCAAACTAATCGAGTTTTCTGTGGTCTCCATTTTCTGACCCACTTCCATGACAATGTTGGTGTTTTAACATGTTCTTGTGGCATTTTTCTGATGATGGAGGAGATAGAGTGAGAAAATTAAGCTGAAAATTGGAAAAAAGAGTGTATTTGTGATGGGGCCAAAAGCTCCAATTCTTGCTCCAAGCTGTACGGCTGAATAGCTCCAATATTGCTCACTGTTTTTGTTGCATCAGTAATATCAGGTTGGGGGTGTGAGGGGCTGTAAGCTAGCGTAAATAGAGAACTTAGTAACAGAGAGGCCTTAGATTAGACTCTTTAGGTGTTTTTAAGAAGAAGTCTGCAGGTGATGTGGGCCACACTGATGTTTGATGTACCTGACAGGAGGAGCTGGGTGTGGCGCTGTTCCATATTAAGGAAGTGTCCAGCAGACAGAGGGACACGCAGCGGCTGGTGGAAGTTCTGCAATCGGAGCACGTCATCGCTCTTCCCCACAGGTACGGCTGAATCCACAGGTTTGAGCTCACCTAAACGTCAGAGGCCTGAGACAAACACTCTCACAAATGCAGCAGGAAGAGCTCCAGGGCGGATGTGCTAACTGTGGCTGACCAGCACATCTGTGCGCCCGGCCAATCAGAGCTCAGCGTGTTCCAGCACTCGTTCCCCACTCTGCCGCTCAGCGAGTCTCCACAGAGGAGCACAAACTCCACACAGAGTGAGTGTCGGCCTCCAGCTTCCAAAGTCGAGATGGAGCAGCAGGTTAACCTGATGTTTCTGCTGCAGCCTCTGCCTCCGAGCAGGAGACGCAGCACCAGAGGAGCTGCTCCTCCAGGTCTCCTGTGTGGGAAGAGAGGAGCGGCAGGGATGAGACGGACGTCCAGGACTGTCCGCCTGAGAACAGTGAGAGATTCTCACACACAGCACCAAACCAACAACTGCTTTAAAACCCTCTGAGGTGCAGCAGCTTCATTTAGGAGTAAATATTTGGAGGACCACACTGACTAAATCAATCCTACACGCATCTGTTTGGTATAAACAACATTTACAACAATAATTTGGCATCAATTTTCAAAGTTACTACTTTAACTAAAAGGCACATTACACCATATTTTGTTATCAGTAATTGGCATTATTCAACCTTTACATTTATTGGATTTATTCAAAATAATGTACACATTTGTAATGATATGTATCTGCTTGTGATTTATCTTTATCGTTTATTTTTCTTGGAGACACCTCAACTCAATCAGGAGTTCTGTGTTGTCTGAACAGTTTGATTCCGGGGTGTGCGGTTGTGTGCAGATAAGAGGCAGAGAGCGGCTCTGGAGCTGCTGGAGTCCGAGAGAGTCTACGTGTCTCATCTGTCACTCCTACTGAAGGCCAACATCTCCTTCAACGGTTCAGAAGCTCTGGCCTCCAAGGACAAACGGTGAGACGCCATGCTCCGGATGACTGAAGCAGCCATCATCATCACTGGTTTGGAGATTTCTGGTTGTTTAGAGGCCAACTGATGAAAATCAGTCTGGAGAGTTAGTTCATGAATGAGACCCCCAACCCCCCTTCATTCAGCTCTGAAGGGTATGACCAGGAAGTTGTTCTAAAACCCAGAGTTGATGTTTTTTTAGGTGGACTCTCAGTCTGCATCTGAACTAGTCAGCCTGAATCCTGAGGAACATCCACACGCTGGAGGACTCCAGATTTCTTATCTAATTTGGGAGATTTCAGCCAAGGACAACAGGAAATGGATAAATCAAATAAAGCAGACTATTAACACTGGAGAGAAAATCCTCTTTTAAACGGGACTCTGCCTGTTAATGCGATCAGTGCTTGGCTTTATCGCACGTGCTACCAATGAGCTGAAACCTCCCAGGAACTGAACTCTGACCGGCAGGTTAGCATGGTCAAGCCGTCCAACGCTCAGGGACTTGAACGCTCGTCCTCCCACGAGGCTGAGCATTCATCGTTCTTTTTTCTTTGTGTTCCCTCCTCAGTCCGTTTCCCAGCTCTTTAAGGTTCCTGATCCAGCAGCACCTCGAGCTCCTGCACACACTCCAGGAACGTGTGCTCAAGTGTCAGTGGAAAGGCATCATGGGAGATGTATTCATGAGACTCACCAGCAAGGAAGTAAGACATTTTAGTCTTGTGCTCCTGCTTCCTGATCACTGTGCTCTCCTGCTTTTGTTGTGATGAGTTCTTAGAGCTCACTCAATTCCTGAAGTCCAGTTTGAACTCTTAATCCTGAGCCTGAAGTAAACTCAGAGTTCATAGATTCAACGAGCTTTTTCAGATTTTTTTTCTTTTAACTCTTAAAATGAACAATCTGACTGGTTTGATGCAACATCTGATTAAAGTCCAAGTTTAAACGGTTTCTGTGTTGCATCATCTCAATCTAATTTCTAAACCCACTGTATGCTTTTTGGGGTCACAGGGTTGCTGGAGCCTATCCCAGTCACTGTCAGGTGATGGCAGGGTATTATATGAACAGGTTGCCAGTCTAGGCCCACACAACCTCACTCTAGGAACAATTTAGTCACCAATTAATCTATGCAGCATATGATTCAAACAAGGGCCTTCTCACTATGAGGGTTAGTGCTAACCACTACACCACCTATCCTGGAATTTCGGGAAGTTGTCAAAGTAAACTACAGAAAATTACTTCTTATACTCTCTGAAGTTTAGACACATTTCTGGAGCTTCAAAGAGTCTCTCAAAGAGCGGGAGTGCCTGGAGAAAACCCACAAATGCCCAAATACAACATACAAACTCCACACAGAAAAGATCCGACTGGGATTGGAACCAGTTCCTTCTCGCTGTGAGGCAACAGCACTAACCACTGCATCACTGTGCAGCTGCTGGGGATCAATAATTTCCCATAAACATAACGTATAAGGACAGACCTTTCTTCTGGGTAATCAAAAGAATTCAAGCTTCATGACTCCAGAGCTCAAAGACGTGGGGATGAGCGACTTATGCAACAACCGGGAGCGTATCCCTGCATGACCAAGCCTGGTTTTAATGATTGTTGTTTCAAGCATCTATTATGAGCTAAATCAGGACATAATCTCTGACATAACAGGAGACGTAAGGACCCACTACAAGGAAAATCGTGTTTTTTAATTTGTACTTTTTGCAATTTCTCATAATGGAGGACATATAAAAAGAAAATTATGCTATGAATTTCGAAGTATTTCAAGTTGTAGTGAATCAGGAGCAGACTAAAAAATGCAGTTTGAAGAAGCTTGTAGCAGTGACGGAAAAGCTACTCCAACAAGCCACAGGCTCCTTGCTCCGCCCCTTTCTGATGCATCCAATTGTAGCCAAGTAGATCCAAGTACGTCTTTGTTTTCTTCGTCTGAGCTGGAATCTGAATCAGAACTGTACGGCTGGATAGCTCTGATATATCCGTATGTTTGTTGTACTGATAATGTTAGGTTGGGGGTGTGAGGGGCTGTAAGCTTGCAGTAACACATGTAAACAGAGAACTCTCAGTTTGCCCATAACTCCTGCTGTTCTGCAGAAAATATATTCTCAAAAACAACACAGGCTTTTTGATTTTGGCTAAAAATGTCTTAATCATAAATAAAAGACTGTTGTAAACACTTTTACAATAGATCAAAGGGTGATCATAGTGGAACTTAAACATGATTTGATATAAAAACACGAAGCTCTTCACTGTTTCAGAGTGATTTCCTGGACTTCTACGTGTCGTACCTGAAGGAGCTTCCAGACTGTCTGTCTGTCGTCACCATGCTGGCCTCCAGCTCCTCCAAGTCTTCTGCTTTTTTGGAGGTGACTCCAACTTCATTAAGAACCACAATCAGAGTAACTGTAAAATGCTGCTAACTGAAAGCCTCCACCTGCTGCTCTCACCCATTTATGTTCTCCACCCGTGCTGACCCACGTTCCGATGGGCCGCCATCAGAGTGACATCATTGGAGATGAATCCAAACCTTCACTTCACACGCTGCTCCTTCAGCCAGTCCAGAGGATCCCAGAGTACCTGCTGCTGCTCCAGGTGATGCTACTTTTCAAAACAATTTTACCATAAAACGTTGGAATGTGTTCTGCTTGAGTGAAGCCTCTCTAGAGAAGAGGATTAAACTGCCATTGGAACGTATTCAAATACATTTGTAATGGATTTTTCAATAAGGGGTGGAGTGGTAGGGAGGTCGACTCCTGATTGGAAGATTACAGGTCTGATTCCTGCCTTGTCCGCCCATGTGTTGAAGTGTCCTTGGGCAAGACACTGAACCCCATCTTGCCTCTGGTGGGAGGTTGGCACCAGTGTTCGGCAGTGGAGCCGCCACCAGTGCGTGAATGGGTCTGTGAATGGAAAGCGCTTTGGGCCTTTAAGGAAGGTAGAAAATATAGGTATACGCCATAAATTTCAAATATAACCACAGAAGTCATCAAAAATATATTTTTATAGATGAAGAAGTAGTGGTCCTATAATAGAGCCTTGTGGTGCTCCCTTTTTAATTGTGTCACCAACAATAATCAGTCCATCTAGGATTCCAAAGGCTTTTTTAATGTTTTTTTTCCAGATGTGGCAACATTTTTGTATTTTAATTTGTTTATGTTCTAGAGCAGCACCAATTTTAAAACATCAAATATCAAAACCATTGGAAAGCTGAGCTAGTTGTTAAAAGAGAAAAAAGCTTAGAAGCAAAATGTGTGGTTTATTTTGGTAAATTGTCTTTGTTTGGATTTAATAAATACATTAGGAGATGGTCACTAAAAAGATCTGGTCTAGTTTTATTTACTACACTGCAAAAAACTACTATAATTCTTAGTTCATTGGCAGATTTTCTTTAAATAAGAAAAAAATCGGATAATTGGATAAGAAAAATGGTTTCACCAAGAACTCTCATTTTAAGAGAAACATTCTAGTAACTTGGACTTTGTTTTTAAAGAAAATAAGATTATTCTGCTGTTGAAAAACTTTTTTAATAAGATTGTTTTTCTTGCAAGACATAAAGTAAGATAATTATTCTTGAATTAAGCGTCTTTCACTTATTGCAATGGAGATAAATCTCAAACAGATTCATCTCCATCGTTTCTTGACCTTTCTCTGACCTTCACTTTGGACGCAGGGCCTCCTGAGGCAGACGGACGCTGAGCATCCAGACTATTACCTGCTGGTGGTCTGCATCCAGCAGTTCCGGTCCTTCACGGCGCAGTATCACCACCTGCTGCAGCACAACCAGGAGCTGCTGCTGCTTAACCGCAAGGAGGTGAAGAGGTCAGGAGCCACACCAAATGCTTTCGCCCCGCAGGAGTCTATGAGGAGTCCTAACTCAACTGCTCTCCACCTGCAGGTCTACCATGAAGCAGCTGTTAAAGACGGTGGAGAGCGGGATTCAAACCAACAACATCGGCTCCCCGTACCCAGGCAGCGGTGCGATGCTGTGAGTGTCGACACGCCCTTTGACTCCACCCTCTCCTCTGGATGCTGTTTCCTCAAACCGGACGTGTTCCTCACAGAGAACACGCCAACATGGTCCGGCGCAGGAAGCAGTGTCTGCTGGAGCAGATCCAGTCCCACAGTTTCCAGAGCTGGGACTGCGACCAGGATTCGGAAAACCGTTACGACGCGGACTGGCCAACCCAGCTGCCGTTCTTCGGCTCTGATCCGGACCCCCGGAACCAGAAACAGACAGGTCAATAAGGGCTGGAGACACGGGCAGGAGGGCTTCTGGTTTAAGTTTCCTAAACATTTGTGCTGAAAATACAGTAAAGTTTAACACATCAAGAGATTCAAAGCTTCAGAACAAGTTTAACCAAAGTTACCAACAAATCACCAGTGGAGGCCGACATGGTCATGACCAGCAAATATGGGTAAAATCTCGCTCCTCCTATAGTAAACAACAACAACAAAAAACAAAATAGACTTTTATTGTGGCCTGATGCTTTCAAAATAACAGAAATGTAATATTTGATATTTAAATTAAATTGCCAGTAAATGTATAATCAATTGATTTCTCAAGATATAATCGTTTATTTATACTTTTCAGTCATTTTTTGAAACTTTATATATGCAAATTTGACATTTTTTTAAATATATATAAAAAAATGCAATTCACTGAAATAAAAAAAAACAAATTAATTAAATGTTTGAATTCTAACAAGTAATTTTTGAATTTTCCATTTGTATTACCTGATTTATTTTTATTGGTTTGAAAAAAACGATCCTTGCTTTACATTAATGACTCTTCCAATAGAAAATAATCTGCAGACATATATATTTTTGTTGCTATTTGATACTTAATTTGTATTAATTATTTTTTTAATGACAAATAATCAACACATTTTGTTTGAATTATAATAATAGATCTGCATATGCAATGACAAAGTCTGAAACAGTGTCTATTAAGTTTCTACTTAAATAGACATGGGATTTATTGTTACATGAGGATTCCTAATAACCTGAATCTATTTTGGACAGATATAAATATATGATCTTAAGTTCTGAACCGGATAATGATAAAACATATAAAGGAAATTGTAAGGTTGAGCCGGGTTGGGATTATATAAGTTCGCTTCCTCCCACTCCCTTTCAGGCAATCTCTTAGTGTCTAGTTATCCAGTGTTTGACATGTTTTTATGGATGTAAACTTCTGTTAAATGATTGTATTGCACATACATTTTTTCTTGAATGCCTAAAATAAAACAAATTCTAATCTAATCTAATCATCTACAAAGATGTTTTAAATAATAATAATAAATATAGATATAATAATAAATACTAAAGAAGATGATAAAAATATTAAACAATTTTGCTACGTTTTAATAGAAATCTCTGTAGATTTACTTCAGATTCTTTTGTATATTTAAAAAAAAAACATCTCAAAAAAGGATTTTAAACGTTTAATATTGATTCACATCAACCTTTGACCTCCAGGCCTCGGCAGCATCCCAGAGGCGGACATGTCCGACCGGTCCACGTCGGGCCAGCACCACCTTCCGTCCAGACCTGCAGAGTTCCGTCAGGTCCAGCCCGGCTCGGCTCTGGCTGACGCGCTCGGGGAGTTCCTCCTCCCTCCAGACCCCCCCGGGATGGAAAGTCTCTATGATGAGGATGGAGGCTCGCTCCAGGATGCTCCTCTGTTCGACCGCTGCTCCTCCGCCTCCTCAGACTCCTCCATCGACATCGCCTTCGTGAAGTGCCCCAAAGGCCCTTCGGCGTCGCATCACGCCATCGCAACCAATGTTCCCACAAACCGCAACGTCTTTGGCAACGGCGGAAACCAAGGAAATGGTTTCAGCAAACCAGCCAGCAGGGGCTGCGTTTCCCCTGATGAAGCTGTGATGACACGTCGCAATCTGCACCGCCCCCTTCAAGCCAGCCAGCGCAAAAGCAAGGTAAGGCTGTTTGTCAGAGCTCTTCTGATGGAGCTTCAGAGGACGAGCATTCACTTCCTCTCTGTGGTCCAGTCACTGAACGGCCTGCAGATGGAGAACACGGTGAGTCTGGATGCTGGACTGTCTGACCACATGCAGAAGGTGGGAATGGGCAGCCACGCCAAGCTGGAGCGTCAGGGCAGTAAGGGCAGCAAAGGATGCTCCACCCCGTCTCATAAAATCCACAGTCCACTCGGTACCGCCGACAAGCAGAACACCGACCTTCACGGCCTGCTCAGCATTGTGAGTTCATGAATTTCTAGAAAAAGGTGTCCACATCCAGGCCTCGAGGGCCGGCCTCCTGCTGGTTTTCAGGAACTCCTGCCTTATCTGCTGCTGGTTACCTGGATCAGGTGTGTTTTGCCAATAAAAAGCTCCAATGGCAATCAAGTTGGAAGGCATAGAGGGCAGCGGCCCTCGAGGCCTGGATTTGGACACAACTGTTTTAGAAGAACAAATTCTGTTGGAGGATTCTGGGTATTGCAGATCCTTATTTAATTGTAATTGGAGCTGTGCTGAACCCCACCAGGACTCCAGTATTCAGTCATGGGGGGATGAATCCAAGTGGAGGATGGAGGAGAACCACACCTCCTTCAGTGAGAGGAGTCGCAAGGACAAGGGAGGTTTCAGGAGCTCTTTCAAGAAACTCTTCAAGAAAAAGTAAGAACATGAGAGGACAGAGTAAAGCAGTGAAGGTCAAAATGAGCTCATGTCAGGTTCCTAGGTAACTTCTTCTAGAACATTCAGCTTGAACCATTGACTGTATATGAGAACTGGAGTTCCAAACAAGAAGTACCTGCTGGTTCCAAGAAGCCAAAATCCAATAGACTCCTATAGAGAAATAAACAGTTATTACTGAGTCATTCTGTTTTTCAGAATAACCATTCTTAATCTGATACCTTTTTAACATGTTCTTGATAGTTCTATTTATTTTCCATTATATTATTTAGTAGTGAAAGTTATTCAGTTATAAACTGACCAATCAGATGCCTCAACAAAAGTAGGCGGTCTCACGTTCAAAACGTTTGATTGACAGATGTGTAGCCCGCTATCAAGTGGTAGGGGTGTGGCCTTCCAACAAGCTCAATCTGGATTTGTGAGAGTGGTTGCCATAGAAATAATGGTTTAGACCAATTCAGACCAATTCTGCTTCCAGATGACGTCTGACTCCAACATTTGTAACTGAATTGACCTAATTTGGTTGGAACCAGAAGTAAACCATTTATGATGGGTGACATCACACTCACTGAGTCCAGTTCTCATCTACAGTCAGTGGTTTAAGTCACAAACGCACTGATGACTGTAATTGCTTTCAAACTAGTTACTATCTCAGAATCACTTTAGCGTGACTTTGATATAAAGAAAAACATATACTTTATCATCTCTACATCTGAATGAAATGAACCAGTTCTATTGTTGAAGCCTTTGCAGATGTAACCCACATAACATCTGGAAAACTCCGACTCCTTGTTCTCACCCCCATGTCCAAAAAGCTGATGCTAGTGTTTACTGGAATCAGAAAACATAAACAAAAAACTACTTTTCTCAGCAACTCTAGCATTTTATAAAAATGTCAAATTAATAATTTGGTTAACTGGTTGGCACAGTCAGGGTAGAACCAAAGACTGAAGCGAAGACGGGTCAAAGACTAACATCATCGAGCTCCATTGACAGAATTAGACAGTGCAGGCTTTGTGTGAACCAACATTTAGAAAAATAAGACATTTGCTTTTGCAGATGATTGAATGTTGTATTAGTTAAACACCAGTCTTTCTGGCTTCGAGCTTACTCACTCTGCTGCACTTTGAGTGCTAAATTTTGGCAGCAGTTATCCTGATGATGCTGCAACTTATGAGCTGTGCTAGAAACTATTTGTAGGAAAACAACACAAAAAACCTGTTTGTCAGTCCCAGATTCTGCAAGTTGACTTTTGTCTGTAATGTTCATCAAGGATACACATCAACTGAGTGAGACAGAGGCTGATTTTTAAAATAATTATTATGAAAAATGGAGTAAAAAATTAGGATATGGTTGAAAACTAAAGCCCCCCCTAAATAATTTGCAATATAACTCTAATTGTCAATGACGAAAGTCAAATGTCTCCTATAGATCGTCACCAAGTTTGCACTGTAGCTGTTGTTTTGGTCCATTCTTCCATGCAGATCTTCCAAAGAGCTGTGTTGCTTGGCAACACGGACTTTCAACTCCCTCCATAGATTCTGAATTGGATTGAAGTAAAGAGACTGGTTAGACCACTGTAGAACCACAAAACTCTTTTAACGTAGCTACTTCTTCGTTGCCATGGTGATGTGTTTGGGATCATTGCTGAAAGATCCAGACACATTGAGGTTTTTGCCCAAATCTTCCCAAAACATGATGTTTCCACCCCTATGCTCCACAGTGGGCATGACGTTCTTAGGATGCAACTTAGCATTCTTCTCCCTCCTAACATGACGAGTGGCGTTTATACCAGAATGTTCTAAATTATTCTCCTCCCAAGATACTTAAAGCAGAAGTAACAGATCTGTGAGGGACAGAATCTTGTAGTTTGTAGGGGCTAAACACTTATTTTCTGCATCATTAGACCAATAAATGCTTTAGAGCTACTGAAAAAGTGCTTTTCTGGAGAATAAAAACACAAACATTTAAGCCTTTCCTTTTGATAAACGTGAACAAATGTAGTTCCACTGTGTGATTACAGGAAGTTACCATTGTTGTTTCTGTGGATAAATAAAGGCCTCCCCCCATCAAAAAGACTAAATACATTTCAATAAGCAGGAAAGGGTCATATTCTACAGAAATATCCACAGTTCCTCAAACATGTGAGATGTTTAACCTTCTGTCTTCATCCAAGCAGGTCAGGTGATGAGAGGAAAGCAGGAGAAAAAACACCGGAACACCAAACCAGCGGGGAACACGACACACCGGGGAAAAATCCGAAACTGATCCACCTAGAGATCAACCGCGGCACGGCGGTCTGAGTCATTCGATGAAAGTTTCCTCCAAACGTATAGATACGTCTGCAGACTTCAAACTGAAAGAAAGCACTTAAGATTTAACAAAAAAAAGATGATTTTACTTTGTTCATACATTTATATGTTTTTTTTCACACCTAACTCATTCTCCTGTCTCTACTCTCCATACTGGACTTTCTCTGCAAGATCTCAGGAAACATGAGGTTTTCTGTGCATTCCTGTTGCTTGTGCACCTTTGTTAAGGATAAGCTGAATGAAAATGTATTCAGGATTCAGTTTTTTCAAAAGGAGAACGCATACATTTCTCCTGCTCTGTGTTAATGAAAAAGGAAGCTACACACCTGAACTAATATTTTCTTTGTCCTGTCAGAAGAAAAACTTTACAATTTTATACTAACCTTCAAAAATTCTCTCTGCATAAGATGTTCATAGTTTTTACCAGTTTCTGCCTCGATTCTCGTGTATACAAGATGGAAAAGGACTTGATTAAAATGAATGTAGAAACAAATTCATGTCTGTCATTACATTCATGTGTGGACTTCTGTCTTTTTTGTCCAAATACAGTGCAAAGGGTTTCAGTCACAGATTCTGAGTTGTTCCACTTAAAAATAGGAGTTTGGTCAGTAATGTTCATCACAGATGCACATAAATTGTTTGACAGAACAGAAAAAATAAGGATTTATCTCCTACAACCCATAAAAATTCTGTTGCTCTAAGATCTGTTTTGTTTTCTTTTCTATCCACCTGTTACCTGTATAAATCTCACCTGTTTGAACTGGTCATATATATAAAAGAAACCTGTCCACACCCTTAAACATCAGACTGCAACCTCTCCATCAAGACCAAAGAGCTGTCGAAGGACACCAGGGACAAGACTGAGATGAATCAATCTACAACTAGCAAGCAGATTGATGAGAAGAGATCAACTTTTGGAGAAATCCTTAGAAAATGGAATAAATGGAAAGATCACTGACAATCTGGAGCTCCATTAAGATCTCAGCTGGTGGGGATCAAATGATCTTGAGAACAGTGAGGAAACAGCCCAGAACTATTCACAGGAACTGGTTAATGACCTGAAGATAGCCTCAACCACACTAACAGAGGTTACTACTACTAACCCACTATGTCTTCATGTCCAGGATCATCTAAAGTTTCCAGAGACCATGTGGATGATCCAGAGGAGGAGTGAGAAAATGTCATGTGAAAATTGAATTCTTTTGTTTGGAGTGAGGAAGAAAAAAACATAATACCTACTATTAAGCATGGAGGTGGAAGCATCATGCCTTATGGCTGCTTTAGTGGACAGGATGACTGGTTTGTATCAAGGAAAGGATAAATGGGGATATTTAGGACAAAAACATCAGTGAGAAGATGGCTGGATCCTAAACCCATCATCCAGGCAATGAAGGCTACATAGAAAGCATGTCAAGGTTCTGGAATGATCAATATGAAAGAGAATCTGTGGAGGGAGTCGAGAGTCCATGATTCTCAGCGACACTGCTCTTGAGCAGATCTGCATGGAAGAATGGACCGAATTTGTCAGTTTTAGTGCAAACCTGCTGAAAATCTACAGGAGACATTTGACCTCTGTCATTGACAACCAGTCTTACAATACAAAGTATTGAGGTTTTATTATTGACCAAAAAATTTATTTCTGCTCCATTTTACATATAAAGTCATTCAGAGTGGGATTTCCTGGGTTAGTTACAGTATTTAGTCTGTTTCTATAATCTATGATGACTATTACTCTACTCTTTTTAAGTGGCACAACTTGCAGGATCTGTGACTGAATACTTTTTTGCCCCACAATACGTCAATCAGCAGAACTACAGGTCGGTGCTCATCAAGATTCTCTTAAAAACTTTTTCCTTTTAAAGTGATGTCGGAAAACTGTTTTTTTATATTTTAGAATAACGTTTGCAAACTTGTGTCAAACTCTTGAGCAGACATAAATCTGAAATAAGTCTAGAAATAGAGCAAAGGAGGAAAAGCTATATGGATGGATTAAAACTCCTTCTTAAATCAATATTTCTGATAAATTGTGACTAAAAACTGTTCAAATGTGAAAACTTTCATAGCACGATACAACAAATGCTGCTAAAGCTTGATAGCAGCAACTTTAAATCCCAGAAATACAGACACACTTGTTAGACTCAAAATTTTCTAATTCACGAACAATTAAAAAACAACCAACTTTGACCAAATTTCAACCCTCATTCTCAACGTTAAGGTAATAAAATGCACTACTTTGATGTTCAAGACTTACATTGAAAATGCTTTAAAACAGGGATGTCAAACTCAACACACAGGGGGCCAAAATCCAAAACACACCTTAGGTCGCGGGCCGAACAGGATAAACATTCATTGAACACACTAAAACTACATTTCTGAAACTTTAAAACCATAACTTCTTTACATAATAATGAACTAGATACATAGCATTACTTGTGATAATGCTAGCGTGAATACTGTAAGCTGAATTTGGCTGCTGAAGATGCTAGTGCTGATAGCTGAAGATGATGAAATTGATTGCTAAAAACGCTGAAGCTCATAGCCAGCAAAAATATGAGCTAAATGACAAATTAGCCTAAAAAACAAAACAAAAAAAACACTTCGGTTAGCCAAAACAGCTAGCATTTAGCTGAAAAAAATAGCTACAATTCAACATAGCCTAAAAAACTGAAAAAAAGCCAAAATTAGTCAAAACAGCTAGTGTGTAAATATTAGCCTAACTCAAAAACAGCCTAAAAACATAAAAAAGCCAAAAATGGCTAAAACAGCTAGCATGTAGCAGAAATATTGAACCCAAAATAGCCTAAAAAATCTCAGTAAATGGAAAAATAGTCTAAAAAGCCAGCAGAAGGCCAAGTTTTTAAACATTAAAACTGTAACTTTTTTAGGATAATTATGAATAATAAAAAGGGAGCATTATTATTCCAGCATAAATTAATTTAAAACTTAAATAACTTCCAATATTTTACTCTCCATAAAAATATAGTTTGTCAAATTATACAAGCTCAAAATAAATGCAAGATAACATCGGACCATTAATAACAATAAATTAAAATGATCTGGAGGGCCAGATCCGGCCCCCGGGCTCGACTTTGACACATCTGTTTTAAGATAAGAAAAAAAGTCAACAAACTGCCATGAACATGAATTTATTAATATATTCTTCCAGCTAGATAACGATGTCAAAGGGCATTAGGCTTAGAAATGGCCTGTCTAGGCTTCCATAGAAACAGAAAATTTCAAATTTCAATATTTAAAAGCCCAAATTTAACAAATTGTTGCCACATTTTTTATGAAAAACTAATAATCTGTAAAAACTGATGTTAAATGTTTTTTTCAATTAAAGTAAATTAAAAAAAAAAAGCAAAACCAGAGGCATAAAGAGGTCGATTAAAAGAGTTGAAGTTCTGCAGCAGTTTATAAAACTATTTCAGATATATTTACTCAAATATAAAATACTGAAGTAAAAGACAAAATTCAGGTTTAAATCAGCACAAGACAAATTCTTTAGCTCCTTCCTTTTAATGTGTTAACCTGTCATTTCATAAATCTGTTACACTTCTGAAACAAAATATAGGCAATTATACAGTATGTAAAACAAACCCATTTTATTTTACAATATTTACATGTCATAACATGTATTGCATCGTCAAAACAAAAGACAAAAGGCGAAATAACAAGAGAACAGAAGCTCCGAGGAGACAACACCGCCAGGAGTCAAACTTAAGTCAACAGTATCATGTTGTTTACATTATGGAGGCATTTTGGTCTAGATCTTTCCCAAAAAGTGAATCTGAATTAATTGATCAATCAGATTAATTAAAGAAATGATGAATATGATGTATTTCAGCATTTGAACAGTACAGACATTTTTTTCATATTTAATTTGTTTGGACACATTTTACTCTGATGTGTGATCAGTGAAACATCAGGAGGAGCATTAAGAAACCTGAAAAACACAAAATGAGGTTTTCAGGTCTTTTTTTTAGTCCAACTTTTTGAAAGTGGAACAAACAGATCATTTGCTGGGCAGTGGACAGGAAGTGATAAGGAAAAAGAAAAACTGAGTCACATGTTGCAGAGCAAGAGTCCGAACAAAAAAAAGTCAGAGTGATCCTCCTGTCTGTGTGGAACGTCGTTGGGATTCTCTCACAGTTTTCCCTTCTTTCAAAGCCAAAGCGTCGACGCGGGTCAGGATGTCCCGCTCTTAAAATAACAAATGGACTGTACTTGAATGTCTGACAGCTTTAGCTTCTATGTGGACACTTATGAAGGAGAGGTTAGCTCTAAACATCTGGAGATGCTCATCACAGCCAAAGACAGCGCTGGCCTCCTGCTGCAGACCCTCCACACACACGGCAAATTTACAAGCGTTCACTTTGATCTTTTATTTTATTTTTATTACAGAAGTCTGCCCTTTAAAAGCTGCAGCAGAGAAGGCTGAAGTCCAAACCTGCCACGGTTAAAAAGAAAAGGTTGTTACAATGCTGCGGTTTACACAGAAACTCGGGAGGCTGCAGCCGTTTTCTGCTGACGTCCACACTGATGAGCTTCAGGAAAGATCTTTGTCTACAGACCAGAGTGAATGAAAGGACGGGTTTAAAATCAATTCTCCATTTGTGATTGTTCACTCCGCAACACAAAGTTTCCAGTTTTTTTAATGATTCATTTTTAAATTAATTGGTTAAAAATTAACATTTTAGTGTGGACAGCTAATAAAACAAGAAAATTTTGCTTTGTAAAAATCAAAACACTCCAGAGTGGGGGTGGCTTTAGAACGCATTTGAAAAAGGAAGCCCCAAAAAAGGGTTTCTTGCAGCACAGATCTTTGGGAAATAGAGACATTTATGATGGTTTAGAAGAGAAATAAAGGATTATCTGTGCTGACTTTTTATGAATTGAATCAACGTTTTAATCAACATTTATTTTTGATACTCAACAAAAATCAACCTTTAACTTGTAACTTGTGATTTTTTTGAAACCTCAAAATGATACGAGAGTGTGGATAGGAGCCTCAAACACATCAAATGTGGACATTTATAACTAAATTTTATGGAAAACTTAGAAATATGATTATTTTAAAAAAGGATTTCTTATATATTAGGTTTTTTCTTATATTTAAAAGCAAAACATTTATTTCTTATTTAAAACGATGAAAGAAATGATATAAAACATAGCTAAATGTAATGGATTTATAAATGGAAGTATGTAGTGTAATGAAATAAACTGACATAAACACATTTGATGGTGATTTCTTTTTTGATAGTTTGGGAACGCAATGAAAAAAATGATGGAGAAATGTTTGAAATGGAAAATGAATTAGTGTGGACAAAGTGTCATGATGAACCAGTTTAAAGTGAGGTTCACTGACCCTACAAAATAAAAGCCAAACAAGTGCTAAAATCCATGTGAAATTTAGAAAATGAGTTAAATTGTTGCTGAAAATCAGATTTACTTCATACAAAGCATCATAAACAAAAGTATAATCCACACTGGAATGT
>NC_050526.1:14674168-14694736 GCF_002922805.2 Oryzias melastigma | reverse complement strand
AAAAAAAAACAAGGAAAAACAACAGGTTATCGTAGATTTGAGGCTTAAAAGAAGCTGTTTGCTAATCAAAAACGCTGTGGACAAAGTTGAATGATGAAATGGATAAAAAAAACAATAATATGACAAAAAGCTTATGTAAAAATAAAAAACATAAGTCACACAGCTCAACTTTGAAAAACGATGTGATGCTTAAAAACAAGTTTGATTTTACTTTGAAAAGACGATTTGTTCATAAAAAAAAGCACAATATATTTTATATGTATGACCACTTTAATTATCCATTATCTTTGTTTTAATAAATAATTAAAACAAAAAATGGCACGCGGAGGAGAAGCTTAAATGTCGCCAAAGATGCATCCTTTCAAAATAAATTGCTCCAGTTTCGACAAAGCTTTTAGTTGTCTGTTAAATTTAGAAAATGAGTTTTTTAAGGTGAATCTGACATTTAAGTTGAAGGTTTTTTGTATATTTTGATGACCTAAAGTGTGGTACGAGCCTCTCGAGGACTTCCTGTGTAAACGCAGCCTTTTCTTTTCCCTGCCGGCGCCTCATCAAAGCCCCGTCCATCCATAAACACAAACGGCAGCTGTGTACGCGGCGCTCCGCGTCCACGCGCTCACACAAGGTCATATGTTTTAATGACATCACATTTGTTCATGAAATACATTTCTCTCTGTGCAAAACTTTAACACCAGTGGTTTAATGCAAAATAAAAAAGGAAGCATTTAGAACAAAAACGTCTGATTAAAACAGCATTTAAAAAAAAATCAAACAAAAGAGTTTTACACGGACAGACCTCCGCTGCCCTGACAACGGTCGCTACGGTGCAAACGAGCAGGAAGTGATGAAAGCGAGCAGCCGGGGTCCTCATGTCCGAACCCGCTCGTCTCCACGCCGTCCACACAGACTCTTAGTGTTCTTCCAAAAATACTACATTATTATTATTACATTTATTTACAACAATTAAATAGAGGTTGGTTAAGCACTTGTGTGGTGATGGGTACTGGAGTAGTGACGGTGTTTTTTCTGTTTTTTCTAAAAAAGAATAACCAGGAACTAAAGGAGGAACGCCGTTCTGGCTGGTTGTTTACGTCATGCCACAATAAATAAAGGGACCGCTAAAAAAGAAAAAAACAGGGGGAAGAGGAGAGGGAGGACTAGTCTGCTGTGAGGCTTTAGCGCGAGCAGCCGTTTCAGCTCAAAGCAGGTTTAGTGTTAACAAGATCTTCGTTTTTTTTCCCCCAGAGTGCAGTCTGTCGACAAAGGCGACCTTTGCCGGATGAGAATCGTCTCCGCCTTCACGTGAACCGAGCTGGAGATGAAACACGGTTCACCTCCTGGTCAGAGGGGTGGAGGCGGTCTGAGTGTATGGGGGGGTACCAGCTGCTCCCGTCACGAGGCGTTCAGGGAGCGCGGGGAGTCTCAGTAGCTGTTTTCGTGGCCGGCCAGGATGTAGAGGTTGCTGTGGGCCGTGGGGTTGTCTGTGGGTCGACTCTCCAGCACCACCACCCTGCAGGCAAAGAGACACCACAAACACACAGAAAACACACATTTAGATGGGAGTTGTATTCAAAAATCCAAAACTCAGCTTGATTTGAACGTTTTTCATTTTCTGACACAAAGAGGTCACAGAAACCCATTCAGCAGCCACAGAAGATTTGGTCCCACCTGTGAAACCCTTGTTATTAGAAAACACCAACAAAGGAGGGAAACTCTGTTAAACCTGCAGAGAAGCCGTACAATCCCAAAAAGTCCACAATTCTTCTGATAGGAGAACAGGAAACTGAAACTGCCCAAATCCATCAGATACTGTTTCAAAATGAAAACCTGTTTGTTTAGTTGGTTTCAGACCTAATGACAAATCTTATCAATTTCACTGTGTTACATTTTTGACATTTAATTATATTTTATTGATTCATTATTATATATATCTAAAAAAATCAGTTTTACGGAAAAAAAAAATTAGAAATCCCAACAATTTTAGTGGGATGGGGATTTTTTATCATCACTTTCTGCATCTTAAAACATTTTATTGATAACATTTAAGCTCAGATTTTGGCATTTTCAGTCCTCCATATAAAAGGCAGCCGTCACCAGGATCAACTGTCTGAGTCAGACATCCTTCATTTTACAAAGAAAAGGAATCAGCATTTAAGTTGATAAAACAATCAGATAGAGGTGCATAATTTCAAACATCAAAGAAACAACTGTAATCGGGGGTGTTTTTACTCATAGTAAAACAGATTTTAATGAGTATCAATACAGAACAAAGCAGATCGAGAATCCCGACAGTGAGGGGCGGAGCTTGAGTCCGCCTGAGGACGGAGAGCAGAGAGTGTACCTGCGGTGAGTGACGCCTCTCTCTTCAGTGTCTGGATCTCTACCGTCAGTTCGTCTTCAGCAAGAAGACATCAGACAGACGTTAACACTGTGTGTGTATGAGCATTTGCATGTGTGCATGCATATGAATGTGTGCATGTGTGTGGGTGCGTATGAGTGTGAATGTTTCTCACCTGTCTGATCCCAGTAGTCTGAAGATACGAGTGCTGTCAGAGATCTCCTGAGTGATCTGCAGACAAACAAAACCAAACATTTAAAGAGAAAAAAAATTGGAGCATTTTTGAGGAAACTTTTCTCCTTCAGATGGTTTGGATGAAGCAGCTTTTAAAGAAAACAGTTTAAAAAAATGAAAATGTTTACACATTTCAACACTATGTGCTTTAGTTGTGTATCCACAACATTTACTTCAATCAAAGGTTTTGTCAAAATTATTAGCGTCATCACAACATGGATGCATTGACTGTATATCTTGTATACAGTCAATGCCTGAAAATCAAGGAGGATCAGCAAAAGATCAGATCAGTTTTAATATTACTCATTATAGGTAATTCACCATTTTAAAGTTCTTTTTTGTTTCATAGTTTCAATTATTTTTGTTTTTCCTTAAAGTTTGCAGCATCGTCAGAATGTTTTTACTTCAACGCATCATTTTCTGCAGGAAATTTGTGTAATGACAAATGAGTCTTAGTCCAGGTGGCGAGCCAATCGCCGAGCAGCAAAACAGTTTAGGGTGGATCTAAGTTTGGTGTGTGGACTGAAACAAAGCATTTCTGCACACAAAAGCTTCATAAAAAAGGGTTTTAGCATCACTTTAGCAGTAAATGCTACTGTTGATGAGGTCAAACCTCATTGGTCTTGAAGCTCCGCCCCTGCATGCCGTGTCTCCAGAAGGCCAGTACACTGTCTTGGAGGCAAACTGCAAAACAATATATAATAAAAGGCAATTACAGACTTATCTCCAGACATCAGGAAACTTCCTGGTGTATCATTTTGTTTTCAGTTCACCTATGGCTTCAATCTGGAAGTTAAAGGTGAGCTCGGCTGATAATTTCCGGCTGGATTTCAACCGGCCCTGGAGGTTCACTATCTTTATACATCCTGCAGAATGAGAGGAGGAAGGAGAAACTTCACTAAACTTCTACGGTTAGGCCTCAAATGAAGCAACGCGAGGTGAAGGCGGAGACTGACTGTCGAGGCAGACGAGGATGGTGTCCCTCTCCAGTTGCGTGACGTGGATCACACAGGTCTGCAGCGTATCTGCACACAGGAAGTCCAAAACGGTTATTGAGACCTCCTGATGTGTGGCAGAGAACAGCGCCGGGCAGGACGGGGTTCTGACCTGATTCTGGGAACCATGAGGAGGTAGCGTTTGGGTTTACGGTGCCAAACCGGACCACTTGATTCAGCTCGTTTCCTTTGCTGACCGCCACGCAGATCAGGGGGTACGTCTGCTCCGGGACCACCAGCATCTCAAAGACCTCCAGTGGACACGGCAGCGGGAAGTCGATGGTCTGCAGAGTCATGGTTATCAACGCCAGCTCCGACTTTTAGGGAGTAAAATCACTTACAATGAAGGAATAAAAGAAGAATTGGGACTGACCTTAATGAGCATGAACTTCTGCATAGACTCCACCCATTCCAACAGCATGACACTGGACTGGAAGGCTCCACACAGGTATTTATGACCCGTGTACGGGTTACGGACTGCAGGGATTTAAATAAAGAAATATTCTGAAAGGCAGCTTTAATCTTATTTTCTCAATATATGTCCTCCAGCATCATAAAAACACCACGAGAACATGCTAAAAACAACAAAAGTACATTTTTATTGCAGTGGGTCTTGAATTCTATAATTAAATAGGAATACAAAAAAATAGGGACTTAAATAAGAGACTTTTTTTTACACTTCCCTGCTTAAAATTAAACATCTGACTTAGTATTCACCCTGCTAGGCTGCAAAATCTAAATTTTAACCATAAAACTCACCAACGCAGCACTTCTGGCATCCTTTAGTGTCTGGAATTTTATTAGACACAGCAAACTTCCTGCAATCAGCACAAAAGAAGAAAAAAAAACAGTTATAAATGTCAGAGGTCAAGAAGAAGGAGGGAAGGTTGGTCAATAAGTGCTGGCTGTGACCTCCAGTTTGCTGCTGTGTTACCTTGGAATGATCTTATCGGGGAGTTTGTGTGTGGGAATGGAGACGGGTAACTTCTGTAACTGCCGGGCCTGTTCGAAGAGCCCGCTCAGGTTGTGGGAGTACAGCTGGGAGGCTTTTCCTGCGGCGAGATGATGTCAGATCAATCAGCACAGAAACAAAGAAAAAGTTCTGACACCTGCAGGTGTTCAGGGTGGTTTCTTCTGCGCTGTAGGAGTGGACAGAGGATAAATCACTGACTTTACATAACTGGACTGAGTGACCCCGCCCCCTTGTGTTCCAAATAGGAAGTGCTGGTTGGGTGACGTCACATTCAGTCCAGTTCTCTACCCAGATGAACAGAAGACTTCTCACTCACCAGATATGGAGAGCAGACAGTTGTTCATGACGTACAGCCACGTGCACCGCCGGGGGAACAACTGCAGGTAGACAGATTGAGCACACTTTTAACAACACAAAAGCCACCACGGCGCTAATTCCATCTGCAGCCTCACCTGCTCCATGGTGGTCTCGTGCAGCTCGTTCAGGTTCAGCGTGTAGATTCCTTCTTCAGCTCCAAAGATCAGATACTGATCTGAAACACACACAGCAGACATTTGTGTTGCTGTCCCCGCCTGGTCACACACAGTCAGCCCCCCACTCCTGATGCCTACCTCTGGTGTCGGGGTTAATCCAGGAGGTGGCGCAGTGGATCTTCAGAGGACAGCCGTTAAACACCTTAGAGAAACACGCACCCATCTGCAGAGGGAGACCAAAAAAAAACTTTACAATCTCTCAGTGTGCTTAACATTCTTCATCAATATTTGCTTTTTCAGTTAAAAAAAGAAGCTTTAAAGTCCCAATCTAATCATATGTTGATCTATAGTGACCTTTTTATTACATTTATACTTATTTTAAGCCTAAATAAAACAACTGTATTGTTTTCTAGGACATAGTTTCTGTAGAGCAGCAGTAGCTTAATAGAAACATGCCTCAATATGTGAATGGAACTGTTGGAGACTTTAATAAAGAAAAACTCAGAAATACAATTTAAGTTTAATTTCCTTAAATATGTTCTTCATAATTAGAAAAATGCTTCAAGAACATGTTAAACACATCAATAACACAATTTTCTTTAAAGTGAGGAACATATCTTTATCTAAACCAAACGTAAATTATCTTAAATCTTCGCAAAAAATGGGACTTAGTAGCAAATTCAATTAAACAGAACTCAGAACAAAAACAGGAATACTTACATGTACTTTTGGTGTTGGGGGGAGACCGTTGCTAACAGGCTTCTAAGGCAAAGAAGACGCACACATTAAAAAACTGATCCTGAAAATATTTACACTTTTTTTTCCTTCCTCTTTGTCATCTGGCTGCTCTCTTTAGGGATCACTACAGCTAATTATCATTTTTATCAAATGTAATGATAAAATGTATATTTATATATATCTACAGAGAATGAACACAAAGCATGACTTAACCTATGGTAGTTTATCTGCATATTTATATTAATTTAAAGATAATCTGTAGGAATACTGATCAGAATGTAAAATCTATGGATCAGGCTCACCACAACATCCTTCTTGTCTTTCCGCACAGGGACACTAGGGGGCATCGTGGACTGTTTCTCTGCTGCCCCCTCCCTCTCGCCGTTGTGAGGGGAGTTCAGGCCGTTACCTGGAAGCACACACGCCGCAGCTTTTGAACAACAGGGACCGCCGACAGCGAGCTCGCAAACACGGCTGACTGAAGCAACTCTGGACAAAAGCAGGAGTCAGGTGGAAAACCGGTGGGAGTGGAGCGGGACGGAGGGGGGAGCAGGAAGAACTCAAGAGGACTGAATTTAGAGAAGCAGCAGCAGGTTGACGGGGACGTCTGTTTTGGCCTTGCTTAAATTTAAACATGAGTGTGTGGTTTAATAAATCGTTTTATCAAAACTTAGATCAACATCTCCAGTAAGGCAGGATCCTGATCTTTTCACTCAGTATCATCACTTTCCTTTTTCTTTAAGTTTCTCCTTTAGGATAATATTTAATATTTTTAATTTTCTATCACATATCTGCACATTGCAGGGTGTCTTGAACCCCCAAAAATAGCAATTGTAATTGTTTTGTTTATGCAAATAAGATGAATTAGCTGATTCTGCCGTTGAGAAAAGAAGCTTTTCATATCGGATTTGCACCAATATCATAAATTAGTGCAAATCTGTTCATCTTTGATTCAGAATCCACTGCAATTATGCTAATTGTATAAACAGTTAAAGATTTACCATAGTGAAAACTACTCTAAACATGTTCTAAATGCTCTAAACATCTAAAGACGGATCTGCTGAGACAGAACCACGGAAACAGAGATCCTCATTTTGGTACATTCCTGGTTTTTAGTCTCGAGTGTTCTTATATGCACTTGGTTGATGACTTCCAGCTCGCAGATCCACAGGAAACCAAGCTCCTGATCTTTGAAAAGTGTTGATTTGAGGTCATCTTGATAAATCAACAGGAAAATCTGCAGCTGCAACTTCTTCAGCAGCATCTTCTTCAGCTGGAACTTCTGCTGCACCTCAGAATAGATGGATTGACATCCTGAGGTTGTCAACTGACACGTATCAGGAAGATGAGATCTATCTGAGGTTCAGTTTTCTGATCTTCTGTCTTCCAGTGACACAGTGTGAGGGGCGTGTCTTAACTGATTGGATTAATAACCAATCCGCTTGAGCAGGAGCAAATGATCAGGAGCAGCTCGAACAAAAAAAAGCGTTTTTGTTAATGGACTCATGAGGAGGTGATTAGACTGACTGATGGAAGACCAGACAACTGAGGGGCAGGGGGGGAGAGGACACAGAGGGTCTGCAGACACTACCCAGCTACGAATCAGCTGCTCTTACTCTCTTCCTCCTCCTGCTCCTCTTTCACCTCCTTCAGCACCTCCCACGCCTCCTCCAGCTCCTCCTCAGTGTGAGGCGCATGGAGCCACTCCCAGAAATGTCTAAAGCTCCCGTCATCGTCTGGAGGAGACTTTTCCACGTCTCTGTGCTTTGGGCTGTTGTTACCTAGACTACTGCGGCGGTGGGGTGGCAGCTTGGGGGGTGGAGGCCTGGGGGGGACGTTGGAGGGCGGCTTGGCGGGGCTCGGCGACTCTGGGGCGGGACAGCGTTTGATGGTGCCTCCTCCGCTGTCATCCTCGCTGTGGGAGTGGCTATCTTCTTGTTTGTGTGGAGGATGTGGTGATGAGGAAACAGACTTGGGCTGAAGAACAGAAATCAGTCCATTTTAGAAAAAACAACATAAAAATAAACAATTTCCAGCATGTGACAAACACTGGTACCTTAGGAGGAAGAGGGGGCGGGACCTTGGGCCTGATGATAGTGCTGGATTTACTGCAGATTAAAAAACAAATTAAGATCTAAAACAAAGAACAACCTGTATTTAAGCTTGTACCTTAAGAAGTCATGCGTGACTTATTTAGGTATTTATGCAAATGATGAAAGAATTCCCACAAAAGATATTTTCTCGTACGCATTGACACTTAAAACCTGTGAAGTCCTCAGTGAGACAGAAATCAAACAGCGGTCATAGAAAATTAAATAAACTGTGAGGGGAAAACCAATTAGCGCGACTTATGGCTCTGTATTGAGAAAATCTCTCAATAGATACTATTTTTCAGCAAAACAGTCAAGAATTTGATAAAACAAAAAGATTACTAGAGGGAAAAAATGTTTTTTTTTTATTAATTTGTTGCTTTGAGATGATCTAACATGTGAATTGGTGCTTTACAAATTAAAAACAAGAAGTTGGATTTTTTTCTCAGTTATTTTTTATGCCAAACAACTCACACATTAGCATGATGCTAACATTGTAGTTTCAAAGCTTTATGAACACTTCCTTTGCTTTTTTTTTTTTTTTTTTTATTTAATAGAAACTACGTGGACATTCAGGAACAGAGCCATAAAGTCGGCCAGAAAGTTTGATCTGGCTGGGCTGTGGCAGCTTGCAGAGTGTCAAAACTAAAAAAAATCCTCACACTAAAGAGAAACATCAGTTTTGATGTTGGTTGAATGTTTGATTTTGACCCAGATTATCTGATTCTAATATATATTTTTTTAATAAAAAGACTAATCTAACAGATTTTTAATAATAATAAAAATAAGACATGCTGACATTTTGAACAGATGTATTAGAAAGCCTCTCTCAAACGCTCCTATAAGCGCCGGTGTCCAGCCAGAGATTTCTAAGAAAGAGCTAAAGCTCACATAAGAAGTCTTTTCAGCCCCAGTTCTACATTCTCGCATCATAAATGTCAAACACAATATTCATTATAAACTCCACATTTCTCTGGAGAACTGAGCTGCAGTTCCAGAAGTGATAAAGTTATGTGATGGTGAATGAGGGGTGACTCAAACGGAGAGGAAGGAGCGGCTGTGAAGACAAATGGTGATGTTACAGGCAGAAAACATGCAATGATCAACCCCCAACTTCCATACAGAAACAAAAAAGGAAAACTCTATAGAAGAGACTCAAAAAACAACACAGTTTGTGCTATTAGACACACAGGTGAGGTAAAAAAGTAAGTAAAAAATGTAAATTATGGCCAAATGACAAGTTATTTTAACATTTGAATGCGTTAGTTTAAAGTAAGCTTTATCTAACCTCACCTGTTTGAAAGAGTTTCAAAATGCACTTTAAATTAAAAAACAGCAGTCTGGTTTATTTATCCTATAATAAATATTTTTTTTTAATTTACTTTAGTATTTGAACCAAAGGAAAACAGCTTTAAAGATCAACTCTGATAAAAATATGTTTTCAGTGTTTTTAACATGCTCTTGCGGCATTTTTCTCATCATGTCGGACAAATTTGAAGAAAATGTGTTTTTCCTGAGTTTTTCTATTTTAAAGTGCTATAAAACAAGAGCAGAAGAAAAAAATACGGTTTGAAATTGAGGCTATTTGTGAAAAAAAATACACTAGATGGGCAACAGGCTCCCTGTTCTGAACTCTCAGTGGAGGTGAGGGAAAGGGGGCCATACCCACCATTCAAAAGGAAAACTATTAGTGAACTACTGCTGCTCTATATCTAAAATATGTCCTAGAAAACAACACAAGCTATTTGATTTTTACTAAAAACAGCAAAATCAAAATTAAAAGACCACTGGAAACACTTTCCAGAGTGGGACTTTAAAGCTTTGAGCTACTGCTGGCTCTTTTGTTTACGGTATTACAGTTTTTATTAATAGTTCTAAACTTTCTAAAATCCTTAAATTCCAAAGGAAATTTTTAGATCAATTCTAGAACTGCAAGCAGAAATCTAATATAAAAACTTGCCTGATTTAACTTGTAATAAACTTTAGTAAATGTAAAATATTGAAATAATTTTTTCATTGTAAATATAAGGAAAACGTGATAACTGAATGCTGTTCATTTAAGAAAAAATATTAAGTTATGTTCAGGGATTTTTTAAATTATGTGTTAATTTGTTTAATTTCTTTTTTTACCTAATTGTCAAAATTTATTTTATTTTCCTATATTTTTTACTTACAATATATATGTTTTCATTAGTTATTGCATCCGTATAACCTACATGTTTATATTTTATTATATTTTCTTTAACTGATACTTTCAGTATCGTTGCACATGCGGACAGCAACAATAAAGGCATATTATTGAACATTTTATGGGGACAAAAAATATTTAAAACAGTCAAATTAAGTTGATTTCAGAAATTCAAACACTTTCTTTTGACATGTTACTACAACTTTTAATCAAAGTCCTCTGTTAGTATGTATTATGTCTCAATATATTCATATTTTTCACTTTATGTATAAAGAAAAGGTAATTTGACTCATCTACCAACTCTGAACACCCTTTTCAATGATTTTACTTGAACTGTTTTAATAGTAGCATTGAGAAATTTTAGGTTTTAAACAATTTTGAAGAAAACAGACTGAATCTGACAGGCCATATTTAATGACAAAAAAACAAAAACACGACGAATTCTTATTGTTGATTCATAAATTGTGTATTGTTTGTAATATGGTGACTTTTTCTGTTTGTGTTGCTCTTCTATGATATGAGGGGGTGGAGTAGGGGGTGGAGCCTGCATGCTTTCCCTGCAAAGCAGAGGAGACGAGCAGCATGAGCACAAACACAAACCAGCAGCAGGGAGGAACTCAGGAGAACTGGCTTTCTGCCCTTCCAAACATCAGACAGTACATGAAACACAGGAGCTGCGTAGCACGAAAACACACAAACACGGGTAGCTTATGCAGCGTGATGGTGTCGTGATGGCGGCGTGTGCTACGTGATGGCGGCGTGTGCTGCGCTGAGATGAAACTGTGACAAAGACAGGGAGAGCCTTCGTCCTCCTCGTCCTCTCTATGGAGACGAGAAGGCCGAAGCCTCTGGAGTCTGAGAGAGAACTTACTGAGTGTGAGTTTCATCATCATCATCTGCACCATCATCATCCTCATCATCCCCTAAGTGTGCCACATGGCCCCTGGGAGAGGAGGTGAAGACATGAGGGGGAGCATAGGGGAGGGGAGAAGATTGATTTGGTTCAAGAAGGAGAATAGGAGGAGATTTGGGAGGAGAAGAGCAAGCAAAGAAGAGAGACGACAGGAAGAGGAGGAGATAGAAGGGAAGGGAGAGCTGAGTGAGGTCAACAACTACCTCTGATGGCTAATCCAACAAATCTGAGAGGACTGATCCACTTCCACAGTAAGAAAAATCAACACTTTTAAATGTATTTAAAAAAATACTCGACTGAAAAAATAACCTGAAATATTTAATACATTTTCAGATTTTGATGCATTAAACCAAAAATAAACTCCTGATGCTACGATCACACAGCAGCGCATTTTAGCCGTTCAGTCATAAAATGACTCCCGCATCATCGTGGGTCCGGAGTTTAATATTCCAACTTTGGTGAAGAATTTACAACAACCAGTCAGACAGTGAGTTTTGACCCATGACGCGTCGATGACCAGCAGGTGTAGTCCAAAACCAACATGGAGAAGAACCTGATTGTTCTCCTGAATTTTATTATTTGTATGGAGACAATAATATTAAGATACTCTGTTTTTATTATTGTTTTTATTTTTTCCATCATTGGACTAATGCGGGACAACAGAGTAAAGGAAGTGGCGTTGAAAGCGGCCGTCACTAAGACGCAGGTCCTGCAGTAGCTGATAAAGATCACCGTACTGGGAGAGTCTCTGCATGATCTCATGAACCCAGACATGGAGACGTGATTACTGACACTTTTGTAGAGCTCTTCAAAATAAATAAAGCTGATCTCTCATTGTCATTGACTATAAATGAGATATACAGTCAATGCTTCCATGTAGCGATGAGGTTAAAAACTTTGGACAATCACTCCTTTAAGAACATATTTTTGCACAAACGTCAAGCATCAAATTCGATGCGTGAATCGCGCTAGGTGTGAACGTAGCATTAGAAAATGTCGCCTTTTTTTTTTAATTAGCTGAATTTGACTCAAAACAGGTTTGTGGGGTAGAAACCATAACAGCATCCCATTAAAGATATGATCACGACTGATGAAGGCTGGCTTTGAATTGAAAGTATTTTTTATATATATAAAACTGGTTTTCAAATCTGGACTTTGGCTAAAAACATTTAAATTAAACTGAGATTTATTTAGCTAAAAAGCTTAAAATGTTTTACACAGAAACAGTTTGACACAATCAGGATTTTTCAAGGATAAAACAGCAGCTCAGTTCATTGGGTTAATGTCTGTGAAAGAATCAAAGAGCCAAGATAGAAAATATCCTATGATAAACACGTATATGATAGGATATGAAAGTCTGAGTCACTGCTCATTTCTTTTAGGATCCAAACTGTCTTGTAATCTTCCAAAAGAGTCTTAGTCAAGAGTTCTTTGACTTCCCTTTAACTTGTTAAAAATCTTGTACCTAAAAATTGATCTGTAATTCATTAAAAAATGTTTTAAAGTCCTACAGACAACCAGGAGAACTCTGACAAAGATCTTTCTTAAAAGCTTGCGAGAACGTTTGGATCACTGAAAAGAAAGTAAAAGAAATGAGACTCAGACTTTTAAACGTTACCTGGAAACTGCTGCTAAAATTAGTGTCCTCCACCAATAGCATGCAACAACTGCTGTTACTTTTTGACTATTTGTTATAAGAAGAGAAAGTAAAAAAGATCTTTCGATGGCTGATGCTCACAATGTGGGGATGACAGATCTGTTGGGTTGTTTTCCATGTAAGACCCCGAGCAATAACTGCAGCTCTGTTCTGTCATCTCCACCAACACATCCTGGAGGATGCTTTTCTGTTGAAGCTGTGTTCCTCTAGGTTGTTACTGTCTTGGTTCACATTTTTATGTTGTTGGACATTCAAACAGGTACACTTCCTGAAGTTTGATGGAAAAATACCTGAGGTGCATATGAGGTTATGTCTGCATTCCCTCACTACTCCCTCCCTAACCCCTAAAAGACTATCTGGATTTTAATGAAGTTTGGACAAATTGTGTTTTGATGATGAAAACGTGCATGATTTATAAAATGTAAGTGTAAATATACATATATTTTTCCAAATGAAAATTCCCTTAAACGCAATGGATTATGGTCTAAAATCACAGATCTAGTTATCATTGATACATACTAGTTTTTTGCAGAAACGCTTTATATAGCGCACTAGAGTAGAAGTAGTCACACAACAGAGCTGCATTTTTAAAGCAACGACTCCTCCTTGAACTAGTCGGCAAAGGTGTACTAACTCACAGGACACTATTTAGTCAATAGAAAATCTACAGCATCTCATTAACTGACAAAATGCAAACAGAACTGCTTCTAGGTTAGATTCATTGACTGAAAAAGAGAACTGGATGAAGTAACCCCTCCCCCTTCACGTTCCAAACAGGAAGAACTCACTGTCTCCAAGAAGCCCAAACCCCATAAACAGCTAGTCATTACATTAATCAGAATAACATTCTTGCTCTGAAACATTTTTTAAAATCTTGTTGATAATCCTGATTTTTTTTTGTAATTCTAATTATCTAAATTATAAACTGACCTAAGATGACCTAATGAAAGTATGTGGTCTCGCACCGAGCATTTGAAATGTTTGAGAGATTTCGTGTAGTCGGCTATCACGTGGAATGGGTGTGGGTATCAAACAAACTCACTCCTGATTGGACCGGACTTGGACCAATCACAGCTTACTGACATCATCTGGCCCGAACAAGTTGACATCCGTATCGCGACAAAATAGCAACTGAAACGACTGCATTTGGTTGGGGCTGAAAGAAAACCCTTTTCTATGGGCGACTACTCACTCCATCTAGTTCTCGTATACAGTCAATGGTTAGATTTAAAGCTGCTCTTCCAATTTGAAAGCTCAGAACCACAGTAAGGAAAGCTCTTCTCCAAAAACATGTCAAACTTCTACTATGGAAAGTTTGACCTCCGAGCAAAAGTGATGGTGTTTGTATTGTCAGGGTCACCACAATTTAAAAAAACCTGGCATTTTTTAAAAAAAAAAGAAGTTTTTGTGCTTAGAGGAGGTGGTTTTTGGGACGAATAAAAATATTTTTTTTTTTGCAAAACTGCAATGGAAACTTTTTTTTAAATAAATGCGCTTCTTGGTATGAAGTGTCTGTCCTGAGCACTGTACAGCGGACGCCTCCAGAGATCCCACAGCCTTACAGCTCATTATAAGTTATGTGTCATACGGAATCATGCAGCTGCTCCGTAAAATCATAAACCAAGATTTCCTCGTCGCTTCATCTGTAGCTACACTTTTCCGGCTTGCAGCCTGAATTAGACGCGCAAGTCTCCTTTGAGGACGAGCGCGAGTGCCGTGAAAAACCTAAATAGGCCTTGTTGTGTTTTCAAACAGGAAAAAGGGTCCAGCATGGTATTTTACATGATCTAAGATGCATTGTGGTTCCATTAATATTGACAGAGTGGTCGAAGACTCGTTCTAATCTGGTCACGCTGAGTGTTTGTGAGTCACCAAAACACAGTCTGTTTGGCTGCAATGCAGCAGCTCAGTCCCAGAAAATCAATATGAAGAAGACGTAATGTTATTAAAAGAAAAGAGAGTTTTCTGCACAGATCCAGAGAGACTATCATATGATCCATCTAATAAAGAATTCACTACGTGGGGATTACTTCAGATAAAGCTGCAAAGAATCAAGTTCTGCAAAATGGGCAGTGTTTGGATTAGGAATTCAGCTTTGATTCATGCAGTTCCTTAAAAGACCTTTGGGGCAGAAGCGAGCAAATCTACATCGATTTCAATGTTAAAAAAATGATTTTACACCAAAAACAAATGAAGTTCAGTAACAATTCCTTTGATTGATATATTTTTTAGATTTTTTAAAGCTCAAATGTGTGCATTATTTTGCACAACCTCCAAAGATTTATTTTATTTTAATTTAGTTGATGATTTTATTCCTCTGTCAATTTCGATGGTGTTTTTTATAATGCAAGTAAGACTCATTTTCAACAAAAAATGGCTTCCTTAAGATGGTTTTTAAATTAGTTAAATGCCCAAACAATTTTATTGAGAACATTTTCTATAAAAACACTAAAATGGTGCTGGTAAAAAATAAATAGATACATTTTTAAAAAGTCATTTCCACAGTTCATATTGTAACAAAATCAAATTTTCAAAATACTGTGCTGTCGTACATTTATTAATTCATTTATTGTTAAGTTTTAAACATTGTCAAACACAAGTTACTATGAATATAAGGACTCTCACTCTCCAAAGTAAAAGTGTTCTGGAAATATGGATGAAATGTTGATTTTCTTACTTCCCTGATTAAATTACCACAGAAAAGTGCACATACCCTTTTTGGATTTTAGCAAATAGGAGTTTTTCTTTTCTCTGTCAAGTTCCTCAAAGCCCCTCGCATCTTCAGCTTCTCGAGTTAGCGTGCACATTTGTGAATGCGCAGGAAAGCTGTGTGTTTTCGTGTGAGTCAGTCTCTGCAGCTTTTCCCCGGCGACACCAAAGCGTGAAGCAAGCAAGAAGCACAGACAAAACCCAGCGGAACCCCGAGTCAGCGCGGGTCACTAGAGCAGGAAACGCCTGTGATTGGTCGATTAGTCTGGCTGTTAGGATCTGATTGATGGTGGGTGAGTGCGGTTAGATCAGGGTAGATAAACCAATCAGGAAAAATGGACTCACCTCTGCTGGAGCTCCTCCTCTACAGATTTGAGAAGACTCCTGTTTGTTAGAGAGCAGAAAAAGAGCGAATCAGTGCAGAAAAAACATGTTTCTGTGGGTCGTTGCTGCTTTGAACCAGCAGGTTCTGAACAGCTTCACAAATACAATGATTTATTGCAGTTTACCTTTCACAGTTTCGTAGGCTTTTCAGAGCAGTTTTTTTTTTTTTTTTTACAGTGCACTGGTTCTTCGAGCTCTGTGTCCTGATTGGCTGTTGACGTTGTCAATCAATTTACTAAGAGAATGCATGTAACCTGCCAAATTTACATAAATCTTTGATCGCGATCAGATCTTTGTTTTCTTTTTATAATACTAGACTTGTTTTCTATGAAGGTTTGAACTTTGATAGCTTAAACTAGGGAGAAAAGTGTGAAAATGCTCATGTTTGTGTGTAATAAGGAAGTTCACTGCCTTAAAATATCTGTAATCCCACTTTGTGAATTTCACCTATTGTGGGACATTTTTAGAATGTAACTTGCAAGGGACAACAAGGGACTACTATATTTGAAAATTTGGACAAAATCACTTTGTAAAAATCAAATGAAAATGAAAAGAAAGAAAAGTGAGAAAACAAACACTAAATGAATAACACCTACTTATTTCCTCCTAGCAGACTCGGTGAATCGCTGCCGTACTCCAACTGCAAATCCTGCAACAGAAACAACTAAATCAGTGCTGTGAGACTTTTTTTTTGCAATTCCTTAAAAATGTTCTGTCATTTTAACTCTACAGAGAATGACTGAGACCCTCCTTTACTATCAGCAGCTGGTCATTTAGTTGGAATCATAAGGTTTCATGTCTTGAAACTGACCTAATTTAAGGATTAAACTCATAATTCATACATTCACTTTGATGAGTTTACTTAGGGCTATGTTTGTTTTGTGACAATAAAAAAATATATTAAAAATTGTCTTTTTAGTTAAAGTCCCACTCTGGTCACCTTTTGATCTGTTTACAAAGCCTCCCCAGTGGTGTTTTTAATTATGATTATGCCGTTTTTAGCCAAAATCACAATAACATCTCACATAATTTCTGCAAAGAGGTGGCAGTTCTTTAGAAATTTGCCTTTCAAGTTGTGGGTGGGACAGGACTCCCAATGGACAGGAGCAACCCCGTTCCTCTTTCCATTGAAGAGAGCACTCCATTTGCTCTCCCATTAGCTTACAGCCCCTCACACCCTCAAGCTAACATCAACGGTGCAACAAAAATGGTGAGCAATAGTGGCATTGTAAGCCAGATGTCTGCTCGAACAAAGAAAACGTAGACCTACACTGTATTATCTCATTGGAGTGGGTCTTAAAAAAAATTAAATGTTCAAAAAAACAAATTTGTTTTAAAAAAAAAAGTCGTGAGATTAAACCTTACAATTCCTTTCAAGTCGAAAATGCTGCGTTCACTGACGTCTGCTGGCTGACAGCATTAGTGAAATGTTGCTCATGATGCAGCAGCGTGAACACAGACTCATGAGCTGTTAGCAGCTGTGTGAGGACTCAGACTGAGGTCAGCTTCACATCAGAATCCGCTACAATAAAGCTCATGAGGTGAACTTCTGAAGCTTTTCATGAATAACATAAAACAGGAGGAAAAACATGAATAATATCAATTCTAATTTGTCTCAACAAACTTATTTTTTTAATTAATGGAAGCCCCTTTCACACATTAAATTATGAGTATCTTGTCTTTTAATGTACATATTGTGATTATTTTCAATTATAATGTGAATGTAAGAACATTTTTTTTTTATATAAAATTGAATGTTTAACAGCCTTTTAGCTAAATTTGGAGTTTACATTTTGGTATCAGACAAAGATCAAATATTGCGCATCATCTGACAAACGTCGCTTAAATAGAAAGCTTTTTGAAGATTTTCTTAAAGATGAAGAAGCTTTAACACGTTGCTGCTTTACAGCTTCTGCACCTTCAGATCTGCTGTTTTATTTTTTCAAATATCTATATTTTTCTTGTTTTTAAGGGACATATTTAATTTCAACAGCTTGCAATTTGATGATAAAGTTGAAATGATGCAGTTTAATAGTTACTGCTTCAAAAACATTACAAAAGAATTTGTTGTTATCACTGATGCCTTCAGGATCATTGCATGATATAGGAATAGGTAAGACTTTTATTTTTTACCCAATTGGCAGACTTTTTTAACTTATTTAAAGAAAATCTGCAAATGGTGTAAGAAATTTTGACTAATTTCTAAGGGGCTTTTTTCAGTGTAGATCAATAGACTCCATGGACTTTTTTTCATGTAATATCTGTGTGTCAAATATCATCACACAAATGTGACACATGACATGTGTAAAAGGGGCTTTCTTTCAGGAATCTTTGCAATGAAGGTTTTTTTTTATTATTATTATTTACTTGCTCCAGCTTTTGAATGATCCAAACCCAGAGCTTCATGTTCAACACAGTTCAGTCTGACACATTTGTTGACAACAATTCACATTTCTAGATCAGAGAAACATTGAATCAGATGAGGACAGAGCAAAAGAGCATGCAACCAGTAGGACACCAGCCGCAAAAGATTAAGAAATATAAATGAAAGATTTCTAAAAGCTGAACAGGAGTAGACAGAAATCGAGGGTTCTTGTGAAAGAAACATCACAAACATCAAATGCGTCTCTGTGGGAGTTACTGAAGTCTGCGCCTGGCCACTGTTGGCTCTATCCATTGACTGCAAAGGAGAACTGGACTGAGTGGACCCTCCCCCTCGTGTTCCAAACAGGAAGTACCCGCTGGTTCCAGGAAGTCAAAATCCCATAGACTCCTACTGATAAATTAATCAGTCACTATTTGTCAGAATAAACATTCCTGCTCTGAGTCTTCTTTTAACATCTTATTCATAATCCTACTTTTGTTTTATATTTTGTTTCTTTAGTGAAAGTTATTCAAGTTATAAACAGACTGATCAGATGCCTCAATAAAAGAATGTGGTAGATGTGTGGCCTTCCAACAAGCTCACTACCGATTAAGGAGAGCGGTGGCCATAGAAACATTAACTCAGATCAACTCGAGCCAATCACTGCTAACTGAAGCTTACTGGTTCCAACATGGCGGCATTCGTATCGCCAAAAAATGGCGATTGAATTGACTTCATTTGGTTGGAGCTGGAACTCTTTTCTATGGGTGATGTCACACTGGCACTGTGCAGTTCTCATATACAGTCGATGGCTGTGTGGTATAATTTGACCGTCCAGTGCAAGTTGGCATTAAACACCAGTTAGTGAAGATGAAGAACCAGGAGAGTAGAACCAACACTGAACAAATGACGGTATTGGCCCTCTAACCGCTAATACAGAGACAGAAGGGCCGAAAGACGACGTGAGGAAACAAGACGAGAAACACAGATGAAAATAGAAAACAAGAAAAAAAAACAGACATGAAAGAGATGAAAGATGATCGGAAAAGAAAAAAATGCGGGTTTGACTCGGAGAGGCCGAAGAACAGAGAGGCTACTACCAGATTAGATCTCGCTGTATAGTAGAGCTCCTCAACACAGTCCAGATAGGGCTCAGAATCACACTGGTCAGCAAGACAGAGAGAGACCGCAGTTAATACATTAACCTGGACTGAAGGGGGCAGCAAGGGAGTTGGGGGAGGGGGTGTGAAAAATCAACCCGTTAGAGCAAAAAAACATGAAAGACAGAAGGGAAAATACCAAAATATTAGAGTTGGGTATAAGTGAAAAACCACAAAAATAGAAAAGAAGAATGATGGAACCTAAGATAAAGTTTAGAGAGAGATATCTTACAAAATACCAAAAAAACTGAAGCTTTCCTCCTTTCCTCAAACCTTTTACACCCCCCCCCCCCCATTAGCCTCCCAATGATGCTCATGGAGTTAGGGGAAGATAGATGCCTAAGAGGAATTGTAGATTTCCTAAGCTTTTAGATTCAAGATGGTGGCCTCTTCCTGAGGTCAAAGATCAACAAAACTCTGGCTGTGGTTGTAGACTTAAACTGTGTGTGAAATTTCCTCAAGATCTCCCAAAACAAAAGCTTTCTTTTGTCATACTGAAAATGTCAAAACCGCCAAATTCATATTTTGCTACAAAAATGCTCGACAAGTCGTAAGTCGTAAGTCCATCCCATAATAAGTTCAAAAACTTTCGTGAGCTTTGACTCCTTAGTAAATTTTGAAATATAGTCTTCTAGCGTCATAAGAGATTTTGGCTACATTCATTTTTGTGGACGTTATCTCTGGCTGTGATGTCATAGTTTCCTCAAAATTCATTTTCACCAGGTAGTAGGTGTATATTCATTTTTGGTGAGTTTTTGAGTATGTGGCGGGGATGACATTTTTGCTCAAAGGCGCAGGAAGAAAGAAGACCTAGCCCTTGAAGTCCAGGACTACTGTGGGCCAGGACAATCCGAATAGGAATTGATCGAATGCAGAAATGGAAGAAAGGATTTGATGGTTTTCTTGGAAAATCCAGATGATGGATAGAGGTGAAGGAAGTCCACGAGAAACAGGTAGAGGGCATGAAAGCACTCCAGCACCGTCCCACCCTGCTGACCCAACAGCATCTTTAGTTTGAATATCAATGACCTGCTCTGAAACGTGAGCACACTCCCCCTTCATAACAGGAAGTAAACCCAAACAATAAAAGCATTAAGAACATCAGATTTATGACAAAAGTCTGAAAAATGACATAAAGTTATTTTTATTACCATTTATAGTTCTATTAAAAATCTGAACACCGCTGTCAGTGTAGAGAGGTGAATTTCGTAGGTAAATGGTGAAAAAGATTCAAGGGTTTCAGTTAGAAAGTTCATCTGCGCTATAATGATTTAAAATTACCAGAACTAGTTACCTCTTTCTTTAAACTTTCAATGAATAATATTTTCTCCAAAATATACAAACTCTTATG
>NC_050526.1:14568375-14670848 GCF_002922805.2 Oryzias melastigma | reverse complement strand
TCATCTGCGCTAATAGTTTCCATGTTTTTGGAAAATTCAAAGAAAACACTAAACCTTCCCTAAATATGTGTTTGAGCACCAAAGCAAGCGTGTGTAGTGTGGATGTTCAGAAAGCAAAAAGCTGCAACCAGCCGGCGCCGTGCTCCTAGCCCACTCACCGGTTTGTGATGCGGCTGCGTTTCCTTCTCCAACAGCGGGTTAAACTTCACCTGGTCGACTGAAAGAAGAAGACAGAAAAGTTGCGAGGGGTGGGAAAGACAAACGGCAGAGGCTCCGCCCAAAACCACAGACTCACAATTGATCTCCGACAGCGTCTTTCCTTCCCTCACGCTCCTGCTGGTGGAGCGAATTCGGTGGGGAACTGAAACCGGAGACTGGCGAGAAAGAAAGTTCACGTGGATTATGCAGGACTCTTGGATCGGAGACACACACAGATACTTCCTGTTTGGGTAGGACATGATAAACAAAAACCCTACAACTGTCTTTTCTAAACAAGTAATTATTAATTTCTCTTTCATGATCAATTTTCAAACGGTTGGTAGTTCTTTAAATTAAAAGGGTCGCCATTCATACATCGCTATAAAATCTGAGCCCACACACAATATCAAGATCCTATCAAGACCACTTGGTGAGCTTGTAGAGCAAAAATGTTCATGAACATTTTTTACGGGCATCCTCGGGGTTACAGGTCATAGCGAGATGCAGGCACTGCGCAAAGGACCCGTCAGTGTTGTTTAAGTCATAAAGGCGTGCTCCCTGAATGCAGCATGACTGTTAAAAATCAGGAATTAGACAATCAGAGTGTAGTTTAAGTTGACATCCTATAGGTATTCTATGTGCACTTATTTATCACGTGCACACCCCTTGTATTTTGCTTACTAACGACGAGAATGTGGCGGAAGGGATTCGTACGACAGCATCACTCATACGTCATAAGTACGTGCAACTTCCAAAATCCTCGTAAATCCCTGATGATACACTTACCACGCGCTCAACAATTGTACATTCTATTTTCATGATGTCCCTCGAGGTGGCCACACAGAGGGAACAGCAGGACACACATGCACACCCCTTACCATGCAGCTGCACCTCTCTATAACGTGATAACCTGCAGCATTCCAACGGGTCAACATCTGTACGAGTGCTAGTGACTAAGTCCTTAGATCCTCCCTCAGCTTAAGATCTAATCATTGGTGCTTTTACGTCTCAGCTGGTTCTTAAAAAACAGAAGGATGCCAGCCCTCGAAACCCTGAGTCTAATACCTCTGATCTATAAGGTGGTAGGTAACTGCTCCACTGTGCCTTCTGTATTGCTCCACAATACAGAAGAGAGAAACAACCAAAGAAAAATCACACCATGCTGGTAAAAGAGCAGAGATGATCTCCGTCAAACTGTAGTCTTTAGTTCTGGTCCAGATCTCACCCTCGTGGCTCAAACCATAGTTAGTGCACGTCAAAAAAAGGTACGATGAAGACGGCTTTCATTAATGTCACAACCTGAAAGTCAAAACTTCTTTTAATCTGCCAACATTGTGACACTCTGGAAACCATCTTCATCCAGGTTTTAGCTGCAGAACTGAAAGGAACTCAGACCATCGTCTATGATCCATCATCTCCGTCATTCTAAAGCCAAAAGTCGGTTCTGGTCTGGGCTCAGTCAGTTCTGCAGTTTGGCTTGAGGAAAAATCCAAAACAGTTCTTGTTGAAAGCACATCAAAGCAGCCGGCAGTGATACCTTCCTGCGTGCGGCGAAACGGGGTGCACGGCGAGCACCGGGGCTTATGGGAAGAAAATGACCTCTGTACTTAAACTGAGGAGCAGGGGAACAAGGGAGGGGGTTAGAAGGCCAGAAAAAAAGAAAAGTCAAGCAGGTGGAAGAAAATAAAAAGCAGTGGATAGATAGGGGCTAAAGGAAGGGAAAAGGTGGCTGAAGGGGTGGGGTTAGGAGGAAATGTGATAAGAAAAAAAAATCAATCAGGGGGGAGAAAAAAGTAAAATCCCTGCGGCAAATGATCACTTCTCTGCTGACCTGCTGGATCGGAACTGAACTGTGAAGGGTCAAAGGTTACCTCAGGCTCCGGTTCGTCGTCATCAAAGTCGTTGAACGTGCTGTGGTCGGGGTTGTTGGCTTTGTCTAGCAGCTCGATGGCGAGCGTCCGGCTGAGAGGTTGCGTCACAAACGGGTGCTGAAGGAGAAACCCCAAGTTGTTACTTGCAAAGAAAAATTCACCTGAAATGTCTTAATTTAGGCCCCTCCCATAATGGGAACAGACTTGGATGGAATAGGCGGAAACACTGACAAATTGTTCGGTTGCTTTTACAACAAAAACACCAAACCACCAGGGAGAATCACAGAATACCAGCAGCTGATCTTTTGAGGTCGTTATTGTCCAGAACAAGCTCTAGATTTCACTTCCACACAACTGTACTTGGTAGATATTTCAATGTTTTATTTTATTTTTGAGATCAAAAGTGACATTCGATTGGGGTGTGGTGTTTCTTTGATTGAGTCCCCAAATTTAAACCTAACTGAAGTTCTAAAAACAGGCCGGCCTGTTTGTCCCGTCCATTTTAAGAAAGGACAAACTGTTCAATGACTTCATATTCCCATCCAAAAACCTAGAAAACCAGCTGCAAATGAGTTTATTGCACAGGATCAGGTACAGTTTTAGCAAAAGTCATAAATTATTGTTTGTTCTTCCAGCATATTTCACCAAATACATTCAATAGAAACTCAGAATATGTCATATTTATTTTCTAAAAAGACATCAGCAAAATGTTACCCTGGGCCTTATATTTAAGTGCAATGAGGGAAATTAATTCAAAATTATGCAGAAAAATGTGGTTAGGCCTTCGTCATAAATGCCCTAACGGGTGAGCCCAGGGTGTCTGCAGGAAAAATGGTTAAACTGAAGAGGCCCACCCAATATATCGAGATCATAGAACGCTCAATGAGCCTGTTGAGCGAAAACGTTCAAGAACCCTTGTTTGGTGCGTTCTTAAACATGCAACAGATGCCTGGTGTGAAACAAGCATTATAGTTCAGTGCATATTATAAATGACAATTTTAAATATATACCATTTATTTTAAAGTGGGCCTTATAATCTGATGCACCCTATAGTGCGGAAAACATGGTAGTTAATCTAATTGTGGTCGCATAAAAATTGACGTATTTTCAACCTTATTACTAAAGAAATAAAGAAATATGAACATTTTTGCTGCAAACTGAGCTCTTAAGTTGCAGACCGATCCAATGAGGCAAACCAAAAGTTCTCCCTCGTTCTGCTTTGTGTCAGAAATCTACAGTTCCACTCATATCCGCAGAATCAAAGGACAGCATGTCGATTAATGAGCTTCACCTGCAGGAGCTTCTCCGCCGTGGGTCTCTTCTTCGGGTTCTTGGTCAGCGCTAACTTGACAAAATGATGAAAATTATTCGTCCTGTTTGACAGAAAAACAAACAAAAAGAGGGAGAAAGTGTTACCAGTCTGATCTTGCAGGTCATCTGTCATCTCTACAGGTTGTTGCTGGATCATTTGGAAACAGAAAAGAGGATCTCACCACTTCAGTTTGTCTTTCAACTTCGGAGGCTGGAAGCTGCTCTTGCTCATTAAGAAGAGCGCCCTGAAAGGAGAGGATAAACTCAGACGCCAGATCTTTCCATCTCCGCCCCAGAGCTTTCAGAGTGACTGAAAACTAGAGCGTCGCTTCCTCTCTTACTGAGGAGCGAAAGAACAAAAGCGGCGCATGCAGACGAGGTACCTCATGGGATGCAGCTCAAACATGGGCGGCTGCAGCTCAGCCAGCTCGATTGCAGTGATGCCCACCGCCCAGATGTCACACAGCTGGTTGTAACCTCCTTTCCTCTCCACTGCTGCCACCTCTGGAGCCATCCTACAGCAGGAAGACCAACAAATGTTCATAAAAATAAACAATGTAAATGTCTGATAAAATAACTTCTGCACATGTCAGTTTAAGATGAGTGAAATAAACAAGATAAGGCAGAACATTCCAGGAAACATTTATTAGAGTGCCCCCCCTGCAGTAGAGTGTTGTATTTCACACCCTCACTGCACCAGCATGCATCCCTCCATGAGGTATTTAGGGAAGGGATGCAGGAAAAACAAGCGCACCAGTATGGCGTTCCGATGAAGGACTTTCTTTTCGCCAGAGTCGCTGTGATCTGTGCGGACACGCCGAAGTCAGCTGAGGAGAGAAAAGAGCAGACAAGTCAGCGAGGAGGGGGGGGTGAAGCCACAAAAAAAAGGCAGGGGGGGCAGAAGTCTCACTCTAACCCAGTTTGACGTAGCCGTTGTCTGTCAGCAGGATGTTGGCTCCCTGACGGAGACGAAAACACGACGCGTTAAACAAAAGCAGAGGAACTTTAATCCAAAGTCAGCAGAAGACAAATGCCAAAAACCACACATAAACAAACACACACGCACTGCAGCCTGGTTAAGATATTTATTAACTAGATTAAATAAAAAGATAAAACAACTCACCTTAATGTCTCTGTGCATTTTTCCCTTATTGTGCAGGTAATACAGACCCTTGAAAGAGAAACAAACAAGAGTTTATTACTTTGAGACTTCCTTGCATTAAAACAAAGGAATAGTAAATAGTAGATACTTATATAGTACTTTTCTACCTTGTCTTACTGTGACAATTCCATTCACCCATGCACACACATTCACACACTGATGGCTTACAATAACAAAACCTCAACTACCACATGCAATGTGGGGTTCAGTGTCTTACTCAAGGACACCTTAAAACTGTCTGTGTGCTGCCCCCTAAAGGTTGGATTCAGGTACTACAGTTTAATTTTGTGATTGGTCAAACCATGTAAGTTTCAGAAGTCCCACGTCATGATTTGCAGATCCAGTAATGATAACAGTCTGTTCCCCAGCCCCACCCCTCTGACTGGATTTTCAAATTTCGACTGTGGGTGGAGACAACCTCCAACTTCACTGTTTGGTTACCCTTTAAGTTCCAGTGTTGATATTCTATTGACTTTCTTAACTCTTCAACTGTCCACGCAAGTAACCTAATTACAACATAAAATTAGCTGATGTGGAAGAGAAAAGTGGGTATCAGTGCAAACCCAACATGGAAAGTAATATTTTCTCCGCGTCAGAATTAGCCGATTCACAGCAATCACATAAATGGTTTAAGAGTTACGATGTGTAATTAAGTGTCACCAGCAACATCTCTGATGCTAAAGGGTTAAAGCCACTTTTTAAAATTTGGATTGTTTGAACTTGGCAGGAGTCTGCTGAAAAAATCTAATGAGCACTATTTATATAAATTCTAACAAGCTGTCTAGTCACAAGGTGCTACGGTTCTGAATTCTTGTGGAATTTCTGCTTCCGGCTAATGATGTCGGGGCAGCCCCTTGTCTGCAGTCAGGTCCCCCCACGGATGGGGAGTCGCTGATCTTGACTAGGACTATTATTAAGAGGATGAAAAAAAAATGTACTTATTTATGTAAATTTACTTTAAGTGTTTGGTCTAGGAATAATGAACCACAAACTGTTTACAACAAGCCTCTGCCTTCTGATCCCAGATTTAAGAATAGTACCAAATGTTTCAGTTCTCTAAATGAACAATTACATTTTTTTTAAATAAACTATTTTGATGTCATGAAATTCATGGTGTATTTTGAGCATAGTTATCATTTTTTGAATGACAAATGAACACTTTTTTTGTACCTCCCCAGTCACCCACTGGTTAGTAAATCATACACATTTTGTGCTTTAACAATACAAACACCTTTTTGTATTAGTTTGTGTTATTGTTCTTTTAATGTGGTGTTGCTGAATTACACATAAAAGTCAATTGAAAGCTTCTTGAGAATCAACCTAAGAAATATTTACCACTGGTCTGCTTAGACCAAAAAACAGCAGAAATTACCTGTAGGGTCTCCCGTGACATGTAGGCTATCTGTGACTCTGACAGCGGTCCAGTTACTGGAGAAAGAATCACATGTTTGATTTGAAAAAGTCTTTAACAAAAAAGAACTTTTGCTAGGCTGTCCTTACTGTGATAGATGTCCTGCAGAGAACCTCCACCGCAGTACTCCATACTGATCCATAACTTATCCCTCCTAACAAACAAGAGACGTCTGAGTTCAGGGAATCATTTAAACCTCTCCTTATTTTGCAAATTTCTTCTTCTTCAGACATCAAACTTTGACATAAAAAAGAAGCGTTTTGAGGACAATGTGCACATTCTTACCGGAGATAACTGCCAAAGTAGGCCACGATGTTGGAGTGTTTACAGTCTTTCATCATGATGATCTCCTGCTGAACAACAGCAAAGTCCTCTCCTACAGTCAACAGAAGCAGAGGAAGAACCAACAAATTTAATAGCGTCTTCTCAGTTACGACCAAACAAGCTATTTCAGGATAAAATCAGACCAACAAACACGTAAGAATTTGTTTTTAAAGAAACAGGAGAAGAGCTAAGAATAATAGGGGGGTGAGGTAACTTACCTGGTTCTAGTTTGATGACTTTGATAGCAGCAAGCTCTCCCGTGTTGACATTACGGGCCTAAAGATGAAGAAGAAAGCGAGTTATCGGAAGCTTTACATGCTCACAGATCAGCTGAATATAAAGTGAGAGCAACAGCCAGGCTGAACACGTCTGAGCCTGTAGATGAAAACACATCTCATCAGATAAAGCAACTGTTCCAAACAGCATGACAAAAAAACTCAGGGTTTAAACTATACTTTAGGGCGGAGACTTTGAGGTTCTGTTGTGGAACGCAAAAAAACCCCTAAGGAACATCACAGCTGTGGAAGTGCAGCTTCCGGCTGGATTCCTTTATGATGCAGGGTCGAACAATACACACACTGTAAACTCCTGATAACTTTTTACACCCAGATCGGATCTGATGAAACCAACTCCCTCAGCAAAAGTCCTAAAAGTGATTAAAAAAACTCAAAAAAGGGACAGGAAAAAATACATTTCCTTTTTTTTTTTCTTTGATCAACACAGAACCAAACACCCCAAAATAACTAAAAAATAAGACATCAGGGTTTACTTATAGTATCTGTAGAGCAATTTGTGTGTATTCCAATGATTTCTATGTCAGTCGATGAGCGAAATATTTGCTTATAATTAAAAATCATTTCGGCAGCATCTGAAATTGGCATTGCCAAATAAAACATTTTCATAGAGTGTATTTTTCTCCCCAACACCCCCAGTATTAAACACACATTTTTACACTAAAGTATTTATATTCCTACTTCTTTATACATTCCACACTAATATTTTTTATCTGTGGTTGAGATATCCATGTGAATGATTATTTATGGATTCACAATGTAACTGTTTCTGTGTGAAATGATACTTTTTTTTTCTCCAAAAATAAATGTATTTGTGAATTTGTTTTTGGTCCAACTTTGGAAGAAAGCTTGATTTGCTGTCCAGGACAAGCAGGCAAACATGGGGCAGCTTTGATGCCTGAATAAGGAAAGCAGCGTCAGAAGAAAGCCGTCTGCTGCTGCAGTTCTTCTTGTTGACATGCTAAACGGTGACCTTCAGCTCAGCGGTTCTGGAAGCAACGAGAGCCACACGGAAAACCAGAATTTCAAAAATGCAGCTCTCCTGGTTAATGTGTAACTGCTTGTCCCTTGTGAATGTGAATGAACATGCATGATTAGGATTAATGTTTTTTTTTAAACACTAAGAAATATTCTGGATGAGGTGAAGCTGTTTACATGTGTAGTTTTGAAAAGGCGTCAAAAGACTGTTAGATTGAAGGCGGAGCCACATTTGGAGTCACTTAACCCCTGCATTACATGTTTAATGCAGACTGGGAAAACAACAAATTAGGAGCTAAAGTACATATATTTGTGAACTTTCAGATTTTTATACATTATTGATAAATAGTATTTTTTTTAAAAAAGGGTCAATTACAAAAGTGCAAAAAAAACAGTTTATCAAAAAGACAAACATTTATGCTACCTTCACACCGGCCTTGGCAACACAAGTTCAAGGGACCACTTCCATTGAAAAGTCTGTGTGCATATGTGTGTTTCAGGCTTCCGTGTTTAAAACTCTCATGTTCACACAGCACTACACACATTTTTGAGTACACTTTTGGAGAAACTAATAGAGATACTTGCTATGAGTTTTTTATACTTACATTTTGCTCAAAAGTATCCTGCCCACAGGTGTATAAAATCAAGCACTCAGGCATGCACACTGTTTTTACAAACATTCGTGAAAGAATGCCCTGCTCTCAGGAGTTCAGGGAATTCCAGCATGAAATTGTCATAGGATGTCATCTGTGCAACAAATCCAGTTGTGAAATTTCCTCGCTCCTAAATATTCCACAATCACCTGTCAGCTCTATCATAACAAAGTGGAAGAATTTGGGAACAACAAAAACTCAACCACAAGGTGGTAGGCCTCGTAAACTGAATGAGAGGGGTCAGCAGATGCTGAAGCTCAAATAGGTCGCCGACTTTCTGAACAGTCAATTGCTGCAAAGCTCCAACATTCATGTGAGCTTCAGATTAGCCCAAGTACAGTACACAGGGCTTCATGGAATGGGTTTCCATGGCTGAGCAGCTGCATCTAAACCACACACCACCAAGTACAATACAAAGTGTTGGATGCAGTGGTGTAAAGCACGCCGCCACTGGACTCTATAGCAGTGGAGACGCCTCCTCTGCATCTCGCTTTTCCATCTGGAAATCTGATGGACCAGTCTGGGTTTGGAGGTCTCCAGGAGAACGGTAAATTTCAGACTGCATTGTGCCGAGTGCGAAATCTGTTTGAGGAGGAATGATGGTGTGGGCTTGTTCTTCAGGAGTTGGGCTTGTTTCCCTTAGTTAAATTTTATAGAATTCCATGCTACCAACCTTGTAGGAACAGTTTGGAGCGGGCCACTTCCTCTTCTAACATGATTGTGCACCAGTGCACAAAGCAAGGTCCATAAAATCATGGATGACCTGAATGTGTCCCAAATAGAACACCTTTGGGATGAATTAGAGCGGAGAATGAGAGCCAGACCTTCTCCACCAACATCAGAGTGTGACCTGATCAAAGCACTTTTGGAAGAATGGTCAACAATTCCAATAAACACACACACACTCCTCAAACTTGTGGACAGCCTGCCCAGAAGAGTTGAAGCTGTAATAGCTACAAATGGAGGACTATCATCACCAAGGCAGGTGAGCCAGTGCTTTTGGTAATAACGTGTATGTGATGGGGCCTGATTTTCAATCACATGATTAGACTGGGACATCCCTAGTTTAGAGGATAACCTGGGTACAAACTTGACCATAATTTTATAGAAATAAAATAGATTTTTTCCTGGTTCAAAACCTAGACATTTACTTCAACACAGAAGTAGAATCTGTGTGGTCTTAGAATCAAACCCTGAGGAACTCCACACCTCGAGGATTACCTAATTTTTAAGGAAAAATATTGCATCTGTGGAGGTACAGCTGATCAAGAATAATCCTCACAAATCAAATACATTACCAGTCTGTCACAAATGATGCAACAGTCTAAACAGATTACAGTTTGTAATAATTGCTTTCTTGAAACATGCAATTTGTCAGAAAAAAGGAGTGCAGAACAACAGAAGCTGATTTTTTTCTATAAATAGTAAACTTCTTTACAGTTATATTTAGCAGCAGTGCTGGGGGGGCAGGGGAGGAATTTCAAATGGCCTTAATAAATAAAAGATGACTTTAGAAGTATCTGTAGGAAATGGAAGAGAGAAAGAGCAAACAGGACTTTTAACACCAGAGGAGTACGACTGCTCGAGCAGCAAAGCAGTTTGGCGTCATGCCTCAACAGCTTCTGCTGTCCCCTCTGCAGACACACCCACCCAGCATGCTCCTGGCTGCATCCTGGCATGGATACCTTCCAACGCTGAACACGGGAAAAGACATTCGGCACTCTGGTTTTTCCAGCTTTGCAACCTAGATCCTAAAATCACATGCTGTTCCTTCTTGTTCGAGACCTTTCAAACCTCAGTTAGTTTACGAAATGAATTTACAATCTGATTTGACAGCACCAGAAGTCCAAGTAAAGCCCATGAGTACTTATTGAACATATTAGGCATTTGACGTTCCTTCTGCCACACATGAAATGAAGGAAAAGTGACAGTTTTACTTTGCTGTAGTAAGATAAACGATAAATGGCCTCTTTATGAAATGCTCAAAATCCTCTTAGAATAGAAAAAGGGAGGGGGGGGGTAGACTGACCCACACCAAAACAAAGAGATGGGAGGGGGCGGGAGACAAAGAGATGCAGAGGAGGAAAAAAAACATGGAAGAGATGGAAGCAGCGTGAAGAGCTGAGACAGAGCTCCTTCAGTCAGCAGACACCCCACAGATGACTCATACCAGTCAGTCCTCGGTTCCTGCATAAAAACTGACTGTCTGTTGTTTTCACCCCACCGATGAAGATCCCATCTGCTTTAAGTGACAGTTTTAAAAGGATTATAAGGATAAACAGCAAATCTGATTAGATATATGCCCAATTAAGGAAAAATAGTTTATGTTTAAAAATGTACAAAACAAGATAAAATAAGGCCAATAAAGGATCTTCTTCATCCAAGTGACATTGTATTGGGAGGTATTTTTTTAATGAATTTATATAATTTTGCTTTATATTAAAAACCCACTTCAACCATCTTCTGATCTATTGTAAAAGCCTTCCCAGTGGTATTTTAATTATGCTTATGCCGTTTATAAAACCTCATTTTTACATCAACTCCTAATTCACTTTGATAAACTTTGAATAAATAAATAGAAATGCTAGTATGAGCTTTTCATTACATATGTCCTCCATCATCAGAAACTGCTACAATAACATGTTAAAATACTATTTTCATTGGAATGAGTCCTTAAATATAGAGGTTTGAAATAGAGATTTTAACCTTCTAACTGACAGATGACAGTCTAATAGCCTGCTGTAGATAGTCATATTTGCTCAACAGCAAAAAAATAAGGGTTAAATGACGTAGCTTACCAATACCAAAGCAAAACAATGAGTCATGTGACCACAGGGATGTCCCAGCACCACCATAACTGCTTCAAGAATGTTCAGATTCAAATTCCAATCCTAAATAAATTATTACTTAATTTATTTTAAGTATTTATTGATTGTCTAATGTGCATGTTTCAGTTTTGCCCTGACGCACACACATATTGATGAGGAATGCACTGTCAGACAAGAAAACTCTGCCTCAGCAGAAAGCCAAACCATTAGCAGCTGAGAGTCTCTGCCTGTGTTCCTGCAAGAGGACATAAAAACCTTCAAACAGAGCGGCTCATTAAGACTCTGCTCATTCTGATCTATTCAGAGCTCAGGCAGGCGCTCATTTAAACAGCAATTTTCACAGTTTAGTTTGGTGCAGACAGGAAAACACATTCCTGAAGAAAAGTCTGTAGTCTTTTTTTTTTTCTTTGGCAACAACTAGACGAGAACGGGCCAAAAATAAACCAGTTATCAGCGTTTCAGTCTGTGGACACCACAGAATGTTAAATAAATCAATGTGCGATTCCAGGTTTGAAATAAATCTCAAAGCTTTAAGATCGGGGTATGAAAAGTCAACGACAATGCATCTATGGAGTGAAGAACAAACAAGGAAGTAGCTCTAATGTCAAGGTTATGCCGGCCTCGACAACGCACGCTCGAGCAAAAACTTCAAAAGACAAACCTATGAAAACCCGCCTGTACGCACATTTTGGGATTCTACATTCAAAGCTCTTGCGTTCAAGTCTAATTTTGGGCTCCACATAGAAAACGTGCGCCCATTGTACGCGCGCTGAAAGTTAAACCAGTTGACCTTTGACTAATTATCGACTCTGATTCGGTAGTGACATATGGGTAGCGTCCTTTTTAAATCACGGAAGTGCCAACTGATTTGAAAAGTGATCATGAAGGTTTGTGTCCAGGTGGAATTATTCGACACCAAATCAAACATTGGAATCGTGTTAGTTGCTTAAATGGTTGGAGAGTTGGTACACATGTGTCGCCAGCGACTAACTGACTATTAAATTAGTCGTTGACTATTTTGATAATCGACATAGTCGCTTCCAGTCGACTAAAGGCAGCCCTATTGTACTTGTATTCAGTTTCCTAATTACAGTTGCTTAACCCCAGAACAGACACTCCCAACACCTGAGCATATGAAAGTTACGTGTTCCTTTAACAGCTCTGACCAAACACCACAAGACTATTTACAGTTAATCCTGAGACGGAAGTCTGGAGAGGTTGACGCCTGGCAGGCAGGACTGCAACTTAAACAGGGTAAAAGTTCACATTAGGCTTTCTGTTCGCTGCTGTCAGGACTTTTCTGAGACATTCTCCAGAGTGCTGATGTGATGATGGGTGGAAACTTTGCTAAAAATGAAGGCAAATACAGATAGAATCAACAGGGAAACTTGGCCTGGAGCAGATTTAACAGACATTTGACGTCAGAGTTTCAATTATGACAGAATTTAACTCAATCAACTAATGTTATAGGTACGTTCGGGAGGAATTCCTGTAGAAACAATCTAAAAAACTAAGACCTGTTGATCAGAAGCCCAATTTCCTATTCAAAATATCTAAGTCTTCGCAATTCTGAGCAGGAAATTATGAACATAAATGTTTTAATCCTGGAAGGGGATTATTTATCATTTGTCACTGACAAGAGTTTACTCCTCAAATCCCAACAGTTTTCCAAAATGAGAAATGCATTTAACTCAAGTATCTGTCAATTGGAAATTATGCTACTTTTAACAGTAAAAACATTGAATTAAAATAAAATCGCAATGACTTATTTAACACACACACACACACATAGACAAAGCTGTCAAGTTTTGTTTGGTGTAAAATTAAACTTTTTATCAAAGTCAAGAAGAAGTTGCAAAGTTGCTTCCTTCTGAAACCAGCCCCCAGGGGTCATTTGAGGAATTGCAGGAGTTGTTTTTTTCCTGGACTTCAGCAAAGCTTCAAAAATCTGAAATAAAAAGGGGCGCAATTAAAGTCTAAATCCAAAACTTGATTTCCTATTAAAATCCTTATACATCCTTATACATAAAAAAAAAAATCAAGCAAAACAGTATTTGAACTGTCTCATTTCATTTACATATCTTAAGGTAATTGAAGAGTTTTCTCCTCTAAACTTCAACAAAACCAGCAACTGATACCACGGCTTTAGTCTAAACTTCTCCAGCCTTGTGAATACCATATGATACCTAATGGTGATGTAAAGATTAAAAAACAAGTAAAGACTGATCAATAAACTGTGTTAAATCAACAAACGAGTCCATCGTCTAAATCTCCACAGACTGCAGCAGAAACATCAATTAACTTGTGAGGTTACTTTGAAAAACAAGCACAAAAACTCAAAACTATCAACAACAATCAACAAAATCCAAAATCTTTATGACAAAATTTGACAAACTGGGTTGAGAAAATTGATATCAATCAGGGGAAATTCATGAGCCGCTTTGGTATTTAGAACAGCCCAGCAAAATACCCACAGTGCTGCTTATGACCTCAATGTTAAACCCGAATTACCACAGGTATGAAAGTAATCGAGTGCTAGAAAGGGAAAACTGTGTTTTCAATATGTTAGGGTAAAACATTTATCCTAGCTTTGGTTTGCTTTTGGATTTAAACCCACATTCTCTTTGACTCAGTGTGGACACTGCACCACTAGGTCACAGATGTTTTAATAAAGCATCTCTTGACATGTGGATTAAGAAAAATATATATAAAACTTGTGAAAACTTAAGCTCAAAAACTTTATTTGACTTTTTTTAAGGTTAACTTCATTCATTTATATTTTAAGCCTCGTAATTACTGCTCAGGGTCACAGGGTTGCTGGAGCCTATCCAAAAACCTGCTTTTAACTGACAAGGTAAATGAACAATAAAACAAACAGAGTAATCATAAAAACAATTACAATAACAACTTACGTTTTTTAAAGATTAAAAAACCATTATATATTAATGTAAAAAAACTGAGTAATAGTAAACAGCAATACAAATATCACAACAATTTAAAATGTTCCAAAAACTAAAGTCAAACTAAACTAAATCAAAAGTCGAAGCAAGAACTCCTCAAGCTTAAAGTTGCAAAAAGTCCAGAAGAACCAGAGGATTTCTGTGGTGTAAATATTTTAGCTCAAGTTAAAATGCCGGATCATCTATTCTCCAAGGTTTGAAATAACATTTCAAGCTCTTGTTTTTATTGCAGAATTGTTGCGTGTCTCTTTAAAAAAAGGAGTAAACCCATAAGAAAACCTTTAACATTACGAGGCTTAAGTCTGAACTGAAGTGTAACCTCCTGGCTTTCTGGAATGGTGATGGAATCTGGTTGTGTTTCTGACAGACACACCGCTGCAGGGACGTAGACTAAACCGAAGCAAACAGGTCCTGAGGAACCTTTGGTGCTTTTGTTCCCAGCAGCTTGATGTCTGCATCTCCACCTCCCAGAGCAAACAGGAGGAGCAGCAGTGGCCGAACAGGACCGTCTGGGTCCTACAGCGTCTGTGGAAACACACCACGGCCTCCGCTCAGCTGACAGCAGACAGAACAAACGCTCGCAGGAAGTGACGACTCCTGCATTCCTGGACCCCGGCTATACCCCGCCAACCCCCCTCAAAAAAGTAGAGGTAAAGCAGGCCGACAAGCAGACATTCAGGTTTTCCATTTGGTTCGCACGCAGCTGCTGACTTTTGCAGAGAAAATAAATTAAAAACGATTTGTTTTTATACAAAGGACTGCCAAACTACAGAGAGCTTCACTGATCCAGAAACATTAAAGTTACTGATAAAAAAAGACAATCAGCACTGAAGCAACTTTTGATCGAGTAGTTTGGAATAAAAACATCTAAAATCAAAAGAAAGATTAGGAAAGTCTATAGAAGTATGAAATATATTAGCTAAAAAAATGGACATTTACATCACCCTCAGCAACTACTTTTCTTGAAGATGGCCATTTCCAAATGGACTGTTGGTGTAAAGCGCTTTGGGTCTTCAAGAAAGGTAGAAAAGCGCCATACAAGTATACGCCATTCACCATGTAACAAAAAGATAAAGAAGCCCCTCCCTGCTTGTCCAGTGTGAACATCATAGGCTAAATGTGCATTCAAGAATATACGTTTAAGTCATTCTTAAACGTGCATCAAATGTGAACGTAGCTTGAAACAGCAGAAAATGAGCTCAAATTAACCTAAACAATTAAAAAAAAGAAATAAAAAGTAATTACAAAATAATAAAAATACACAACCACTTAAGCCTAATTGTAGAGTTCCTTTGTCACAAGCAGTGTCCACTCCAAGCACTTAAACATCAAAACATGAAAAACAACTAAATTATTTATTATGAATATAATTTAATTTATTGCTAATAATACACCATTAAGATTTTTAACACTTTCTTTCATTACAAAGACAGAAACTCGAATGAGAATGGTAACTTACAAAACCATTTTTTATTGTGAAATAACTAAAAACTTGTTTAATAAAACTTATTTTAAGATACAGGAACATTTGAAATAAAGATTAATCTAAAATAGGCTGATTTTGTCTGAAAACTATTTAAAACAAAAAAAAATGTACTGCGAAGTTATACAGAGGCAAAAAGACTACTATTTTTTTTATGTAAAAATAGCATGCAAACATGTTGGGTTAAAATGATGTATGACTGAGAATTAGCATGTAAACAAGTGTTTTAAATAAGCCAAAAGAAGTAAAACAAAAGTCTTAAAAAAGGTGAGATGGCTGATCTAAAGCTTAAAAAATGTAAAATATTATTAAAAAGTGGAAAATGTTGAAAATTTATTTTTTATGCAAATTATGAGATGGATTAAAAATACTTGAAAATAAAATCGTTAACTGTCAAGAGGTGTTGAAAGTTTGAAATTCCTCTTTAGGTCAAAATCTTAGCAGGACGCTCTCCTTCATGACCTGCAGTTTAAACAGTGCTCTTTGGAAACAGGATCTGAATAACGCGGTGGTCCTCATTTTCAGCTGACCTCATCTGAGCCCACCTCCAGAAGCAGAGCGAGTCCCGGGACATGCAAAGCGTGGGGGAAATATTCGGATGCACAGAGAAAAGGCGTCTGTGTGTGAAACAGAGCCTTCACAGCTGCGTTTTGGGCTCAAACTGCTTTCAAGCAGCTGGAAAAAACTTCCTCTGCTCCAAAAGTGTCAGACAGTCAGGACGCTGTCACACGAAAGCAGCCGCGTGGAGCTGAAAGGCAGGAATTCTGAACAGGGGACGTACAGGGACTTGCACTGATGGACCCTCGACGCTGAAGTTTGCTGAATTTTCCTGCAGGTTTCCCAACAAATAATCACAGAAGCAGCTCAGTCTGGAAGACTGAATAGTTCCCCTACAGCCAACTGCTTCCATGGTGGTCAAAGAGCTCACCCCCACATCAGGCACCCCCCCACCCCTTCGTCTTTGGCTCTTCAGACACACAGTTCATGCTTGGTTTCCTGCTCCAACATTCCTCTCTGAGCCACACTTTTTTACATGGCGGTAGCACCAAATATAGCCATCCACCGAGCTCCCCGGTGCTTTTTAGCACATCCTTTAATCCCGAGGTTTCAGCAAACCCCGTGTTAGGGAGATGAACGGGTCGGTTCTCCACAACCGACCACATCTGAGAACAAATATGTGTCTCTCGTCTCTGTGGTCCTGCAGAGCTGAAGGACTCTCAGCCCCTGAAGATAACCTCTTCAGCGAGGAACGATGCGAGCTGAGCCCGAATTAGAAACACATCAGCTGCAGCACCTAGAGAGGCAAAGTGCACCGGCATCCAGGAAAACACAGATGTACACTCAGCTTATGGAAACGACTCCTGAGTGTAGCTTTAAAGAGCTGCTCAGATGAAAATGGTGTTTTCTGATGATTTTCCTGATGATGGAGAACCTCTATAAAGAAAATGAAGCTTAAATGTGAGTATTTCTTTATTCAAACTGTTGTGAATCAAGAGCAGACGAAAAAAACGTTTGAAAAAAAGAGTTGTAAACAGAGAGCTCTCAGCAACAGGGAGGGGAAGGGGGGTTCGGTTGCTATGGTCCCGCCCACAACTCAGAGGCAAATTTCTCTGCTGCTCTCCAGAAACTATGCCCTAGAAACCTTTTTTAAAATTTTATTTAAGCAAACAAAAAGTATAATCATAATTAAAAGATCACTGGGAACTAATTTAATTAGCTTGAGATGATCAAAATGGGTCTTTAACGCTTCATGTGAGCAACCATAGAGAGCCAGGAGGTTAACCAAACAACGCTCAGATTCTCCTACGTGTCCCGCTGCCCACCCTCTCAAGACTTAAATTAAATTCCACAACAAAGGGAATGCAAAACAACAGCAGGAGAGTGTGGACGCCTGTGAAGGTTCACCTGAAAACACCACACGAAGAACATCACCTTTACAGTAGAAACAAATGATTATTTTGGTCATATTTACCACTTCAGAGGAATAAATTAATTTAACATTTCTGAATCAATTCATTTCAGATTTTCAAATTTATGATTCAATTTGGTTTACTATTCAGAAAAGAAATAAATCAGTCTTAAATAAATAATTTGATCCATTTTTTTGATTTAAAAATAAACCAACTTGTAATGAAAAACTATTTTTACTGAGTTCAATTGTTGACACTTTCATTAGACTTTGCAAAACAACAAAACAGTTTTCTGCTGCACTTTGGCCACAAACCCCAAAAGAAAAAAAAAAGATCAATAATTTCCTGAATTGTTATTAAATTGTCTATTGCTAAAGATTACATTGAATCAATACAGTTTATTTTTGGACTCAACCGTGGACTTTAATATCAGCATTAAAGCTTTTTCAGTATCTTTTTACAGCCGTCAAGAAGCACAGACTCACACAAATGGATATTCATTTCTAGTTATTTTAACAGCATATTAAAGTTCCACTCCAGTTATTTTTAATCTACTTTTTAAAGTGATTTCAGTTTTTTTTTTTTTATTCTGATTATAAAGTTTTTAGCCAAAACAAAAAAACTTGTCATTTTCTAGGACATAGTTTCTGCAGAGCAGCACTAGTTCATTAGAAATCCACCTCTGAGTTGTGGGCGAAGAGAGCCTGCCCCCTCCTGAGAGCTCTTTTGGTCACTGACGGGCCCTCACAACACCCAACCTAACATTAGCAGTGCAACAAAAATGGCGAGCAATATTGCGACTATCCAGCCGTACAATTTTGATCCAGATTCCAGCTCTGACCAGGAAAACAAAGACGTTCATCGATCTATCTCTACAGAGCTTGTAGTCTGCACCGGCGTATTTTCTGTCACAAATACGATATCTTTATTACCTCATTTTATTGTCTGCTTCTGATTCACAATGATTTGAAAAAAGAAATACATAGAAATGAAATTTTCAGCTTAATTTTCTTGATGTATGTCCACCATCATGAGAAAAATGCCACTAAAACATGTTAAAAAAAGACTCCTAAAAGACAATGTTCATTGGAGTGGGTCTTTTAAATGGAGGTTTTTGAGGTTGTTTACAACTACAATGACGATCTATAGTTACAGTTTGATTCCAAAAGAAACTAGAATGTATGTAATGGTTTATTTCATATTGAGCCTCTGATTATTTTTATCGTCATCAAGTTCTTTGAAACAGACATTTAAACAGCTTTGCAAACTCAAATAGAATCCAAGCATGCTCAAAGCTTTGTCAGACGGAGAAAATGAACTGAAACCGAGATACTTTTTTTGAGTCAAAGGTGTAAAAATAAAAAACGGTTGTGAGGATCATAAGTTCTTGTCCTGCAAGAGTTACCTTTTATAGAAACATCCCAGATGGGAAATTATTTAATCCTGTACACAATTATAACCACCTACAATGATTCTCTTTATAATTCCCTCCATCCATTTTCTGAACCCACTATAACTCCTTCTGAACCCTCGTGACCCTGAAAAGGGCTACAAGGTTGCTGGAGCCTATCCCACCAGTTGTAGAGTGAAGGTGGGGTACACCTGGCCTGAACAGGTCGACGGTGTGTTGCAAGACCAGACAATAAAACACAAACACAAATAGACACTTTGGTGCAATTTAGAGTCTTAAATTAACCTATGAAGATTGTTTTTGGACTGTGGAAGGAAACCAGAACACCAAAAAAAAAAAAACATGCATGCACAAGGAGGACATGCAAACCCCACTCAGAAAGGAGGCTGCCGGGATTTAAACAAGAGCCTTCTTGCTGTGAGGCAAGAGTCCTAACCACTGCCCAAGTGAAACTTTATTCTGAAAATCCTAAAGTTGTTTCAACAGGAATAGTCCAACCCAATCAGTGATGCATTACGGTTTAAAATGGTTGGAAACTTTGTGTGACAAACATTTTTTTAAGTGTTTGTCCCAGAAAATGAGCCACTGTCACATGTGATATTAAACATTTTTTTAAACAAGACATATAGCATATTTTAGTCACACAAAAAAAGACTTGCATCCAGATCTTTCTTCAGAGGTTGGATAAATGTTTACAGAGTTTAAATATTCAGAACTGAGACACTTTGAGCCCATCAACTGATGGAAAGAGCCAGGAAGCTGAAAGAAACTGTTTGGAGGACTTCTTATCTTCTTCAGCTTGTTATTGACCAGAATGAGCTTTTCATGAATATAATACACATGAGTGGTGCTTGCAACACTTCAGCATAGCTTTAAACAAACAGAGATTATCTTCAAAATGTTAGTAAAGTTATTAGAGACAATACTCTGTGATTAACCTCTTTGTCTAAAGGTACGGACACACCGGGCAGGAGTTTGAAGCTTGTTTTAGGAACGCACATATAGAGCATTCTGGAAACAGGGATTAAGTTCACGGTGTTCACACTGGACAAGCAGGGAGGGGGCTTCTTCTGATTTTCATTTTTCTACCGTTTGCTACCAAATGTCCACCACCTGTAGTGGGAAGAGGTTGGGGCAAAATGTCTAAGCGGTACAAATCTCAGTTGGGAATCTAGCTCCAGGTTTTTTCTTTCACAGCTCTGTTCTAATATGTGAAAGACTTGGTGTCATATCATTCTGGCAGAGCACCAACAACAATGATCAATTTCTCCTTCGTGATAAATTTTCAATCAGCTGGCACTTTCGTGAATGAAAAGGGATGCCGTCCATACCAATTCTTAGTCTTTGACTGGTCAAAGTGGTCGACTGGTGTAACCCTTGTGGTACCCTAGACATGTTTGCATTCAAAGTAGGGCCATTTGGACCCCACATGACAGCGCGCTGAAATTTTTTTCTTACGATTTTTTTTATCTTCACTTATGTCCATGAACATAAAATCCTGTCCACCTTTGTCCAGAGAGGGATAAGAGAGCGTGAGGGCAAATCAATATCAATATTTTTTGAATTTTTTTAGAGCCTAAAAACAGATGTAGAATTTGCATAGCAAAATGTGAATGCAAGAGTTTTGAATGCAAAAACGTGTGACCTGCATTTCCACAACTTTGCATAGGCCTGTCATTTAAAGTCTCTGCTATAATGGGTTAAACCTTTGATATGATGAGTAAAATCTTTGCTACGATAGGTACAACCTTTGCTATGATAGGTAAAACATCTGCTATGATGGATAACATATCTGCCTGATTGGTAAAATCTTTGCTATGGTGAGTAAAATATGTTCGTGATTCTCCTCTAAACTGAGGCACGCTCTTTTCTGCAGTTTGTGGTCTAATCAACCATGAAGGCGCGGGGCCTTCCCAAACTGACAGCAGGAACCTTCAAACTTCACAACAGACACGACAGAACCGAATATGGCTTTCCGATGAACCCCTGGAAGTCAGTACGGGCATCGGAAGACGCTAAATAGCGACTGGACTCGATGATCTGACCGCTGCTGCTGCTGTTGTTATTGTTGTTGTTGTGGCTTAACGCCTTATCGAGTCGTTCGTTCAGCCGTCAACCCAGACAGGGCAAAGAGGACACACTACGGACATATTTGACTATACTGGTGCAATATTTGCATTTTCTGAGAAAATATAGGTCATTTCCAGTGTCTTCCATGAAGTAAATCCCTGTGTGGTGATACTAAAATTCGGTATTTACAAGAAACTGAGAAGCTAGCTGTTTTATGCTAGCATCCCTGCACCCAATGTCGGACAACTTGCAGCTAGCCTAAACGCAAAAACATTCACACTTTTTGTTCCATTTGACACCGAATATTTACAGTTATAGAATCCACTTATACTATAGCAACTTAATGAACAACATTCAATCATAACAGAGAGGCTTAATAAGAGGAATAATAAGAATCAAAGGTGGAGCAACATAAGCACAATTCAGCTCTGTCAGTACTACGTACATCAGATTAACACACAAGAACATCAGTTAGAAAACACAAAAGTAATGCTACAACAAAACAAGATAAATACATTAATTAAAAGTATTTCATGTTTTCTCTAAATAAAGAACGGAATACTATCTATTACTGTTTTGAGGTACGTGTCCGAAAATGGAACCCCATGGAAGCTCCCCTCTCTGCAGCTTTACCTTGTACACATCTCCATAGGTCCCACTTCCTATCCTCTGGATCAGCTCGAAATCCTCCTGCGGGTTCCGCCGGGACAGGTCCACGCTGGAGTTCATCATGTCCTCTGCCGACTACGGCGCCGATCGAGCACGGTGAATGCACCCCGACGAAGAAGGAAAACGGATATTTTAGGAAAAACATACGGTGTCAAAAAATCTCTGCCCGAATCCAGTGAGAAGATCCAACATGGCTTCCTGCGCGCGCACTGCGCATGCGCGATGGAGAAAACTTGTTTTCCAGGGATGAGTTTTGAGTGTGCAATTGCACTTTATTCAACAGGGCTTATTAAACTGTAAAATTGTATGAAATACATATCATTTTTATCATATGATTGAAATTCAGATTTTATATAAGATTGAAAAAAAAACTTTTTTGTGAGCTCAAAAATATCAGCAGTGGACTTTATTATGATGGGGTCAAGTGGGGAAAAAGAAGAAAGAACATCAAAGACGTTTTTAAATTTTGGTTTTTGAGGATAAAATCAATTAATCTGACCTCATAGTGTAAGAATACACTGAAAAAACAACATCTCACCAAGTATTTTTGCCTGTTTTTTGAAGTTTAAACATCTTACGACACATAAGAGAAAACTAAATTATGGGCAACTTTTTAGTAAAATGTAGATTTGTTTTCAGGCAATAAATCTTGAATAAATTGTTTGCCTCTACGTTGATATCCCAGCATTCCTTTGCTTACTCTCTCCTGCTTACCCCAACCTAGCAATAGGGTAGCAAAAAAAAAAAAAAACTGCGTGCAATAACGGATCTATCCAGATCTACAATTTAGGGCCAGATTCCAGCTCAGACAAGGAAAATGAAGACGTTAATGGATCTATGTTTCTACAAGTGAAGGATTTAGAATTAGGGTGGAGCAAGGAGACTTTGGCGTGCCCATGGCAGCTGCTGCATCAAAAACCTGAGCTTTTTTACACTGGTCGTTTTTATGTGCTTCAGATACAATACAAGTTGAATAAAGAAATAATCAGAGTCTTAATTTTCAATCTTAATTTTCCTCATCTATGTCCTCCATCATCAGAACAATGAATGAATGAATGCAATGGTTTCTTTCAAGCAATCAGGTCATAATACATACATAACATATCACTTAATAAATCACAAGTAGATCGCTTGAAAGGGAGTGGAAGGAAGCAAATTTATATAATCCCACCCAACTCGACCATACCATTTTCTATACATGAATTATCAATATCCTGTTCAGGATACAATGCTACAAGAAGATGTTAAAAACACCAAAGACATAATTTTCATTGGAGTGGGTCTTTAGAAGCATGAATAAAAGCAAAACAGAGGCCATGGTGAGAGGTGCAGCTTCATCTACATTTTATTAGTATTTGAAAAAGAAACAAAAAATATAGTATCTCATTGCATAAAACACATTTTTACTTGAAAATATATTTTTAGACACCAGATGTAGGTTCAAAACATTCTCTTCTCTACATGTAATGTGTCCTTGGTGATTCAGTCAGTTTGCTCCACACAGCAGACATGTTCATGATCATCATGATGAGCACCCTTACTGGAGGCTCCACCAACATCATATTTTGATATATTTATGAATCAGTCCGTCAATTGCTCCTAAGCTGACTCTGAACGTCACCTGGTGCTTCAGAGAAGACCAGCGGGGACACGGGCGTTGCTGAAGATCAGCGGCTGGCCGTCTGTCCTGTCTGCATAGCTGCTGGTCTGACAGAGAGCTGGATGAAAGGCAGACCGCTGCCACAGTTTGAGGCTTTGCTTTCTGATCCAATGCCGGCTCAGCAGGTTCTTGTGGTTCTTGTGTCAGGAGTTTCTTTAGGAGACATGACAACTGAGGGCTCAGGAGGACAACGAGGATCCCTCCAGGACATAGGATTCTTAAAAAAATAATAAAAATAATAATAAACAAACATTCACAATAAATGTATTTTGGTTAACAAATTAGAAAGTTAATTTTCTGTTTTTCTTGTACGGTAACAAACCTTTCCATTTCACAAAGGATGAGTGGCAGGTCGGCAGCCATGTTGGTGCCCCTGCCAAACTTCTTCCCGAACGGAAGATCACAGATCACGGCGTCCACACTGCCGCTGGGCAGAGGCAGCGCTAATCACACAGATAGGATTTAAGCAACACTCATTCCTCTGGGTTTTTATATTCTCCAACAAATGTATAAAAGCTCCATCCATTTATTCTGCCAATCCTTTTAGGAGAATCAGTAAAACATTTTGATGGACAGTTAAAAAATTCTATCCCGCCACGTTTTCATATCTTTAACCCAAAAATCAGCAGCAATATGGGTGCATGTGGCTAAGGCCTCATCTGTTTGTGTTTGTGAGGTGAAACTGTGATTCATGACGGGAATCTCCATGATGGAGAAGAACAACTGTGGGGCGGATAAATATGCATTAAAATTGTCATGTCTTTGCATCAAAGTAATCTTTCCAAATTTCCATAGCAACTAAAACATTTGGATGCCTTCAGCTTGAAACAGGCCTCACCATCTACAGCTTTGTGCAGCTGAGTGCAGAATTTCAGGTTTTGATTTTAAATTGTTAATCCTCCGGTTTCCAATTTAAGAAAAATTGTTTCCAGGTTTTCAACTTTAGCAATTGCTGGCTTGAGAATTAGGAGACTTTAGTAGAAAAAGTCCAGTGTGATGAGCTTCCTAAAGTTTAAATTGTCTTCTTTGTGACTTCATCATTTGAGTAAAAATGTCTCTCTCCAAATAAACAAAACCTAAGTTAAATTTTTCTAAGTTTTCATACAGTAGAAATGACTGATCATTCTTGTTATGAAACAAAAACTAACATTTGATTAACTTAGAAACAAGATTTCTTGTTTATATTTTTTATTTATGTTTCTACAGCTTTAACATTTAGGATACACAATTTTATTTATTTTATTTTTTTTTTTGAAAAATGTAGAAAAAGTAATAATCTTATAGTTAGAAATTGGTTATTTGTCTTAACTCAAGGGTGGGCAAACTACGGCCCGAGGGGCACATGCGGTCCGTCAAACCCTTGAATCTAACCCACCAAAATGGAATAAATGATATTAATAATTAGGGATGTAAAAGATATTAGATACGTATTGAAAAATCGATCGAGCAGTAGGAGTAACAGCACTATTTGTCAGGGATGTAAAACATTGATACATATTGAAAATCAATCGAGAACTGCAGTATCGTTGGAAAACCACAGATATGAACAATATTATGTTGGTTTAAAGGTATACAATCAATCAAGATGCAAATAATCAATTTCTGTCAAACTGCAGTTTCAATTTCTGTTTTTCTGCTACCCTCTTTGTTTTTTTGGGTACATGCGATGCAAACAAGAAGACATCCAATCATTAGCTTGCTTCTTCTAAGTCAATACCTGAATACATTTCTTTGTCAAATGCCACACATTATTATTCATAGCTTGAAATCCCATATGAATAAAAAATTATCTAGATTTTAGCGTGTTTGGTAAAAGAATGAAACTGTACCGTATCGCCGAAAAGTGAATTAAATCGTTTATGTATCGATTTGTGGACCATGTATCGAGATGCATAGAGAATCTTGTGAGAGGGAAAGATACACACCACTATTAATAATCCTTTATGATTTTTTATTCTACCTGTAATTCTCTACGCATAGATGGTGGATTTGTTGTTTTCCCTGATATTCGTGTTTATTTGCCATGTCACAGTCATCTTTAAGATAATTAAAACACCACATGAACGCAGCATTTCTATAAGTTTGCATTTGTTTCTGAGGGACATCAACCTGTTGGAGCAATTGCTGCTAAAATGAGAATAAAAGCCAACATTTTTAAATAAAAACTCCAAAATGTTCTGTTTTCATATCAATTTTCAATCAAAATTAAAGCCTATTTTCATCCAGATTTCATGTTATTTCTTTTATGAAGTGGATTACCAAAAATAGTCCGTAAATCTCCTTTTATTCCGGCCATTCTGTCCAGTTTTCAAACCTTTTGTGGCCCATGTGTCAAAAAGTTTGCCCAGGTCTAAGAATTTTGTGGACAAAAGGTTCAGAGAAATGTTTTGATGTGATCAGATTTGCTTAATTTTTAGTTTAAATTAGTGTTGGTCATCAAAACCATCTAATATCTCACATACAATATTTAAAATATTCTTTAATGACTAATCAAAGATCAGCTTTTTTTTAAATCTGTAGATTAAAGCAGTAAACTCAGAAGTCATGACATATGAATCAGGTTATCCCTATTGGTCCTTTTTTAAAATGTTTCTTACCCACAGTCGAGGCTTTCAGCAGCTGTATTCTCTGTCCCAGATCTGCAAATGCAACGTTCTCATTGGCCCTCTGCAGCTGTCCATCATCGATGTCCACACCCAGAAAACAGGCATCCTGGAGATCACAGGCTATATCTGAATTCATTTACTACTCTCTTACCCCTAAAAAACAATATAGTGCGAGACTATCCAGTCCCCTGGATTTGAACACAATTGGGACGCCATACTCACAACTTTTTTTAAAGACAGAATATGACGTCACCTATTTGCTAAAGTAAAAACATAATAAATAGGAAAATTTCACAAAGAATATCAATGAGTCCACTGTGCTCTCATGAAATATGGGATGATTTATAAGAAATAATTTTTGTTTTCATATGACAAATTGTTCAATGCATTGTGCCCTATATTCACTAGTTGAGTGAGCATCAATGCAGACTAGATTTTTCCTTAGACTTCTGGGAAATTTCCAGGGCTCTGGATTTTGGAATTGTAGATTCAGACACTCTGACAAAATGGCAAACGCCTAATATAATGCTTTAAGTAGTGAGGGAATTTGGACACAACCACAGAGTCCATCAGGTTAACAGTCCCACTTGTTAGCATATCAAACACATTTCTTACACAGCATCCCATTTTACAAGGTTTTAAAACTTAAAATGACAATCAATTAGAACACTTTTACGCTTGAAGGCTTTGCTTTCTTCCACTGATGGAGCTGAAACAAACAGTGATAGCTGCTAAAGTCTAAACTGAATGCTAGCTTGTCCAATTAACCATCAGTGGCATAAAAATACACTATTTAAAAAATCATGTCATGTGATTACCAGATTTTTTTTTAATCATGTCTCTCACAGTGGACATGCACCTAGAATGAACATTTAATTGTTTCATAGTAAAGTAAAACACTGTAACTGTTGTCAAAGATCTATAAAACAAAGTAAATCATGATATGTTTCAAACCCAAAATGTTAAAGGAAAAGTGAACTCTGCTAAACTTGAGAGAAGACTTTCATAAGCAGATCTGGACTCTGACCTGGTGTTCCTGCGCTGCTTCAATCAGAATGGTTCCCACGCCGCACATCGGATCGACCACGCAGAACCCCGGCTGAAAAACAGAAGGAGCTACACATCATCGCATGCTCATTTATTTTTTGTCATTCAGCTGGGAGTCTCCACAACCAATCATCAATCTTAGTCTATCCTCTGCATCGTCCTCATGCACACCAACAAACCTCATACTGTCCACACCAACTTAAAAAAACTTCTCTATGGTCTTCCTTTAGGCCTCTTTAGATAAAAAAACAACACTTTGCTGTGTTCTACCTGTATGTGAGCCAGTGATGCCATCGCCCAGGCGACAGTGGACCTCAGTCCTGTTGTTTTAATGTAGCTGCGGTTGGCCAAAGGTAACCTGCAGGGGAGGCGACAGCACCCATCATTTTTTTTAGTATTTATCAGTTTGCAGTTCTGGGAAAAAGTGTGCAGCACCAGTTCATTCTTTTTTTGCCTCCAAGGAACCATTGTTCTTGTAAAGTGTCCCACAGGACACTTATGGTTTCTTGAAAACATTTGATTTAGCTTGCCTTCTAGTTAGGATTCGAGTAGCAATCAGCAGGTTAATTTATGCTAAATACTCCCTCTTAAGTGAATGTTAATGTAGCAAAGTCAAGCAAGGTTTTAAATACTTCTGTGTGTTTTACATAAAGTCTTTACATTTTTTTCCACTGTTCAGACTGTTCTGGTATAAAAACATCCCAGCTCTCTGAAGAGAAAACTGCTTAAACTTTTGATTTTTCTTACTTTCATAAGTTTTAATTAATAAACTGTTTATTTTCACATGGTACAAGATTCACATTCTTCAAAAACTATCCTATTTGAAAGCTTTGCACTTCAGAAAACTTAAGCTTAAAAGATCATTCAAAGCTTTATAAATTAAGCAGATTTTGGTTCTTTGGTTCTTTTAATTTTTGTCTGATTTAATCAACTAACTAAGATGATTATTCAAGGATATTTAACTTTTATTTAAGCATTAGGTTCAAGTGTTTATACCTTCGTTTCCTTTTTTGGACATTTTTAGATTTTTAAAATTTAAAGCTAAAACAATGTTTAATTCAAATTTTTATAAAGTACTTCAGACAATACATTTTCGTTTGTGGTTGAGCAAATTTCATCAATCACCTCTCAAACGTGTATTTTGTTTGATTGATAATTTGCTTTATTGGTTTATTTTATAAAAAACATTTTCAATAAAAATAATAATTATTACAAATAATCGTATATTTAATAAAACTACAAAAAAATAGACACATTTTACATATTAAGTTATACATTGACACGTAAATAAGCAAAGATGATGAATTAATTTTTTTTACATATTTCTGGAACCTGAATGTATGTATAGTAGATTGTATTTAATTGTTTTTTGACTGTTGCACAAATTAGATTAATTTTTTAAAGAATCACAAGAATCATTTCTCCACTTGCATTAAATCTTTGCTGGTCCCACATAAAAAGTTGACATTACACTTCAAACATGGTCCTCAAAATTAAAAATCAAAGTATGTCTCTACAAAGTCGGAAATCCAAACCTGGTCAGAGGAATTCCCAGCAGACAGTAGTCATCACTCAAGTGGAGACTGACCTGCAGACAGAAACCAAAGCCAATGATGACATGAGGTCGGATATGATGAGGAGAAAACCAGAACATCTACCAACAGCTCATTGGAAATGGAAATATGCCAGAAATAACAGCGTGACCTCCAGTAAAGGATTCTTCAGGTCAGCCTTCCAGCCCATCAGTTTGCTCACAGCAGGTCCCATCATTTTGCTCACCTCCTGAATCACAAACATCGTAAGTATGACTCGTCTACAAAGTGCAAAGCAGAGACTGTGAATGAGGGTCAGGCGGCAGTGTTCAGCACCTGTGAGCTGAAGCTTCTGGAAACAGATCCGCTGCATTTGCAGCTGATTCTGAAGGTGACTATGAAACAAACACACAGATTAAGATTGCTACTTCAGAAAAAAATAGACACAGTAAAAGAATGAGACCCTCCTCACCATTTTCCACACTTTCTGAGGTCCCATCATCTCCGGTGTGAAGGATTTTGCTGCTGAAGCTATTAGACTCCCTCTTCATCTCTGCATCTCCATCCTCCACCCTCATCCTTTTCTTCTCCGATGGCTTCTCTTCATGTTGTTCTTCACTCTCTGGTTCCCTCAGCTCAGATCTGTGTTTCCTTGACCCTGCAAAGTCTTCACTCTCTCCCCTCTCCTGACTCCACCTTGTTCCTCCCAGGTCTCTGGTGGCTGAAAGCTCCCTCTGCAGGCAGCTCCATGTCACTGCAGCGCTGATCCACTGATCCCGGTTTCCCAACAGTCTGGACTGCAGCAAAAAAGCAGCCTCTGCTGGGAACATTATACTGAAATGTTGGTATAGAAGGGTTCAATAAACAATTATACATTTTATTTTAGAGATATGAGGGTGCAATTGTATAATATCTTTGTTTAAGCATACATGTTAAAAATGAGACAGCAGCTGATTTGTAAAGCTCTTGTGCAGCAGCAGTGTTAAAACTAGAGATCAAGCAAATCTCTTTCCCCACAATTTGGTTACAATCTTAATTTCTGGGTCACATTTTTTTTTCTTTCATATGATTTGTGTTTTACAAAACAACAAAAAAATAGTTTAATACTTTTTAAATTTTCTAATAAGCAAGCAGAGAAACGTTTCAGTTGGCTCATGCTACGCCTAGTGTAATATAATAAAACAATAAATAGTAAATCCCTTATATCCCACTCTGATTAACTTTTGATCCATTTTTTTACATATGTCCTCCATCATTAGAGAAATGCTCCAAGCTCATATTAAAACACCAGAAACACAATTTAGCACAACATGACTTTGACACTTTCAACATAGACATACTAATATGCAGAAGGAATGCAGCAATCAACTTTTTCCCACAATTTGGTTCAATGGTGTAACAAGCAGTTCGGTTTTAAAGCGAGAATTGTAGCTTTCCTAGTTTTACTATAGAGCCAGCTCCATTGTGATCTTTAGCTGAATGAAGTACTTCAGCACAGGTGTGTCTGTCGGGCTGGTACCTCTGCTGCAGCGGGTCGGCATCCTGAGAGGTGAGTCCTTCTTTAAAAGAAGGAAGAGTCTTTCTGCTGCCTTCAGGCCCGTTATTCTATGGATTGCTGCAGAGGAGCTGAACAAGACTTTTCCGTGAAGCTGACACACCTGGATTAAAAAAAAAAAAGACATTTAACTTAAAGAATTATTTGGCTTTAACTTACATAAAAACAGTTGTTTCAGTTTACCTTTTAAATAACCAGGCATTCTTCTCATAATGGGGGATTCACGTTAAGCTGGATAAGACTCTATATTGAAATGATGACTTAAAATATCATACCTAAAATACGGTATTAGAAATGAATTGAATGTTAACGACCATAACTTAAAATAAATAAATAAAGTTTTTTTGGCAATACCTGGAAACTGCTACAAGTAAAATTAAAATACTAAACACATTTGGTTAAAATACTCTTGGACATGTTTTTCTCATAAAACGTTATTGAGGTTTCTTTTTATGTAAAAACAAACTTACATCTTCAGCTAAGAGCTTCTTCTTCACCTCCTCCGTCAGAAAAGTCTCCATTCCATTTCCGGCGGTACAGAAGAACCGAACAGAACTTCCAGTGCGGCTCGGTTCCACCATAATGGATTTCTCTTAAAATCAAATCTGTAAAATTTAACTTTAAATATAACATCTTGACAGTCAATGGATTAAAACAGGCGCCATATTTGATTTCTCTGTTGACACCGGAAATGGTGTTGACTTCCGCTTAACAAGGGGACTATTTCCGTTAAATCTCGACTTGAAAAATAAAGAAAACCAATAGTTTATTTAAAGTAATAAAATACTATTTTAAACAAATATTGTCCAAAACAAATTAATAACTAAAAACATATTTTTCTGGGGTTGATTCCAAATGTTCAGGTTGTTATCCCCAAAAAATCCAGCAGAGGGCTCCCGTTTAAAAACACTGAAGGCTGTGAAATTATTATGGTTTAGATGAGAAGTTGACCCAGCCTTTTTAAGCGTTTTATCTTGCTTTTAAACCTAAGTTAAAGCATCTCTTTTCTGGTATTTTTGTTTGAAAAGCTGTGTTTCCTGTAATTTTAAAACTGAATTACTGTTTTGTTCCTTTTTTTAGTTAAACGCTCGTGTTCTCTTATGGGGTCCAGATGACCCCACCCTTATGTGTGATCCCTCCCATCACAAAGGTGGACAAAGGTGGAAAGGATTTTATGTCTACCATCAACACCAGTGAAGATAACAAATCCTTGAAAAGAAAAAAAAGTTCAGCACATGAGGTCCGGATGACCCCACTTTTAATGTAAACATGCCTATAGGATGGCAGAAGGGTTACTTAGTCTTAATAATTCTTGAGGCTGCCAAATCTATTTTTGTTTGTAAAGCATCTGGAATTGCTTCTTTTCAAACAAAGCTGCTTAACCTTGTTTCTATTCATTTTTCGATCAAGTTAATTCTTTGAAATTGGTCATACTCTTGAGCATGCAGAGTTTGTTCTTCCCATTTGAGCCATCTGCTGTTTTGAGGCACACTCAGGAAAATAGCCACAGACCTCAGTGAACCGAATGACCTGTAAACAAAAACAAGGCAGTTCCTACATTAGCCCTATTTGGGATGTTGACGCCTGAATTAAGCTGTGTAAAAAAGCAGCCTGTGCTAGTCCTTTGAAAACATTATTGACAACATCTTTGCTACACCATGCTTCTGACGACATTTCTGGATGTTTTCATCATCCACACATTCTCTGATTTTGTTGTTTTTTCTCCTCCAAAAATTATTCTTACCATAAACTCATATTGGTTATTTTCCTTTTTTGGTCTGTCTACACACTGAAGTGAAACACAGCAGAGTTGATCTGCAAGGAGACAGAAAACCCTGTTCTCAGGAGGACCAGAGTTCCTTTGAGTTTTCAAACCTTACTGCTGACCTGCAGTCAAACTCAGACACACAAGCATGAGGATCAAATCTGTCGATGGGAATTTAAAGAGTTTGGACATTATCTGATGTGAAGAGATTGCTTTATTAGCTTTTTACAGTACAGTTCTATTCACAGGAAACCAAGCCTTTTTAATGTATCTGTGAGAAGAGGCGGGAAGATATCCCAAAAATTGTACTCAAGTAGAAGTATCATTACTTTGAAAAATATTATTCCAGTAAAAATACAAAGTGGACACCCAAATACTTACTAAAAGGGAAAAAAGTAATTGGTGAGCGAATGTCTCAAGTACAGTTTTATTTTAAAAATTTTTTGCAGGTCTTGTAGATGTTCTCCACTTATTTTATCGTGAATCCCTAAAATAAATGGTACAAAAGTTAAAAAGAAGCTCAGCAGTTACATACAGTTGTAAATGAGTAGTGGTTTATTCTCACATGTCTACCTCAGTAAAAGTAAAAAGTATGATGCAGAAAAAATACTTAGAAGAGTACAATTTTAATTGAAACTTACTCGAGTAAATGTAACTGAGTAAAAGTAACTCATTATTATTCCCCTATGTCTGTGACAGTATTTATGATTTCAGTTATAAACTGAAGTGAAGTTTCCACAAAAGTGTTGACAGGTTTATGTAGCTGCCAAGTTAGAAAACTACAGTGGCACCGAAGAGCAAATTCCTTTTTTAATTGTGGTGATTTCTAATATGTATTAGCGTTGAGTGCTTTGTTGGTATGATTTGGACTTCAGGGCCACCGTAGAAAGCAGAACAAAACTGGAATTTGAAACAAGCTGAGTTTAAAAAAGTCCCTTTCAGTTGATATTTGGAGGCTGATTGTAGAGATGTTTTTTTTTCTTGACCTCTGACGTTGTTGCTTCTGCCACAGAACTTTGACTGAGTCTTAGCAGCACAAAACAGTCTTTAGATCAAAGCAAATATGTAGATGTGTGACCTCTGTGAGTAAGTGGTACATTTTTTTTCTCCTGGAATATCAAAAAGTTTTTTAATTTTGCTTCTCCTTTGCCATCCTTTTTAAAACCTGAACTGAATAAACTCCAAATCTATCAGAGGGCGCCTGGCAGACATTTCCTCTCCCTCTACTGGCAGTACTTCTGGTAGTCCATTTTGGCTCCCAGTCTGGTTCCAGCCAGATGTTTGTTGAAGGCCTCATCCATCTCTCGGCTCTGTTCTGGAGTAAAATGGTTTTTCCAGTCCCCGACCTCACCTGTGGAGGCACAAATAAATGATCAACAGCTTCCAAACTAAACTTTGGGTGTGTGTCTGAGAGTGCATAGGTGCTTTAAGTTTGTTAATTTAAACCAACTATTTGGTTACTCAATAATCAACTCTTTGAATTATTTAACCAAATTCTTCTTCAAAAACTATCAGATTGAAACCGATTCAATGTCTAATCACCTTTTCTAAAGATGACGTTTCCTATGTTGCCATGGGATTGGCCGGAGTTTTCTTTCATGGAGCTGAAAGTGCTCTTTTCAGCGATTTGTTGGACCTGAGCCTCCGTCAGATTGAAGCCAAAGAAGTTGGAGATTTGATGCACACCTGCCTTCAGGTCCTGTGGGAGAAGATAAACAAACAATTCTGCTGAAGTTCAGCCACAAACATGTTGGTCTGTGCTCACTCTACACAAATGGTCCTCTTAAAAATCAGTCAAAAATTCTTAAAATTTGAAAGTTCCCTTTAAATAAAAGAAAGTTGGCAAATAGGGTAAGAAAATGGTTTTTACAAAAAATTCTTATTTGAAGGGAAATCAATCCAGTCACTGAAACATGTTTTCTCAAACTAAGATCATTTTGCCATCTTGCAAGTCAGAAGATAAGACAATTTCTCATGAAACGAGAGTTCTTTTAGTGTCTTAAGATTCAGCTTCTGCAGTGCAAACAAAGTTACAGATTTTAACTTCTGTAAATAATTGGCACAAACACAAATGTAGTGTGATGCAGAGGTGATGAAAAATTATTTGGTGCATCGGGCTAAAGGAGGGAGGGAGGGCCCCCCCCCCTCCCCTTGACCCAGAATCTATTATTTTTTTAGAACTAATTCTAACAAAAAAAGAACATTTTTAAATCTGAACACTATAGCACCTTTAATGAAAGATCACAATTAGGAAGTTAAAATAAAAAATAACAATAAAAATAAAAATAGAGAAAAGAAAAAAAAATAACGACCAAACCCCTTTTCAGTTCCATCATAAAATAACTAGTGAATAAAAAACTTAAACATTTAATCAAATTTAAAAGAAGTTTAACCAAAATAAAAAAAATATATATATTTTTTTATTGGAAAAAAAAGCTTCATCCAAATGTTTCTTTGTTGCATGTCAAGCATAAATTATGATGGAAAATGATTCAAAATGTATTTTTCCTTAATTTTTAAAAGATAATAAATGTGCTAAAATAAGGCAAAGGTGAACATAAATAAATAAGAAAGTTATTTACCTGTTTTAAGTCTTCATAGGTGACAATCATAACATTAGGATCGTCCATTTTTTTGTCCCAGGCCAAAGCGTGGTCGAAGTATGAACCCCAGGAAACTGCAGAAATGCACAGAACCAACAGTCCTCAGTCCAGAATAAAACAAGATAAAAGTGCTGGTTTTCTAAATAGTAGATGGTGGGATAACTCAAAATATTTCTACTGTATTTAGAGAGAGTCAGCATTAAGGACCAAACCCAAGAAATATAAAATTAAATCAATATTTTCAGAAATGTCCAAAAATGCAAGTGTGTCTAAATCTGTATCAAAAGTGTAGGTTTGGTCGGAATCTGAGAAAGAAAATATTATAAGCACAGTGTTGACCTCAAGGTGAGACAACTTTACACATACCAAAATAACTATTTTTCCTTTTTTAGACTATTTTATTAATATGTTATACAAAGTCCCACTCAAATCATCTTTTGGTCTATTGTAAAATACTTTCCAGTGGTATTTTCATTATGATTGTGCCTATATTAGCCAAGTTTTAATAAAAATTGTTTTCCAGGACATATTCTGAGCAGCAGGAGTTCATCAAGTTTGTCTCTGAGTTGTGGGCAAGACTGTTACCGTGGAGTAAGCCTGCGATCATATCACACAATCCCTTTTTCAACACTCTCTGCAGCAGAATGGAGCAGAGCAAGGAGCTTGTGGCCAACACATGGCAATCTGTATGTAGCAATTACAACCTTTTTAAAACAGCATTTTTTTCCTCTGCTTCTGATTCTCAACGATTTGAATAAAGAAATATTCAGAAATGCAATTTTAAGCCCTAATTTTTTGTTTTGTATGTTCTCCATCACAAGGGAAATGCTGCAAGAACATACTATAAACACCAAAAACACAATTTTATCACAATGGGTCCTTAAATCGAACAGCTACTATTCTGGATTTTTTCAAAAGTTCCATTAGTTGTACTTAAGTTGTCGATTTTTATATCAACCAGACAAAAATCTTTAGTTACCTAAATCTCGATTACTAGAAATTACCGGTAGTTAAACGCTTAAAAGACATATTTTATCTTAGCAAAATTGAGTTTGAACTATTTTATTGTGCATTTATGTTTATCTTTTAAAAAAGTAGAACCAGATTCGTCCAACTTTTTAGCTGCAACTCTCCTGAGTCAGCTTCTATTGTTTATTAGCGGCTATAAACACAGTAAAGCTCAACTTTATTAACCTCAGACTGAAACAACAAAGGGCAAATGCAAAAAAGTTCAACAAGCAAACAGACTCTGGGTTATTAAGATTGACCAATAAAATCACTTTAGAAATAATAGAGCAAAAACACAAGTAGCTTAACTCAGCTTGTGTTTTAACTATGATACTCTTTATACTTTAAAATATGATCAGAGTACAATTTAGTTTTTAAATATTGAAAGAAGAAAAAAAAACAAGCCATCTCACAATTTCACATCTATAACAATTAAATACTGACTTATTTAATACATAACATATGAATAATTGACTATTTTATTTAGGTTAGGCAAGTTTTCATAAAACCTTCACAAAAAAGCCCCAAAACATGAAATGAAAATCATTTCAAAGATACTTTAACTTAAAGTCTTTGTCATTCTGTTTAATGTTAGTAGACACAGGTATTCAACTTTGTTGTCCCAATGCTATGAGAACATAAAAAACAATCTTATATATTTGAAATGGATCCATTTATGAACAAATGATCCTTGCCTGTTACAGTCTCTTCATGAGAGCCGAATGTGTAATTTTCACTCACCTTCTCCCTTCATGAACTGGGAGAAGAAAGAATCCCAGGACTCCACAGTTGGTAGGACTGGGTTGTTGTTGCAGAAATGATAATAAGAAACGAGAGTGTCCTTGGGGTTTCTAAAGATCACCATCATCTATGCATTGAAGAAGATACAAATTAAGAAAAAGGGAAGAGAAGCAGTTAATAATTAAAAGCAGTTTGCAAGGTTTTATTCAAATGTGCATCTCTGAAGTAGATGATTTGTCCTTCGGTGTATGTGAACGAAATTTTGTTTAACCAGTTTCAAGAAACTTTTTTTACATTTTTGCCTGCTTTTTGTTAATGTATCTTTTTTAAACAATTCACCTCTGTCTGCTGTTATTTTATTTAGAAATTAATGTTCAAGTACAACCGTATACCTCACAATCATTTAATACTAATCATGTATTTGATATCATGTACATGTGATGAAACCTTAATGCTTGATGGATAATCTAAACTTACCTTTGTTTTCTTTTCATAGAAGGAGGGGGGGATGTTGTCGGGGAAAAGGTGAGTCCCTAAAAACCTTGGAGAGGGCGACTCCTCTACTGCCTGAGTGCAAATAAAACAGGGATGTTTTAGTTTTGTGAGTTTTTCACCATTTATTTAGTTAGAGCAAAAGGGATGCTATGGTTGCCATGGTTTTTTCTTTTATTTATTTTTTTTATCTTATACAGAATAATTAGAAAATCAGTACACTGCATGTGTGATACACAGAATGTTTTGAGATTTTAATTTTGAATATACAAGTGTCCCAAGGGTGATGTTATGCTTATCCGCCAGCAGGTGGTGTTTAGTTCTGTGAGATGTTACTGAGACCTTAGCAGCTCTCTGCTTCAGTATGGCTGAAGCACAGCAAAGAGGAACATCGCTGTCGTCTGGTCTCATTATTCCCTTGTGTTTTACAGGGAGCAGATGACCTGTTTCACAGTCACAAAACCTTGGTCTGTGTCACATAATCTCACTTATAAATGGACTTTTACTCCAAAATAATTGCTAAGAATTGTATTCCTAAAAGTATTTATTATCCTAAAATAACTTTTGATCCATAGAACTGGAATAAATGTCCTCACAACAGATGTCCTCAAGATGTACCATTGGGGGTGTTGTCCTCACAATTACACGAGGACAAGAATATACATAAACACACACACATTATGTACCTTCAGAACTTCCGGACCAAAAAACTCAATTAGGGGTGGTGTTTTCCTCTCAGTTTTATCTCCTGTGCCCTCTGCCATTATCTTTTTTATAACTCCAACCATCCAGTTGAAACCTGCAAAAAAAAAAAAAAAAAGAAAAAAAAATCACACACAAATACGTACAAATATTTAAAGCAGGAGCACGTCAAAGGTTGCTCAACTTTAGAAAAAGATTGCAAATAAAAAGCATAACAATGAGTCTCTGATTTTTTTTTTTTTCATTTAGCAAATTATTGTTGCCTTTTCGCGTCACTGGAGTTATTATGCTCTTTTTTATTAAATAATGACACCCTCAGTAGGAAAGATATTATCAAGTAATTTGGAAGTTTCTAATCGTTTTACCTTCTATTAGCATGTGTACACACCTCACTGAAAAGGTACTGACCTACAAAGACTCTTTACTGATGACGTTGCAGATCTTCAGGGGTCAAAGTGCAGGGGTTTAAACCATTTTTTGATAGAAAGCATTCATTGTCTTTTTAAGATGTTAGCTATGACAAAAAGCCTCTAAAAAACTAAATTATTATTTTGCATGCCATCCATTTATTGATACTGTTAGATGAGATTTTATTTTTCTTTGTAAAGTACGTTATATTTCTACAAGGTTGCCATGGTTGGCAGAGGGATATGTAAAACAAAAAAAAAGAAGAGAAGGAAGTTGTTTGGTTCCGGGAGTGATATTTGTGCGGTAAAGACGAATAATAAAGATGTGTTTCTTTTCTTTGGTTGTGTCAGGTTAATATTCTTTTTCTTGTATCTAGCTTTAGGCCTCTAGATTATTTCCTCAGATTTAATTTCTATCTTGCTTCCTGTATCAGTAAACATCACAGACTGTTCTCCAGCATCACCAAGGCAAAGGTCGGGTTGATTCTTTATCTCTCTCATAAACTACTACTACATCTGGGCATTTTTATCTATCAATGTTGTGTGTAAGGCAAACTAGCTACCTGTAATTTATCCCATACTGCAAACAAGTCACCTGGCAACAAAACTGCAAATGTGAACCATCTAACTTACAGTTTACATGCATTTGCTAGCACGCCAACTCAGAGTTCATAGAGATGAGATGAGTATGAGACTAGTGAACATGAAGGACGATAACCATCTCAATGGAATTTGCTTCATCTTGATGTGAATGAGCCTCTGAGCTTGAAATAGTCTTCAAGAGTAAACATTTCCATTAAGGACTGAAAAAAAGCCACAATTTAGCATCAAATTTGGTGTCATGGACCAGTGCAAATTGACCCCAAAATAACTTCTAATAAACAAATTCCTCTTGTATGCTTACATTACTGAAGACTGATTTCCAGGTTCTGTAGTGGTGATTTGTTTAAAAGTTGCTGATTAATTAGATCACAGTTCCTTCCTCTCAGACATTTTGTTAATTTTTTTAGAGACTTGTCATGTAGCTCTGTTCTAAAAAATATTGAAGAGATGGTTTTATTATGCTATAAATGTGCACTCACTTTTACCGTTTCTTAATGAAGATACAAGGTAATATTGGCGAGATTGAATTGATCTGTAATTTAAGCATATGGAAGCTTTTCACTTTTGTGTTGATGACATTCTAATGTGTAGCTCGTCATCCTTTTAATTATGATTATTTTGATGAATATTTCTATAATGCTGCAGCACAAAACTTTACTAAAGAAAAGGGTATTGGGAATAGGCAATTCCAGGCCTTGAGGGCCACATTTCTGCATGTTATCCAACATACCCTGTTCTGGTGTATTCCAATTGGCCAGACACACCTGAAGCAGGTAATCAGTCATGAGTAAGGCTCTGATATCTGGAAATCATGTGGACACACTGGCCCTCAAGACCTGGAGTTGCCTATCCTTGTTCTATATTGTAAAAAAGGAACATATTTTGGAAAACCTTCTAGAGATTGCCACTATTTTAGCTCTATTTCAATCCTGAACATTTTGTCATTTGGCTGGATGGCTCAGTTGGTTTACTGTAAGGCAGGAAATAAATAATTCAGATAAAATATGATGGTGTCATCTGCAAATAGTATTATTTTTAATAAGTGTAACACTTTGAAAATATTGTTGATATTAAAGGTGAAATAATTTGGGGTCTAAAACAGAACCCTGAGAGACACCACATACAATGTCCTTTTTTTCACAATAGCCAACATTCTCATCTGACTGTTCGGCCCCGAAAAAGGGTTTGCAGTATTACAAAAACTTGGGAAAGTTCAACAAAAATCGGGGCACATGGCTGTTTTTTGACAGCATATGGGGTGAAGTTACAAACATTTTCAGGAGCTGCACATGTTGGAATGTACATTAAAGTCTCAGTCTCATCATCTTTCGATCTGTTGCAAAAGCGTTCAGCCGTTGTCCGCATTCTTTAGCCCCTCATAAACCCCAACCTAACATTATTGGTGCAACAAAAATGGCGAGCAATAATGGAGCTATCCAGCCGTATGGTTTGGGGTCGGAATCTAGCTCAGATGTGGAAAACAAAGACGTTCATAGATATATTTGTCTGCAAGTAGATGCATCAGAATGGAATGGAGTAGGGTGCTTGTGGCCTGTCCAGAACAACTTTTTTTTGTCTGCTCCTTATTCACAATGATTTGAATAAATAAATACTCAGAAACACAAATTAGCTTAATCTCCTTCAAATTTGTCACAAGAATATGTTAAAAACACAATTTTCATCCAAGTGAAGCTTTAATGCTGCCCCTTTTTTGGTAATAAAGAGTTATATAATTGTTACCTTTACTTCATAAGTCAATTAATTTGGAATCTATTTTCCCTCACAGCTATGACCTGAACCTATGGAGCTAGTGTTGGTTGAATGTGACATAAAACCACCCAATGAATTAGTAATAGCTGTTGTAGTTTATTTGTGCAGGATTTAATCAAACAAACAAAGTACACAAATGAATCAGCCTCTCTTGGGTGTTACTGGAACAAAGGGAGCTGTGTTAGCTGACTAAGCTGGTTATGAAAATGCTTTTTTTTTCTTTTCTGACAACTTTTGTTCTAACTAAACGGTTGGTTGATTCCTCTCATCAACAGATGATGGATGAAAGGAGTAGCTCTGTTTGTAGATACAGGTGTGAAAGGGCAGGAGAATTTTTCATAATGTTCTTTGTAAAAACTGAATTGAAGACTGAGGTCAGACATGCATCAAGTAGGAGAAAGTGCATACCCTCACCTTTAACAAACATGCAGAACCAGAGGGGCAGGTTTCACTCAAACGATAAAGACAATTTATCTTCGGCCCTTATTCTGCTGTCACGCAAAAGCTGCAAGACTGCTGTACAGCAATACCATTCAAGCTGATCATTGTGACACAGCTGCATTTCCACCTGAACCCATTCAAGAGAGACAGTTTGAAGAATCACATAAGAATCCTGCAACAACTGTGTTTGCAGTTTTTTTTTCTCTCTTAATCTGATCAGGAAATGTGGAGACAAATGAGATGTCAGATTATGTAAGGGGTGCTTTTTCTGTTCTTAAAAACTAACTATTTGGATTTCAAAAGAGGTCAAAACATATTTTAAGTTTGACTGCAGATTACTGTTACTCACCACACTTGGGATAAGCCACCAGCATCAAATCATCCTCTCTGGCCTTCAGGTTGTCCAGAGCCCTCATGTTTTCCTCAGGACACATAAGGGTCGGGTATAACACCCCATTGTATCGGTACAACTTTTGCTCTTCACTCATTTCCTTTGCCATCTGGATTCTGGCCTGCATCCTGTTGAAGAGGGGATTGTCGCTCATCCTGAGGAGGGAGTGAAGCTGCACAGAGGAGGAAGGCAATATTTGAAAAACGGCTGTTGTTGGAGTAAAAAGTGCTGGACTGTGGCTGCACTGAAAGCGAACAGGGAGTGCCTGAAAAGACAGAGACGAAGTTCAGAGGGAGGAGGAAGAGGAGGAGCAAGAGGGGGAGGCAGTGGGGACCTCCCACCTCCTCTCTACACACAAACACATGGAGTCTTGACAGGAAACTCCAAATCTAGACTTCCTCAAAAGTGCAGTTCAGAGGAAAATGAACCTTCATTCTCTACAAGATTCCTCAAACTCTGCTATGAACCACAACTCCAATCCTTTGTCAAAATGTGATCTGGAATGTTAATTTGTTCATAGAAAAATACCTTCAAATTATAATAATTTTAAAGGGACCAACCAGGCTGCAAAGGTTTTATACATTGTTTTATACGCTAAGACTCTGTATTGTGGCTTGTGCTTCTCAGATGGAGAAGATCTTGATCATTCATTTTTTCAAAACCTGCTAAATCCCTTTTGGGGTTTTCTGGCTGCTTGAGCCAACCCAGTCACTGTTGGGTGAAGGCGGGGTACACTCGGAACAGTTCACCAGTCTGCTGCAGGACCACACACACACACTTGAACTCACACCTAGGAGCAATTCAGAGTCATCAACTAACTAGCTATGAAGCATGTTTTTAGACTTTGGAAGGAGGCTGAAGTGCCCGGAGAAAACCCACACACACACAGGTACAGTTGGCCCCAGCCACGATTTGAATAAGGGCTCTCTTGCCATGAGGTAAAAGTACTAATACCACCATGCAACCTATCCTGGTGATGTGACTTTTTTTTCTTAATTAAAGACCCATTTCAAAATTAGCTGTGTCAGTAAATGTACTGGCATCTCTTCTAAATTATTTAATTTAAATAATTTCTTACCCATTTCAAAATTCTACTGAAAGACCCACTCCGATAAAAATTGTATTTTTGGTGTTTTCCTGATAATAGGTGAAATCTGTAAAAATGCTTTTTTTGAGTATTTCTTTATTTAAATTGTTAGAAACTTTTCCAGTCAGTGGCAGTTCTGTGGGTGGAAATGCCTTGTTGACGAAGAGGTCAGAGGAGAATGAACAGACTGGTTCCAGTTGATAGAAAGACAAAATGAACCCAAATAACCACTGGTTACAACAGTGGTCTGCAACAGAGCATCTCTGAGCGCACAACCTTGAGGCAGATGGTCTCTAGAGCAAGGATGGGCAAACTTTTAGGCTCATGGACTACAAAGGGTTTCAAAATTTGACAGAAGGGTCAGACCAGGAGCAGATGTTTTGTTAAGCCGCCTCATAAGAGAAAGAAATAACATGAAATCTGGACAAAAACATGCTTTTATTTTGATTATTAAAATATACTTTTGGAGTTTTCATATCAAAACTTGTGGCTTTTATTCTCATTTTAGTCCCAATTGCACCAATGGTTTGATGTCCCTCTGGAAAAAACATAAACATAAAATGCTGCGTTCATGTGGTGTTGGAGTAACCAGAAACTGACAGTTTAATTCAGAAAACACACATTAACGTTAGAAAAACAATTAAGCTTCCAACAACACATAAATTCAGAATAATTTTCTGCTCCTATAAACAAAGGTCAAAGTATTCGTTAAGTAACATCTAGGACACACCAGAATTACAGGGAAAATAAAACATTATGAAGGATCTTCAAAAGAATTGACTCAGTTTGGCAGGCAGGATTCAGTAGTTTAATGGGCTGCATATGGCTGTAGTTTGCCCACCCCTGTTCTAGACTAGTGATAGAAATTAGTGCTGCATATTGTACACTCCTGTGGGTTCAGCAGCAAAGGATGAAGCAGCCTGAGCTGGAGAAGCAACAGCAGGGTGTGGAAACGAGCTTCAGCTGAAGAGTTACAAACACCAGAACAGCATGTTCTACAATTTTTAAGCAGTAAAAGACACATCTGGATGAGAAAGATATTTTCTAGTTGTCACAAACCAATAAACAATGAAGACAGAACAAAATAACCTGTTATTGTACAGCCGGGATCCTTAAATCGGAAAACTAAAGAACACCAGAGTGTACATAAAGGATCCATGAAACATGGAGAAATAGCAGAGCAAACCACATCCTTCAGAAGAAAAGCAGCATTTAAACAACATGAAAAAGAAACAGGAAGGAAAATATTAGATGGATCAGAACTGTCCAAAATAATAAAAAAACAGGGAGACCAGGACCAATACAAATGATTTCAACAAGTATACTGATCAACAAAGGGATGTAAGTGAGCTTTGCTTCATGCTAATGGGAAAACTTGAAAGATTAAATGAATAGGTGACAGAGTGACCCTTGAAGAATCACAGAAAACTTGATACTAGACTTTGTCCTTTCTAGAAACTGCTTGAACATCTGTGTACTTCTAACTTTCTGATACAAAGTTTGTCCAAAATTGAGCTGTAGAAAACATGGATAAAGAAAGTAAGAAAGGTTTTTTTTTCCAAGCTAAAATCTGTCTCATTTCCAGGCTAAAGTTCAGTGAAATCTAAAATTGATAGGACCAAAAATAACATAAAATCCAGAAAATATCGTTTTGATGAGGACCTGGTGTTTAATATCATAGATTTGTCTATCAAACACTTCAAACAGAAGAAGACTTCTCAATGTTATCAATACAATTTATTTCACTTTGGCGGGCAAGATTTAATAGTTTATCAGGCCACATATGGTCCTGGGCCATTGTTTGCCCCCACCTGGTCTAATTTAACCCCTTGATGTTTGAATTTACTTCCAGCTATGAAAAAGAAAAAAAAAAACGCTTTGGAATTTCAATTGCAAATGGAATCAATGGAATCAATGTGGCAGCTGAAGAGGTTTGATGCATATTTGTCACAATAGTCATTAAGGGGTTAAATATCTCCTAAATGTATTCAGAGGCTGGTAAATGCTACAGACTGAGACATATTTGAAAAAGTGGGTGTGGTCTTCCAAACAGATTTCAATACAGTTTGCTTAAGGTGTGAACGTGAATAAAATAAAGCCACGATAAAATCTCAACTCAGAACACCATGACCACACCTCATCACGCTCACCTTTGCCTTAAATAAGAGCAAGCAGAACATTCCGTGGATAATTTTAAAAGCAATCATTGTTGAAATTCAATGCCATTTTCAGAAACCTGCAACTAGAAGAAGATAAGTTATCCCTACAAATGAGTATATCATTTCCTGTGTGATTTCTTGGCTGTGAGTGCAGCAATCACACTTGTCCACACTAAGGACTGAACTGACAAGTCCAACGTTTCCATCTTTCATGAATCTTTATGCATTTTCAATCATGATCCACAAATCAATAAAAGATTAATCTAACTTTGTGGCTATTTGAACAGTCCTATTATTTTTACCTTAATGGAAATAATCTAGATATGTATTATTTATTTTGGCTTTTAATACTGTACATGAAAATGTCTTTTAACAAAAAAAAATTTTTTTACTGGAAATGTTTTTAATTTAAGAAGCAAAAACAATTTACTTTTTACCATAATGACTTCAAACATTAAAACCAGCCTCTTGGGTATTATAGATTTTGTGTTCTTTGTGGTTAAAACATTTAATTTATTCAAGTATTGCTTGAATTTCTGTGTAAAAAAAAAAAAAAAAAAAGTTAGCGTATTTTTAGTGAACACGACACTGATCCACTTTTGAGGTTCATCTTCAGTCAATTGTCATTGACCAGACAGTAGAGACTCAACAGGTAGAGAAAGTCACAAAGTTGGACAGAAATAGATTTACTTCCCAACTGATTTTAGGCCTTTTTTAGCAGTCTTGTTTGTATCTGTGGTTTTCCTGCTATTAACTCCAGTGCTTGGTCAATTTTTTTATATGTCTTATGTCTTTTCCATCCCTACTCCACACTAAGACTGAATTGAGAAGAACCAGACTTTTCAGGTGATGAACCCCTTCTTCAGAGTCAGAACCTTTTTATTTTTTATTTTTATTGCTTTCCTTTTTTTATGCCGTCTCACTCCCTCCATCCCAGCACATTTCAATGACAGTTACCATGGCCCCATTCAGCTCAGTAGAGGGTGGGGGTGAAGGGTGCTCACAGCGCCTCAAACTGCTCCAGACAACACTCTCCATTCAGCTCACGACATTCACAGACACACTCACACGCAGATTTATTTCAGGAGCTCCAACCCCTATGAACAACTTTAATGACAATGATGGAAGTCTGGACCTTCAATTACAGTTTCGAAAAAAGACAGTTCTGCCCATTTTCTCTTAAAAAAAAAAAAAAAATAACATACATCATTGGGTCACATCTAAAAGTTCAGTGTCCTCAGGTCATTTAGACTTTCTTATTGTAGAGAAAGCCTGTTGTGCTTTAAAGTGGATGGGCCAAAAAATCCTTGATTTCCTGTTTAGTATAAAGCAGAAAAAAGACAGGAAAGAATTATTGTTTTGTATTTACAAAACATTCTAATATCTTAGTTCATTCTGCGTATAGGAATGAGTTGTACAGGAGGCAAAAGTGAACAGTAAAAATTGACATTTTAGATGTGATTAGAAGATTTTCTGTTTTTTGTTGATAATTTTCATTTATGTTCCTATACATTTTCCCATGCTGTGAAATATGAATTAACATAATACATTTCAATGGGACAATGGTAATACATAAAAAGTTTCTAAACAATTTGATTGAGTATTTTCAATAAATGTATTTGAATTATATCCAAATGTTTCTATTGTAATATTATGAAGCAACCATATCTGCAGTTTACTGCTTGAAAAACAATTGTATTGACTACTGTGATAAAGTAATGCAGAAGTTGTTTTTTTAATGGACTGTGAAAAAGACAAATATAAACTCTCAAATATTTCAAATCTCTTTCGGCCAAGATATACTGTAATTTAACAGCTAACTTGGCCTAACTTTTTGCAAAAACATAAACAATTATTTGATAGAAAAAATGCACACATATATATATATATATATATATATATATATATATATATATATATATATATATATATATATATATATATATATATATATATATGTATATATATATGTATATGCATTTTTTCCCCGGCAATAATTTTTCTTACAGCGCATGCGCAAGTAAACCAAAGAGGCTCATGGGTACAGGAAGTCCAAAATGGCGATGGACGGAATAATGTCCACGTCCACCGGTCTTTCTTATAGCAATGTTGGGGAGTTTTACCCCCGAAAATTCGGCCCAAAGCCGGATGTGGTGCCGTCCGGGGTGACGGAGAGGAAGGTGGGTCCGCTGGATAAGCCTGACATGGTGTCGGTGGATGTCCTGAACCTACAGAATCCAGGTTTGTTATGCTAACTATGCTAACAGCTGCTTCTTAGTCAAAGGAGAATTCGTCTTTATTTATTTATTTATTTCAATCTACGGTCACTTATAAGTCTCAAAGACTATTCAAAGCATATATTTCCTCTGCGTGTCATGCCACAGATGACTGCTTCAGCTGTCAGAAGGGATTGATTTTATGCTGTAAACAAGGATCTCAGAAATATTATATATCATCACAACTCAGTAAATGCAATGTATGTGATTTGTTGTCATGTTGGGGTTCTGATGCCTTTTCTCCCCATCAGATGTCCCCATGCACAGGAAGAAGCAGGAACATGACACCTATGTTTTGGTGAGTGTCCTTTCTGATGGGTCGAGGGAGTTTATGTACGCACACAGACATCCCAGTCTTCACGTTGTTCTTATGTTGTCACTCATGGTTCTGGTGTCTAAATTGATGTAGAAAACATGAGAACAACCAAACAGAAAGTCATAATCCTCACATGGAGAAAACCTGGAACAGTAGATACATTTTTTTTAAGAAGAACCAACCAACCGACTAAATGAGTCCAAGAACACGATATGGATTTATCCAGGATGTCATTAAAGAAGCTGAAGAGGATGGGAAGAAATTCAGACCGCATTTGACCCAGTTAAGATCAGAGTGCAGGATTAATAAGTCGGAAAGAGACTTTTGAGCAAAACTGGATCCATGGGAGAATAAAAAGAAAAAGACACTGCTGAGTTAAAAGAACACAAAGAAATATCTGCATTATTTACCAAAACTTTTTTTCCCCAATCATTCTTATAAGACAGAAGATTAACTTTCTGGAAGCGCCATCTCCCCATCATTGACTGTACATCAAAACTGAACCATAACTAAAACTTTTATTTTAAAAAAGCTAATTTCAAGGAGATGAGACCTTAACATTGTTTAAAAGAGTTTCAGTAATAAAATGTAAGATATTGAGTATCCACACACATAGTTTTAAACATCAAATCCTTTCTCCTTGTAACTTTAATAATTTCAGTTTTGCTTTTCATCTTGTTCTCTCATATTATTTTGTTAGATAAGTATATTAAGGGAACCATGATCGCTAAAGTGAGACATTTGAATTTAGAAGAAGAAGGATTTAATATCAACTTCTGCTCTTTTAAAACACATTGTCCAATCAGCCAAATGTTCCAAAGTCAAGTAGAAAACTTTTGTAACCCATAAAATGTAATTAATATTAAAAAACTTAATTTTTACATGTATTTAGGTTATATGTAAGAGCAAATGTTTGCCAGATGATCTGAATAATTTAGTTTCTAACAGCAATAAAGTTTAACTTCAGTGTCTCCTGCATGTGAATTACAGCCGCAAAGCAACAGTTTAAGCAGGGAAATTAATTATCCCAAATTTGACTAGAAATTCAAGTTTAAACTATTAATGGGAATTAATTAAAGAAACATACATTTAATTTTATCTGTATTTTTTCTCATTAAAGTAAAAGTAGCAATCAACTATAATAAAGCATTTATCTGAAACTTTCCGTGTGGTTTTGTGAGATCTGCCACAGTTACAGTTTTATAAGGATGTAAATAAAATGTAATCATGTAAATGTCATTGCAAATAAATTGGTTTTTCTTCCTTGAATTGGAGCTTAACAGCAAAATGAGAAGGTATGTTTAAAAGAAAAATGAAATCAGAAATGATCTTTGGACACCTGGTTTAAGTGCTGCCACTTGGGGGCAGTATAGGTCAACTATTAGGATAAAACTCCTTCCATGAAGAAAATTAATTAAAATTGTGTCTATTCTCTCTAGATGTTTTTAGCTTCATAAAATGTCACTTAGCCGGATTCTTTGACATGAACAGAAGGTCACTGAATGCACCATTATAACCTCACAGCAGTAGGAGGTCCTCGTTGTTGCAGACAGAGTTCTTTACTTCTGACAGGATGTTTGATAGAGCTTTTGAACATGAAGTTGTTCTGAATACATGTAGATAATCATCAAACTCTGATCATTACATTTAAGTGATTTATGTCTGATGACTTTTGTTGATTTGCTTGAACCCAAAGGGCACTTTTCATCCGTTTCGGAAGTCCAACAGATCTGTAGTTGGGAGGTTCCTGCAAGAAGTTCGCCTGGTCGCCTCGGATCGACGGGTAAGTTCCAAAACACAGAAAAACTGGATTGGAAGCCGTGATTTTTGATTATTTTTGGCCCCATTTAGTTAATCTTCAGCTCATCATCAGTCCTGGTACTTTCCATTCACTGGTTGGCAGGAGGAGAACCCTTACATTGTAATCACATTATGCTGTAAGCCTGTTAGACCAGCCGCATGCATGGTTTCCCATCACTGAGCTTCCTGTCTTAAGTCAGCGCTCCTTCTGACAGCGGTTACAGATGATCTACCAGAACATGGCAACATCAGACCTTCAGTGAAGACGCAGCACTGTGGAACTGGCTCACTATATCTGTCTGTTTCAGTATATCAAACATCTTCTCTGATGCTTAAATAGACAGGTGTCAAATGCAGCTGAAGCATGTGGCTCTGCCAACGCTCTAATCTGCCAAAATGAAGAGCGTGGCCTTACTCGGGGTCACAGAGGCTGACCTTAAATGTGATTTAACGCACGCAGTGGAAAGACCTTTTCTTAAACTCATTAAAGGAGTTTGGATCTAACTTGTAATTATCCGATCAGAGTGTAAACTCACTTCCCCTTAAAGAGTTTGGGGTTTTGGACTCGCATCTTAATGGTGGAAGTGACAGGATGGACTTAAGTGAGCAACAAGACTGACTTATGGAAGTATGCTCCACTGAAATGCATAAAAAAACAGGAATTTACTACAGTAAAAACAAAAAAAGCTTTAAAGCTTAAAAAGTGTCAAGGGATTTTAAAACCAAAACCATTTCAAATATTACAAATATATAAAAATAAAAACAAATATTTGCATTAATAATGATAATAATAATTATGTATTTATTTCTAAGGGACAGTGCACATTAAAAGCATTGAATGCAATGAGCCAGAATTAGTCCAGCTTTCATCTGTTGTCCCTGGACAGATGTTAAAATTGTCAACCTAAAAATAATCAATAAAAAAACGTTAAAATATCAATGTCAATAAAAAGGATATACAAGAAAAATTCAATTATAAGACAATCACTTGAAATACATTTTGATCAAAGTAATAAATAATGTATATATACATTACGAAACATTAAAACGAATATAAGAGACGTGATTGCAGAACACGTAAAGGGGGAAGCATATTAAAATTCAATGTGTACGAGTTTGCTGTGATAAGAGCCAGTTTCTAACGTGCTTTTTAAACAGATTGAATGTAGAAGCTTCTCTAATACATTGAGGGACAGTGTTCCATTCTTGCGCTGCATTTCCTGAGAAGGCGTTTTGGCTGAAGGCCCTTCTCAGCAGCAGAACTATGCAGTCTCCCCTCACCGACCCTCATATCACTCTTTGGGAGTTAGTTCGTATTTGGACAAACTGGTTGAGTGGAGGGGATGACAAACCATTTATGATTTCATAGAACAGAGTTTTGTGTTTTTAATAAAGTTGCCCTATTCTGATTGAAGTTGAAAGTATTGGTCTTGAGTAGAAGTTCCCTTCAATGAGGCATGATGATCTAAACTCGCTCATGCTAGTTAACCTTTTAATAGCAGAGATGTTGCTGGTGAGACAAGATACCACTGAACCTCTGATGTGGAGAAAAGCCGCCTTGCACCGATGTGCAACAAAGTAAAGTAAATTGCTGCAGAGCTGCTTTTTTTTCAGCATTGATTCTGAAAATTGCATAAACGATTAAAGAGTCGTTGAAAGAACGTCAACACTGGAGCTAAAGCTCTGGTGTTAAAGGGTTAAGGATGCGAGTTTCCAAACATGGCTGAACTGGTCTTTTCCCACCTTTTTGAACTTCAGAAACAGAAGAGGTGTGTTGGTAGTCATGGAAACAGCTCCGGGTCAGACGCTGCTGGTTGTTGCATCTTTCTAGTTTGGGTGGATCAGAAGGATCAGCTGTTGGTTTGGTTGTTGAAGCTCCACTGTTGTGTCGCAGTCACAGGTTTGGATGACAGCTAGCAAAGTGCTATAATGACAGATAGTTTGGTGAAACATGAGGCTCTGCACGTCTTTCAGTCCGTTCTGTGGGCGGGTCTCAAGGTTAACTACAGGTAATCTGGTGCTCGGCTTTAGGTAGATGAAGGTTTACTGGAGTTGATGGTTGTTGATTCTTGATGCAGCCGCTTCCCTTCTGGTCTCGCTAACGCCCTCTGCTGGTCTGTGGAACTCCTTGGTGATTTCTGTCTAAAAATCTGTTTAATTGTAACTCATTGTTCTGAAAAAACAAACAGGGTAAGTCAAAACAAAAGGACAGGAAATGAAAGGAAGCGGAATGCTGCAAAACAGGGCCAGATGTGCAGCTTCAACAGAGACGGAGCAGACCCCATCACACACCCGAAAGCATCCCGGTCTTTGTGTATCTGTCAGCGGTATTGTACTATAATCCACTTTGAGCACACACTGGTCAAAGTGGATTAAAGTGGGGGTCTTACTCCTCCATTGAGCCTTGGATTGGATTACATGGTGTGGGGATGGTGACCGAAGGCTTTGCTTTTTACCACAACAACCTTCCATGAAGGCGTTTGTGGAGAAGCGGAGGACTCTTCCTCCAAAGAGAAAAAAAAAACTTTTTTTTTGACATCCCTCTTGATTCCACTTACACAGAGAGAGTGCAGAGCAGACGGCAGCCCCCCCCACGTGGCCGTGTCTGCTCCCCAGAGGCTCTTCTGCTGATTAATCGGCTAATTGGAGGCTGAGTTGTTTACAAACACCAACTTGTGACGTCAGGAAAAACTGCAGCAGAGAACCATTTCCTGCTTGGACAGTAAACACGTCGGAGTCTGATCAAACTAAATCATCACTTAGACGAGACCTCACAGCACCTCAGAAAACATTGAAAATCACTCTCATTAAATGATGAAGGGAAAGCTTTTCTTTTACTGAGTGGCAACTTTGACTCTTTTACTTAAAGATACTGAACCATAAATCCGATTTGATAAATATTCAGCTCATTTATTTAGTTTTCTTTTTTTTATTTTCAGATTTCTGTACAGAAATAACATATATTTAAAAGATAAACTGACAATAAATTAATAATAAACAGGACTCTTCTGAGCTGAAAAGATGCATCCATCTAAGCTCTATGACAGGGTCAGGGTTGGAGATGACTCAATTAAATAATAATTATAATTTATTCAAATCAATGTTTACTTACAACATGAATATCTCTTACAACAAATTCTTGCGGAAACAGCTTTTCTGTTTCTTTTAAGGATTATCAATTAATGAATGAACCAATCAATTTTTCTCTGTGTAATGCCTTTTATGCAAAAAAGTGCACATTTCTGTACTGTACAACTCATGGAGGTAAACTTTTGAGCATGGAAACTTGAACATGAAAACTTGAAAGCCAAGTTGGTAAAGCAGTTCTGGAGGATTTTAGGGTCTCCGAGGGTTCATATTTTAATAATAGATCAGAAAGAAAAGGCGCATGACACTATGAAGACATTTAAAACAACTGGAAGTACCTTAAAATCAATCCTAAGGTAGAGAGGGAACCATTCAAAATCCTTTAAGTATATATTTTTTCTATTGTAAAATCGATGCCAGTGGTCTTTAGCTAAAATAATTCAGTTTTCAGCCAAAGTAAAAGCCTGTTGCTTTTTAAGCAAAGACGTACATGGATCTATTTTTCTGCAAGTGGATGCATCATGAATGGAGTGGAGAAGGGAGACTTTGCCCCGCCCATGGCAGTAGCTACGACACAAATGGAGTGGAACTTAAGTGATGGAAGTTTTTGGTTTGTAGGATCAGGAGGCTGAGGCGTAGCTGAACATGTTATGTATTTTTGTATGCGTGTGTGTTGGGGGGAGCAGCTGATGTACTTCCTCATGAAGGGAGGAGCTTAAGGGAGGATCCAACGTCGTCCAAGTTTCTGCTGTAGTTGGACAACTTGAGCTGGGCGATGACGGGATGCAGTGTTGCAGCTGAGCATTAGGGGATGAAGGTGCGTCCTCTCCAGTGCCAGTCCAGAACTTTCAGTTTAATGACTGAGCGGCCGTCACATGTAAACTCATCACGCCTCCCACAGGGGGGCAGCAGAGTGCCGTGACGAAACGCCACCCCCCCCACCGCCACCTCAGGCGGCCAGCGTGTTTGTGTGCACGCTAAAGGGGGTCGGGAATGTTTTGGGCCGCGCGCTGTCTCTCTGTTTGCACACACAGATTCACGCACACTTGTGCGTGCGCGTACACACCGAGGCACTCTAGCGCTGGCTAGTGCTGTCAGCGGACGCCGCGGCGCTGTCATAACACGGCACACCACAGTAATTGTAGATTTCACAGCACTCGGCTCTCCTCACCACGGCGTATGAATCCAACACAAAGTGACAGGCCGCCACACACATACACACTCACCATCCTCAATCCCTTCCTCCACTTCTGGTTCCTCCTCCCTCTGACACACAAACACACTCTCTCGCTGCTCAGAGGGCAAATTACTCTCATGGTTTTGTCCTTTTTTCATTCTTTGGTGAGTTCTGCTGACTCAGGTTCCGTACAGTTCCATCCTTGATAAACTTGTTTCCCGTTCATCTGACAGTCATTCAGCCAGTTCTGAGAAATGATAGCTGCCTCTCAAAGGCAGAGCATGAAGTGGGGTCACCTTCACGCACCGTCGCTCAGAACCTCAGGAGGACGATCGGGACAGACTTCAGTTTCGATCCACACTCCGACAGCTGATTCGGCCATCTTTGAGCCACATTCCTGCAGCAGCAGCAGTAGAGGGAAAACCAGACTTCAGGCCACAAATCCTGTTGGTTGTGGATTTTTGTGTCATTTGTGTCACTGATCTGCTCGCAATATCTAACACCTTCACTGGACTGTCATTCGTGAAGCTGTGGTATCTGTTTCCAAACTGAATCATAGACCAGAATGTTTGGTTTTGCTGTTTTCCTTCCAGATCACGTTCACTAACGCCCTCTTTATGTGCATCTGCTGCTTTAAGTTGCTGCCCTCCCCCCATCTGTAGGTATGCTCATGGAAAACAGACTCTTTACATCTAACCGTTCCCTCCTACATCTAACTGATGAAGGTTACATGTAGGTAGCTTAGACTCACAAACTCCCTGGTTGGCTGGATAGCTTCAAAATGTATCGCCATTTTTGTTGCACTTCTAATGTTATGCTGTGTTTGTTCACATGAAACAGTCTGTCACCAGACCGCAATGCTCGACGTTTAAATTGTGCAGCGGGACCCATATTCACATCTGAAACTGGCTGCCTCCGCCCCTCAAGTTGTGTTTGGTCTGAATGCAGCATTAGGTTGGTGGTTTGAGGGTAAGCTTGCAAGACGGCGTGTAAACAGAGAGCTCTCAGCTATGGGGAGGGGAAGGAGGTGGGGTTGGACAGCACCGACAGTCCCGCCCACAACTCAGATGTGAATTTCTCTTGAGCTACTGCCGCTCTGCAGAAACTATGTCCTATAAAGCAATACAAGATTTTTTATTTTAGGTAAAACTTGCAAAATCATAGTTTAAAAGACAGCTGGGAATGCTTTGACAATAGATCAAAAGATGATAGGAGTGAAAGTAAAAACTAAAATTGTAGTTCATGTAAATATCCAACAAAGACAGAATGAAGCAGGAATACGTCCTGTTTAGAAGTTTAGAGTGGAGAAATGGTTTCTATTTGTGCATGGATGTGCTGCAAAAAGACAAAAAATAGTTTGTTGCACTTAAATAAAACAAGGACTCCATGTTAGGCTGCACAGTCTTTGTGGTGTCTCAGTAAAACGTGTGAAATTTTCTGATCACATCCACTTTTTAATGTGGTGTTGGAGATTGGTGCCTATTGAAAGGGAATGCATTTAGTTTATACCTTCATTTACACAATTCAAACTTGCTGACTTCATTCAGTTTAAAGATGAAGGGAAAGTAAAGGTGCAAGTAAAACCCATGCAGAGAGCGGCTCTTTTTTTTTTTTTGCTGTCCTGCTCTCTCATGCTGGAAATGTGACCTTCCCCCTGGGCTGCTGTTTCTCTGCTGAACTGATTCCGGCAGTGGTGGACACGTTCGGTTCTGTTCACGCTTAGCATCCACCTCGACCCTCTGCAGAGTGGGATGACCGCAGAGCCACCAATCCCGCCAGCCAGAGTGAGATTATGCAGGATTTGAAGCTTTAGGTCGAGTTTGATTATTAAATATCTGCAATCTGTCAAATTTCATAAACATGTATGTGAGCGTCTTTAACGTGATCGCTCTTTGGTTCTCTCTAACGGTTGGTGTTAAGTCATACATGCTAAACGGCTTTGATGCAAAGACTGCAGCTGCTCTTTACATGGCTCAGCACCATCCCGATCAGCTGATCCGACAAAACAAGAAAACTCTCACATATACATCAAAGCTTGTTTTATTCTCAGCCGTGCGCACTTTAGCGCATCATCACGCACAAAACAAAGGTCAAACTTTTAGGAAAGCCTGAGGAGCTTCGATGAATTTTCATGTTTTATCTATTTTTTACATGATCTGTAAATCTACTCTATTCTTTAATTATTAGAAAATAGAGGAAAATAAGTTTTTTGGGGGGGTACTGCCAGCTTTCTTCCTTTTAATTTGATTAGCTAATTGTAGCTTTTCTAGTTTGCGTTTGGCTAAATGTTTTGTGGAGGTGAAAGAAACCGTCTTCTTAAAAAAAAAAAAAGGGAGATTTGGTGACAAAAATACTTGGAAAAATAAATAATTCAAGAGTTTCCTATTTTGTTTTTGTTCTGTCTGGATATAAACAACTAACATATTTGAATAAAAGAGATTAAAAAAGTAAGTATCTTAGAGGGTTGAAGGGAAAGTAATTGGGAAAAGCATTTAAAGGCAAGGCAAGGCAAGGCAAGTTTATTTGTATAGCACATTTCATGTACAGAGACAATTCAAAGTGCTTTACATAAAACATTAAAAGAAACAATCAAAAGAAATAGTAAAAATGTGATCATTAAAATAAAATTAAAAGAAAGTAAAAAGATTTTAATTTAAAACAAGCATAGATAAAAAGGTGGACGTAAACTTTTGAATACATATTAATCAAATGCAACTGAGAACAGGTGAGTCTTTAACCTGGATTTAAATACACTGAGTGTTTCAGCAGATCTAATGTTTTCTGGAAGTCTGTTCCAGATCTGTGGTGCATAGAAGCTGAATGCAGCTTCTCCATGTTTAGTTCTGACTCTAGGAACTGATAAAAGACCGGATCCTGATGACCGGAGAGGTCTGGCTGGTACATACTGGGTCAGGAGGTCAGTCATGTATTTTGGTGCTAAACCATTCAAAGCTTTATAAACCAGTAACAGAACTTTAAAGTCTATCCTCTGACAGACAGGTAACCAGTGTAAAGACCTCAGAACTGGACTGATGTGGTCTACTTTCTTGGTCCTTGTGAGAACCCGAGCAGCAGAGTTCTGAATAAGCTGCAGTTTCCTGATGGATTTTTTTGGTAGTCCTGTAAAAACACTGTTACAGTAATCAAGTCGACTAAAGATGAAAGCATGCACTAGTTTCTCCAGGTCCTGCTTAGACATCAGATCTTTAATCCTTGAGATATTTTTGAGATGATAATAGGCTGATTTAGTGACTGCCTTAATGTGTTTATCAAAATTTAGGTCTGTGTCTATCACTACACCCAAGTTTCTGGCCTGGTTGGTAGTTTTTAGTTGAATAGATTGAAGCTCTGTAGTGACGTCTAACCTTTTTTCTTTAGCCCCAAAGACAATAACCTCAGTTTTGTTTTTGTTTAATTGAAGTAAGTTGTGACACATCCAGTCATTAATGTCCTCAATGCATTTACCAAGAGCCTGTACAGGGCCTCGGTCTCCTGGTGTCAGTCTAATATATATCTGTGTGTCATCTGCATAGCTATGGTAACTAATGTTGTTGTTCTTTATAACTTGGGCCAGTGGGAGCATGTAGATGTTAAATAGAAGTGGTCCCAGGATGGAGCCTTGGGGCACTCCACATGTAATTTCTGTTGGCTCAGAGGTGAAGTTACCAATTGACACAAAATATTTCCTGTTTTCTAAGTACGTTTTGAACCAGTTTAGTACTGGCCCAGTGAGACCCACCCAGTTTTCCAGTCATCTGAGTAGTATTGCGTGGTCGACTGTATCAAACGCAGCACTGAGATCCAGTAAAACTAGCACTGACATATTTCCACTGTCTGTATTCAAACGTTTGTCATTAGTCACTTTGAAGACTTTATAGTAGATCTGGACTGAGTGACCCCTTCCCCCCTGCGTTTCAAACAGGAAGTATCTGCTGGTTCCAGGAAGCCAAATTCCCGTAGTCTTCTGTTAAGAAATAAACAGCTGTTACTCAGTCATTCTATTTGTCAGTATAACCATTCTTGCTCTGCTACTTTTTTTAACCTCTTGATGATCCTATTTTCTATAGTGCAGGTTATTCAAGTTATAAACTGACCAATCAGATGCTTCATTAGAAGTCTATAGGCATCACTGCTTACTGATGATGTCTGGCTCCAACAGGTTCTCATACAAATCACGAAGAAATGGGAACTGAGTTGACGGGTGATGTCACACTTATTTGGTCCAGTTCCCATATACCGTTAATGGTAGTAATACAGAGAAAATACAGTCTATGTTGAATTTCTGTGGCTCCTGTTACTCATCAGCATATGTTGTTTACCTTATATGAAGAACTGTATTAAAGAAGCATTTTTAACATCACATTATTTACAAAAGATCTTTGCAGATGCTTGTTAAACAAATGTTACCTTAGACTCAGTTTTTTTCAGCAGACTCCTGGCAACTTAAACACACGCTGATTTAGAAAAAGCAGTTCTGGGTCAAATCCAACTTCATATGCCTTGAGCTTAAAAATCTGTCCAAAGAGTTCCCTTCACGTCTGCACTTATGGGAGTGAGAAATAAACTGCATCCACTGTTACCGGTTGTGTGAACTATTTCAATGCAAGAAATCACTCCACTGTCCTTCACAGCAAAAAGAACAAAAAAATCTTGGTTCTCCTGATATATTACAGTGACAACCTGCTAAATCAAAAGAAATAAATTTTTGAGTGATGGGAGAAACGTAAAAATTTGGCAAATGTTTATGTCTAGACCATGTATTTTGGAATATATAACATTATCTGAATAAATTCAGCTTAAAAGCATACAAGTCTATCACTGCTTTTAGAGCAATTTAATTTTGAAACGTTAATACTTTCTAGAAATTACTTGTTTTATTTTCTTTTTTTTTTTCATTTTCTTTGAAAGACAAAAAATTCCTGAGTTATTTTTTTTCTCAGATTCTGAGCTCCTCCTTCCTTTGTCCTCAGTAAAGGCATAAGGCCCCTCTGTGTCGGGCCTCCAGCCGGACACCAGCCCCTGCCTGTTGTTATGAACCTGAACGCTCTGTTGTTGTTTGTTCTCAGTCGTGGAGGATCCTGCTGTTCGGGGCGCTCAACCTGCTGTGCACCGGCTGTCTGCTGATGTGGTGCAGTTCCACCAACAGCATGGGTAAGCACACACACACACACACACACACATACAGGCAGAGTGACATGCAGATAGACACATGCAAACTGACACACAGACACAGATGTGCAGTGACTGACAGCGACGCACACTCTTCCAGACTCGGACGTTAACGAACACAGATACCTGTCCACACACTGCAAACACAGACTGACAGCAGCTGTGTGTTTGTGTGAACAGAAGCGCTCTCTGAATCGAGGCTTCAGATAGCCCTTCTGACCACGGGGGGCCGGAGCGGCGCTGTTGCTGCGCTGCAGGTCTCCTGTTTGTGGCGACTCTGCTCTCTGAATGAGGGGCTTTGAAAGATCCATCCACGTTGTGTCTGCAGGGGCTCGACCCCCCACCCCAACCCTTTGACAAACAGTAGGGGCAACTACAACAAGGAACGCTCCCATTCTGACCTTTTATCTATTTAAAAAGACAGTTTGGGAAATACCCAGTGCCTTGGATTTTAATGTAATTTGGAAACCATGCTCACTAATTTGTACTATCTTGGGCATGTTTACATAAAAAGTGGGGACATCACTCATTACATCACCCATTTGCCAAAGTAAAAGTCTAATGAAAATGAACATTTTATGATTCCACTGTTCTGATGATAAAAACTTGGATGATTAAAAAATATATATATTTTGCATACTTTTTTTAAATGAAAAATTGTTCAAATGCAATGCTTTGTGGTCTATATTTGCCAAAATATTCAGCATCAGAACCCACTAGTTTTTAACAGACTCTGTGAAATCTCCAGCCTCTGAAATCAGTCATTCTTTATTGGGAAACAGCTCTCCCCCCTCGACAAAATGGCACAAACTCTTTTGGGGAAGGGTGTCAAACTGGATTGCTTAGGAAAATGTGTATTTGATGTTTGTGTCATAGCACCATCTTAGAAAATATTCTTTAATTACTGCCACATTCGCTCCACAAATGAGACACATGGCTTTACCAGCTACATCAGTAAATATTTATTATGCCTCTAATTGCTTTCTAAAAGCTGCTTTCAGAATAAACCCTTTCTCTTCTGCATTGTGAGTGCAGAAGTACTAGCCAAGGCAGCTGAAGAGCTGCATTATGGGATTTGTAGTGAAATTGACTCCACTTATATTTTGGGCAGTTGAAGCGCTGGAATTGTTTTTATCAGTTCTACATTTCTTTGTCCATTAATAACAATATTATAAAATAATCACACTACAGGCCTTGACTTTGATACATGTACTATAGAGTGTTCTTTGTAGGGTTGCACGATAATATCGTTTACCGATAATTATCGGCCAGTAATGGACATTATGACATCACGATAATTCCGATTAAAAAAAAAAAAAAATTAGCAGATAAAATGGACCAATAATTAAACACTTAAACTGCCGACCCTTCCTCATTCACCACTCAGTATTTACTTATGTTAAAACTTGTCTGCTCACCCTAAAAGTTTCAACCCTGTCTGTACTGCTTTACGGTGCTAGCAAAGCGGCCCGACAGCCGGACACAGCAGATGTGACTTACGAAGACGGAGCATTTCTCCATCTCTCCCTCACTGCTTTAGGAGCTGCACTTTGCAAGGGAGGGGTTCGCTCTCGCGATGCTCGCTCACAAACACACCCGGACACACCCCTACACACACACATTCCTGCACTGACACACAGACAACAAACGCACGCGCATGGCAGAGCTGGCGCTAGCAAAAAAGTCCGAAGTGTGTCTGTATATAACCAAAGTGGATGCAGACAGCGCGTGCTGACTCAGATGTAACAAAAACGTAAGAGAAAGGGCGGGAACAGCAGTAACCTGTCCAAACACAGCGCTAAAATACACAATAGTCTAGCAGAGAGGTGCACTTGATTCTCATCTGTAAGAATCCAAGCACATGTCTATGTTTATGAAAAGTTTATATTTGTGACCAACCATTTATTTGCACATCGAGAGGCTGGAAAATATCGGATATCAGTATCGGTTGTAAAAAGTCAATATCGTGCATCACTAGTTCTGTGAATTTAGTAGTAAGGAAATTCAGACACAACCCACAAGTCAAAGGACTCTTGGACTAGAGGTGTAGCGATGAATCGATTTCTATTACTACCATCCAACCAGATTGATCAGGGCTCTAGACTAACTTTTTGTACTGGTTGCACCGGTGCGCCTAACATTTTTTCATAGGTGCACCAGCACAAAAGTTTGGTGCACTGACCTTCTCGACCTCATTGCATTTAACAGCACTTTGACACGGTCCCTTTCCTTTGTTAATATCTGCATTAAGACTTGATAATGATGAACTTACAAGCTGGTAAACATTACAATGATAAACGGCTCAATTTATTTAGTATATAAAAATTAATAAAAATGCACAGTTTGAAAAAAGCTTAAATTTGTGACAATGAGTGAAATGGGCGGAACCAAAGTCTTCATGCTCTGCTCCATTGTGAAGCATTTGTTTTTTTTGTAATTTTGTTTCGATTTCTTAAACTTGATGTTTTTATTATTTGAAATTTCTTTTTTAAATTGTCATTGAGACATTTGTAATGTTTTGCGTTGATTAATTTGTTTATGTGATCTAGCCTTCAGGGCCACTGTCGTTAACGTTAAAACACCAACAATGTCACAGTGAATAAATGTTTTTGTGCTTGCCATGTATCTTCTACAGTTCGATCACAGTGAATCAGCTGATTCTGATGCAGAAAAAAGTGTATTTTTCTTTTTTTCTTTTTCTTTTTTGCTCCAATATACACAATTTTACTAACGTAGAGGGCTCATAATGAGAGCGCTGCGACACGAAGTTGCTTTTCTCTGCGGCAGGATCCGATGATTAATAAAAGCAGACTTTAGAATTTTCTTGGACTTATTAGTGTTTATCCTCTGATGGTAGATTTGCTGCAAAGGAGAAAGTCATAGAAGGTCAGAACAAGTTGATAGATTTTTGAGGAAGTGTTGCCATAAAGATTGGGAAACCCTGTAAATGTTGACTTCAACCATCTCAGTGTTTGACATAAAATGTTATTTTAAAAGCCAGCAGACAATATAAAAATGCCCAGTTCAGACACAAACTACAAACTTAAAACTAAAAACCGTTATATTTCTGTTAGCTGGACTTTTTATTTAAACCGATGTAGCTGCTCAGATGTTCTTGTTTTTTTTTTTTTTTTTTTACACTTTTTTACAGGAATCAAAAAAAAAAAACTGCAGTCAGATTTGATCAGCTGTGCTCAGGTCAGGACTTTCTGAAGCTGCTGGGCTTGTTTGTGTGCACTGCGGATGAATTTGTGTGTAAACATGCACATATTAGTCGCAGTCAGACGAGCGGCGAGACGGCGTGTTTCTCCTCAGCAAGGCCCGTCTCGGCCGCTAACCCGAGATCCTCTCGGGGAGTCCATGGCTCGGGAAAAGGCTGCCGCGAAAAGAACAGCAGGAAACTCGACCCTGCCGCAGTCGCTCTGCCGGCACAACACAGAAACGCCGAGCGCGCAGGCGGCGTCAGGTGTCGCGCAGACAGGAAGCGGAGAGCAGAGCCATTGATCAGAGAGGAGAAGGCGACACCACAATCGATATTGAGCTCGATAAGAACAACGAGGCAGACCGCGACCCAGACCCCATCTTGTCAGCTTCCTGCTGAACCCCCCCCCCACTCAGGACCACAGACACTCAATCAAAAGTCAAAGTCAAATGTTTTATTTTTGAAACAAACGGTAATCTGGGTTCATGTTAAACACATCCTCTGTGGAGCTCCAGATTACACCCTTAAATCTCCTTTGCCAGCTCCCAGCACCCTGCTGATGTTTGATGTGCTAACCGGACTTAAACCTTAACCCGCCGAGGCCCAACAAGCCACAAAATGTCAACTTTGAGCACCAGCTATTATATAAAGTCTTCCTCTGATCCTGTTTATGTTTCCCAGCTGCTGAGCGTGTGATTAAATGACCTATGGACCCTTCCCGCTTTAAGATTTTTAGCCGAAATCTGATGTTTGTTCTTTCTCCCGCTTTTGTTTGAGTTCCTTGGATTATGCCAGATGTTGGTCCACGATGCTGCCAGCTTCTGTTTACTCCTTCATTATCTTCATTCTTTTCTCAGCTGTCAATCAAACCCCCTGACTGTCAGACCGTGGTCGCTCATCGCCGTGTGTGCGTGCACACTTGTGCCAGGCCTAATGAGATCACTTCATGTCCTTCGCTGTTGGCTAAAAGCCCTCATGATGTGGAGCGCTGAGTGTTTGTCTTCCACCTCATTAGCCTGTGGTTGCACACAAACATGCTTGTGTTTTGGCTGCTCTTAACATCTTCTCACACTCAGACTTAAAACTTTTTTTTCTCCTAATTTTCTGCTTTATTCTGTTGCCTTTCACCATGTGATCAATACAGCAGCAGTGAAGCTAACAGCAGCTGTTGAAACACAAGCATCATAAAGACAATCTGCAAAGATCGAAACAATCTTTATCTGATCTATCCATTTAAAAAGTGATGCAAGTATAAGTACTGAAGGGTCTTATCATTGTGTGTGTTTAGTGTGTCTTCTTTTTTTACACAATAATGTAGAGCAACTTCAACTTTGAAATCTAAAGTTTAAGTTTTTATTGGTTTCAAATCAGATTAGGTGTCACTTATTACATTTTTAAAAGATTTCAAGTTTAGCTAAATATGCATCAACATGTGAATCTGATTTAATAATAAACTTTTTTTTTTTTAAATAAATTCCATGTCAAATGTAAGGGATCAAGGACAGAGCCCTGGGAAACACCAAGTTACTGTAGTTGATCGAGGATGAAAATAAACTAAATGAGTTGAATACAATCAGAAAGATATGGATGACATCATCTGGGGGCTGTGTTGGTGATGTCAATTTGGAGGAGATGTTGAAAAAGAAAAGTGTGTGAAACTGTTGAATTCTGCGGTCAGGTCTAGCTGGGTGGTTATGGTCAGAAGATCAGACTCTACTACTGTCAGCAAACATTGGTACATTTTTATAATGGCAGTGGAGTAGAGCAAAGGCAGGTTCAAACTGTTCATAGAAGGAATTGTTGAAGCTTAAATTAGGTGAAAAATAGCAAAATGTAAGTTGATAAAAAAATTATAATTAAATTATTTGAAGGGCAAATTCGGAAACTTGGTTAACATATCAAAGCATACATTTTTTTTACAACTTTATAATAAATAATTTGCTGCAAAATTTTAACAAACACAGCTTAAGGGAATACAATTATGTAATTTAAATACATTTAAAAAAAATAAAAATAAAAATAAATACACATGGTAACACTTTATGATAGGATTCCTCAATAATCTAGGTGTAAAAGTTTAAAAAGCATTAATACATTTTTTATAAGCCCTTATAGGACATTTATAAGACATCTATTAGTATTTGTAACTGTGATATCAATGCCTTCTAAGTGTTAGTATGCTGCTTATAAAGACATTTTTTAGCTGTTTTAAAGACTATAAGATATTTATTAGTTTTTATTGTAGCAGTCTCCCTGCAGGCGCGTGCCACGACGGCAGGAACGGAAGCAAAAACAGGTGGAGTTTATGCTCTTTTTATTTATACAATTAAACCAAAGAAGCGGTTCTGCAACCAAAAGAAGATAACATGCACAACATTAGAACATGAACAGAACATTAAGCCCAAACAGGCAAAACACAATGAACATAAAAATGAAAAGAAACACATAACATAGGCAGCAGCCGCACAAAACACTGTAAACCCAGAAACAGACCAGTGGTTCCACCCACACATACCTGTTCCTCTTTTATACTACACACACCCCTGGACCGGCTCCCCATTGGTCACTTTATAAATGTCTTACATGTACCTTATTGATGTGAATCAGCACTTTAAAATGACATTTATTAGTACAGTTAGATGTTTTACAAATTTCTTATAAGTGTTTGAAAAGATAATTATAAAGATATTTATTAGCATTTGTATGTCTTACTAAAGCCTCATTCATGTTAATAAATTGCTTATAAGGGATTAATTAGTGTAAGAACTGTTTTCTTTATAATAAATTATTTGATTATGATATTGTTGAAAATATCTTTTTAAAATGCAAACTACCACAAATACAATCAATCTATAGATAATTTAAAAGAACATTATTTTTAAGTCGTTTGCTTGTATAAATAACCTTAATTCTTTGAATAATGATCTTTCTTCCTCTGGTTCCAGTATCACCTCCATCGTTTGTCTCACAGAAAACCTGTTCATATTCATTCTTTGTCTTTCCCTGTGCTTTGCTTTGTTCCATCTGGACTTCATTCATCTTCAAATGTTTTCCCATCAAACCCAGAATCTCATCTTCAGCCAGTCAGACCCGTTCGTATGTTCGAAAACGCGCACATGCAGCGCCTCCAGTGCACACCGCCTTAAGTTTAAGTGGAGCATAAGACGTATAGAAGGCGGTCCCCACACACACACACACATATGCACTTACACACTTGGATGCACACACATGCACGGACAAACCCCCTGACCTCCTTTTTTGCAAGCATAATTCCATGTTCCAGAGCAACTGGCACACTGACGCAGGCAAAGCGCGGTCCGTTCAGAGCGCACAGGCGTGCCCTCCGCAGTGGAGACACACATGCGCACGCTCACATGCACGCTCTCTGGCCCCATTAGCTCATGACTAACGGCTTAACAGACGTTACACACACAGAGCAGAGACCCCATGCATGCTTTTCTGAATATGGGAGGAGCCTGAAGGTCAGCTGACCAGGGAGTCCATTTAAACGGATAATCAAAGTGCTGCTTATCTGGACCAGCTGTTCTGGTGTCATTTCCTCTTCGTGGATGTTACTTAAGAGAAAGGTGGGATGAGGCTGGAGGCATTTATGCTCCTCCAGCTCTCTGACTCTGGTTAAATGTGACAGTGTTTGTTTTGAGATTGCTTAGAGAGACCTGATTACTAAACTCTGGCAGCCCCTGATGTTCACTCATGGTCAAGTTTTACATCTATGTTTGATCTGAGATAAATGCATTTCTGAGGGATAAAAAGGAAAAATGTTGGGGCTTTCCATTTTTTTTTTATAAAATATGTTGTTTGGTAGTGATAAAGTAATGACCTGCATGGTACTTTTAAAATGCTGAGAGATGACTTCAGGAAAAAAAAAAAATCTTGTTTGCAAACCCTCATTAAGCTGTGGACTTCATTCTTCATTTAATGCCATTTACGTTTTAAAGCAGACATTTAAGAGCCATGGAAATGCTGTAACAAAAGCTCCACACCCCCTTATTTTCCTCATGTCTTATCTGATGCCGTTCAAACAGAGCAGGTCTGGTTGCGTTTGACTAAATGTTTAATAATGTTGGGGGTATTTTAAGCAGCGTAGCTCTAAAGCCCATAGCTGATGATTTCTGCCCTTTAAATCAAGCATGAGCCACGTAGAAGTGGGGCTGTGCATGTGCGAACACACAAACGCAACACATGCACACGCCCCCGCTGACCTCCCTGTCCAAGTCTAATACCATTTTCCAGAGCGACTGCCACAACAGCTCGCACAAAGATTCAGTGGTTCTGTAGGAACGCACACACATGCACACACACTCACTCTGGCCCCATTAGCTCATGACTGTGGGCTTAACTGACATGTAAATCATGCCTTACACACACACACACACACACACACACACATGTGATAGTATAGACTTTGCGTGCTTTACTGGATGTGGTGAAGCAGCAAACCTGTTGACCCGTGAAGTATTCAGAGAAATCACCAAGCTGTTGCTCCTACGTCCTCGCTCCTGCTGATCTCCTGCTCAGCGCTCAGCTGCTGCATCCAAACCAAGGCAGGTGCGTCCAACAGCACGTTGGAGAAAAACTGCAGAGTCGAATCCAGTTTCTCAAACCGATTCTCATAATCTGCTGGAAAGTGTCACTTCTAAATGTCCATCAAGGGCGCTTTCCAGAACGGCTACAGTAATCCATTATCAATTACTTATCCATGCAAATTCATGCAACATAAACATTTTTACAATTAATTCTTAATATTCTTCATATTCTTAATATACTTGCTTAACATTAAGCAAGTATATTAAGCCCTAACAATGGCAAACCTACAACTGAGCAGTTGTCGAAATACACCTGCATTAGTAATGTTTTTATTACTAATATTAGGCCAACAAATTGAATTGAAACAAACGCTGTACTGATTCAGTGACTCAATTGAAATAATTGATTCATCTTGAACCATCACCGTAATGTACCTGAAAGTAGTAAGGATTCCATAATTCATATTTTAAAACCGAACGTTTGTTTTACCATTCAACTGAACGGTTAGGAGAGTGAGTCGCTGCATCAGTCAATTGCACACGCTTATGTTGAAACTGTCAAACACGTGTTGTGCTAAATTCATTATAGTTAGTATTGTTACATTACACTATGCTTAGTAAAAGTCAATTGAAAGGTTCATATTTGATTTTAATTTTCTTGTTTGTAAATAAAAGGTTTATCTTTTTATGTTGTTTTGTAATACCCAAATCAAATATTGAACCAAAACAAAACTGTGACCCAAAATGTGGGGTTTGAACCTTATCATGGGAAAAGTGAATTGAATCCCTAGAAAGTAGCATTACAGATTTTTAAAAACTGGCATTAGCAGTTAGTGTTCACTTTTTACACCTTAGATTTTTGACCCAACCTACTCTAAAATACAAATAAATTGTATTTCAGAATATGTCACGTGACCGATTTTCTGTGAGGTTAATGCAAATATTACTAAAGTCCCAGCCATTGGCTGTATATAAGAACTGTATTTTTTACAGTCAATGGTCCCAGCTTTTGGTTTTTGTTTGTTTTCTGTTTTAAGGAGTAATTGAAAAACCCTTTAAGCTAAACAGTTAAAAAACTTAATGGCTTTTACATTTCCACAGTGAAAAGTTTCATATAAGGTGCCTTCGTGGACCTGTCATTCACTGAAAAATGTCACAAAGTGGTTTTCATTTTGTCAATATGTTTTATACCCTCTCTGGGCTGGCGTTGCAGATTTGCAACAGCTAAATGGCAATTGGCAACCAACTACCTATTAATATCACATATGATAATTTTCCCCAAGTATCACATTTTTTCTGTTACTTAAAATTAATTTGGCCCCAGAGAGGGTTAGTTTTTTTTCAAGATAAATGGACTAAATGTCATAATAAACTTAAACAAATAAGTTGACGAAAAACAGTTAAAGGGAACAGGCTTTTTAAAGGTGGTTTCTTGGTTTAGACAAGAATGGTCCAGGTCCTGTGTTAGACATGAAAAATCATCTAAACTCACATTAGGACCAAAGAAATGAACTTTGGCTCCAACGCAATCATAGAACCAAAAAAAAAGGAAAATCATAAAGTAGTTCCTAGAGGTCTTGCATTAAAAATAAAATAAGCTAACATTGCAACCTAAAACAGTATAAGTTCAGAAAAATGTGTAAAGTCTGGCACACATGTAAAGATAGGGATGTTTCCAAATTGACCAATTGTAAAAACTAGCCTTATTTCTCCTTTGTGGATATTTTTTTTTCTTGATTCGTGCTAACGAATACCCACATCTGAAAGTTCTCAAAGAAGGTGAACTTTGTTGAAATCCTTCCCCGAAAACCAGCATAAGTAAAAGCCATCACGTGGCCCAGCATGTATTTGTGCTTAGATAGGGCAGGTTGTGTGTCGGTGTGTTGATGCTGTTTAGGCAGAGCTGTTGTTGCATTTTTGCTGAAATGTAATCTGCTGATGATTCTACAGAACTGAATGTGAGCGTATGCGAGGAGCCCGGTCCTCCCAGATCAAATTGTGCAGTGGACGACCGGATCAGCTTTCACCCTTTGACAAAGCAAAGATGTCAGCTCTTTGGAACCGGACTAAACAAACACACAGCAGCACTTTGATCTGCGTCCCGCTGAATCCCCAGATCTTCTCTTCTTTCCTGCACCTAGTTGCACCTGAACACCATTTTTTTATTTAAACTCACCGTCTGTAGCCCCGTCATTGTCCTGTGAACGCCAAATATGTGGACAGATGTGCAGAACCACACTAATGTGTCGATCCAGCCAGTTTCATCTTGGACTTCTTTGAGATCGATGAAGTTGGATTTGAGTTCTCGGTACTCCAGGTTGTTCCTAAAGTCTCAGTCACATTCACCCAAGTGACAGAATGTTAAAAAACTAGCCAGGATATCAAATTGATCAAATGATAATTACAGAGTTGTTGAATCAAACTGACAAATGCTTTTTTGCACCACTGGTCTCCAAATATTGAATGTCTGACAGAAAGTCAAAGCCAGATTTTATTATTTTAACTTTGGAGTTTTGTCATTTGTTTTTATTTTAATAGCTCAGCAACTTTTATTTTTTAGAGAAGAACGGTGCAGACAGAAATGTTGGGGTGGTGGAGCCTTTTTCTCAGTAACTTCTTAGCCTTTGTACCATTTTGTTGTATCGGAAGATTCTTCAAATGCCTACATTTTTTAGATTGTAGAGTTTAAAACACTTTGATTTGAAATCCTTTTCATTCATTCATCTTCTTGGCCGCTTTGTCCCTTTCGGGGTCGCGTGGGTGCCGGAGCCTAACCCGGCTACTAATGGGCGAAGGTGGGGTTCACCCTGGATAGGTTGCCAGTCTGTCGCAGGTGTTTTGAAATCCTACAAAGTTTTTGTTTTTCCATCTTCTTTAGACAGTTATCTTGGGGTATTCGTGCATTTCAGCGCTGGGTTGAAACCATTGACTGCTTAAGACATTGGTCCGGAGCCACATTTGGCATTTTGGTGCCTCCAATGTGGCTCTTTGACTTTGAAGAAAAATGCTTATGCTTTAAAAAAATAACAGGTTAATGGGGTATTTGACCCCATTATCCATTTTATTTCACATGTACTGCTCTATGGTAAGAAAAAGAAAATTGTTACATATAATAACACTATTATCTGATTATTGTCAATATTAAATGCTAAATTGCTCAATGGCCTCAGAGACAAAGTGTATATTTCTCAACAGTAAAGTGGAACTTTGTGGCTCTTGTTGGGTTTTTGTTAGTAAGAAACTGGACCAAATGGCTCTTTTAGTGTTGAAGGTGGCAGGCCCCTGGTTTAAAAGAACTGGACTGAGCCTTAACAACAGGTCTCTGCAAAAAAAAGTAGTGTTTGATTCAACTCTTTTCTATTTTGCTTTTCCTGAATAATTTATACGTGTTTAGTGGTGTCAAAATCAAAAACTCCATCCTGAGAAATAAATCTGAAAAACAAATAGGAGACGATCTGCTGAGTTTTCCGTTGTGGTTTGGTCTCATTTATCATTGAGTTGCTTTTCTTCTGTCAGACACAGCAGTGAGGACTGTGAGCCCAAAATCAATGACAGATAATGTTTCTCCTTCGCTGAAAGTGACTGAGATCATTGCTTTAACTACAGCAAAAGGTTTTGTCTGAAGAAGCACTTCTGACATCAGTCCTCATTCTGAAACACAGAGAATTTTTAAATGACGAAATTGAATCTGTACTGGTGAGTCACGGTGGAAATGTGATTTCTTTAGATTTGAATTTTAGATTTGACTATGCTGCCCAGCCAATCTGTTGAATTTTTTTTACAGTTTTTTATTTTTATTTTAACAAATTTTAGCTATTTGAGTGATCCATACAAGATGGGGGTTCTGTTGCAAGTCCACATGCAGTACTGGACCAAATATAAAAAAAGAAGTACAGAATTGTGTGCGGTGCTTTACCAGACCAGGACAGGTTAGGCTGCTGGACTCTTCTTGTGTTTCTTCTTTTTGACTCTTTTGTATTATTCTGTCTTTTTAAGGCTTCTTTTCATTTTATAATTCTGTGTTTAACATCTCCTTCATATCCTCCATCTATTTTTTTCTCTTAATAATGCTCAAATTTTCTAAGTGTTGGTTGAAAAAGTAAAAAAAATATAGTTTTCTATACCCAATAATAGCATACAAAGTAGAAGTCTGTAATGAGTAATATCCAGTGTTAGTCTGTGCTTCATTCTGATTTTTTTTGTCATTTTATATGTTCAAACACAAGTATTGATCCTGGCAGTTCCTGTTCTTAGTGTTTTTCCACACATAATCTCTGTTAAGGTGGGCAGTGTTGAATGGATTGGAAGTCACTTTTTAAGGTTGTTTGGCGTTAAGATGATCTGAATGCAAAATGCCCAAACATGCTCTGAGTTTATCCACTGACCCTCAAACCTTTTTTTATTTGTGTGAAGGAACCCCACAACAAACGACACAAACATGATCTTCCAAGACGGTGTCATCAGCAGTGTGTTTTTTTTTGTGGTTTTAATGTTTTATTTGGTCATCTGTACATACTCAGTGTTTCCCCAGAATGAAGCGTGTGTGTCTATGTGTATGTGCTTGGCTGTTTTTCAGCCCAGAGCCGCTCTCAGAAACCAGGTCAAGTGTCTGTTCCACAGAAGAATAGTCGCACTTCTTCATCTTCCCTTGCCTTTTCTCATCGTCACTCCGAGATTGTTAGGGAAAAATCTTCCATCTTTGTGTACCTGTTGTGGTTAATTTCTCAGTTTAAATTTATTTCATCAAATGATTAAAGCTCACTCTGATGCAGACCTCGCTGCCTTCAGCACTGGAAGTGTCGGTCTGCACACGAAGATATAAATACATCTGAACAGAAGACCATGTTAGTCATGTTGTGCGGCAGAGCAGTGTTTGTATGCATATCCATTAGTTTGTTTGCTTCTCATCTAGATATGGTTGAGTGCACACATGTGATCTGAGCTGTGTGTGTGTGTGCTGTCCCCAGGCCCTCAGTGTTCCTGTGTGTCAGAACACAGCTGGTGAAGCATCCCATCCCACAGGGCCTTCAGAGGAGCCAGCACACTCTCACACATAAACACACACACACACACACACAGATTGTGCGCGTGTTTGTGATCAGCTCCTCTTACTCCCCGAACAGTTCCCACATCTGCTTCGCTCTCAGAAGAACTGGATCTCATGAAGACACCAATAATGTGTGTGAATGTTGTCCCACAGGATTTCTCTTTTAAAGTCCAGTGGAACTTCAGTGCTTGTCTGTTTGTGTTGGATGCATTTTGTAATAGAATTATCATGTTTTGGGTCTGATTAAAGACATTTTAACCTTTGGGAGAAGCAGCTTGGTGAGGACTTTGGAGCTGCTGTGGAGAGCATTCAAGTTGTAACTTGGAAGATCTAATCAAACAAAACTTTAATTCCAAATCATTACACCTTGCTCTTGCCATCACTCTATTTAATTTACCATGTAAATAGTCTGTTGCGTCCCACCCCAGGGAGGAGGGAGAAAATAGGCAGCATAAAGAAAAAAGCCGAGAGGACTTAGACTGGCAGTGCAGCCGTTTATTGGTTGGACAGGAACAAGAGCGATCACAACTGGAATGAAAACTGTACACAATGGGGACAAAAACAGCCTCGTACAGTACAGACCGAAAATTTAGAAACACTTTCTCATTCACTGTGTGTTTGTTTTTTTCTTTTCAATTTTCATGATTATTTACATTGTAGATTCCCACTAAAGCATCACAACTATGAACAAACACGTGGAGTCATGTAGCAAACTAAACAAAAAAAATAAAATAAAAAATAAGATAAATGAAATCATGTTTGATTTTCATGCATCTTCAAAATAGCCACCATTTACTCTTGATTACTGCTTTGCACACTCTTGACATTCTCTTGATGGGTTTCAAGAGGTAATAACCTGAAATAGTTTCCAACAATCTTGAAAGTGTTTCCAGATATGTCTAGCACTTGTTGGCCCCTTTGCCTTCACTCTGCAATCCAGATCACCCAAAACATCTCAGTGGGGTTCAGCTCCTGCTTACTGTGGAATCCAGGTCATCTGCTGCAGCACTCATCACTCTCTTTCTTGGTCAAATAACCCTTACACAGTCTTCAGTGAGAATCTGCAATGTAAATAGTCATAAAAAAGAAACCATTGAATAAAGAGGTGTGTCCAAACTTTTGGCCTATACTGTACATATGAAAGGGTAACAAACATACATTTCTCTGGCACTAAGCAGCATATTCCAACAAACTGAAAATCTACAACCATCCAATTACAATATAAACAATAAGGGTCCAAATCTAAGAGCAAACTAGAAGAACAGTACTAGGACAAAAAATAGGGACAAAGAAACCAGAGATAGAACTAAACAAAACTATTAGTGAAACAGAGAAACAAAACTGGGTGGAAAACCAGGCTTTTACACACCCACCTAAAGGCCAAGGCCGACAGCAGGGCCAATCTCAAAATCAGATTCCAGTCAGGAATTCAGCTGCCACTGGAACAAGGGGTGCTGAGGCTTATATGCTTCTCTCCAAAGGAGGTGATTGGAGGAGGGAAGGAGGCTGCTGTCAATGAGTGTGGTGGTGGAGCAGGCCTCTGCAGGGGATAAACATACACATACGCACACAAACAAGCAAGCAAAAATACACTCAAAAGGCTTGAGCTTTAACATGGTCAAATGATACATTGTCTCCAATTGTACACATCACTTTACTGGTTCTCAAAGCCTCCGCCTCGTTTTCCAAACAGGAAGAACCCCCTGGTTCCACGAGGCCAAAATCCCATAGACTTCTACAGACAAAAAAACAGATGTTGCTCAGTCATTCTTTGTTAGGATAATAATTCTCGCTCTGCTACAATTTTTTTTTAATATGTTCTTGATAATCCTATTTTTTTAAACATTTTTTTTCTTCATTGCAAGTTATAGTATTTAAGTTATAAACTGACCAATCATATGCCACAATAAAAGTATGTGGTTGCGTGTCCAAAGTTTGAGATGAACAATCCTCCCGAGCCCAGATTCAAGTAAAAGGGGTGTGGCCTTTCAACAACATCAATCCTGATAGGTGAAAGTGATTGCTATGGAAACAATGACTTAGACTGACTCGGACCAATCACCGCTTATTGATGATGTCTGACTTCAATGTGGTGGCGTGTGTATTGCAAAAAAATGGTGACTGAATTGAATTGACTTGATTTGGTTGGAGCTGGAATTAAATCCATTTCTATGGCTGATGTCACACAACTAAAAGACAAAAGCATCCAAATGTGTTCAGGACGATTTAACCAAGAAGACCAAAACCCTGAGAGAGCAGTTTGGAGCTCCGCTTAATACGAGCCTCTGTAACAAACCGCTGAGTTGTCCTCTGTTTGGTCATAATGCAAGATGTTATATTGATCATCATCAGTGGGAGGGGGGTCCAGGTCAGGCCTCGGGGGGGTGTGAAGGCCTGCTGAGGCAGGGGGTTTAACATGTCACTGCCTGCTGCCGCAGAAATCCTGTTTCACCCAGAACGGAGCACCGATCCGGTTTCATGTAGAATGAAGTCGCTTGTCAAATCAGAGGATGACGAGTTGTGTTTTGGTGTGTTTGTGTGTGTTTGTACTCGCGTGCATCACGAAAGACGCTGCCTGTGAAGATGTTTTTGTCGTGTTCACGCTAGCGCTTGCTGTGCGTTTGTGTGCAAATATTGAGCAGCCTTGTTGTGATCACTAAGTTTATGTGCATGTCCTTGTGTGTGTGCGTCTTTTTGTGTGCTGGCAGACCTCAGGTCTGGTTTCAGGCTGTCTGCAGGGCAGTACATTCATCCTCCTCCTCATCTTCCTCATGTCATTCCTTGCTTCACCCTTCTCTCCTTGTCCTGACTGCTCCTCCTCTTCCTCGTCCCAGCGGATCGTCCTCACCGCAGCAGTTGAGACGTTCGATACAAGCTTTTAGTTTACATCTGCACCCCAACGAGCTAACCTGACACGGCGTGCACACCCACGTGGTGTGTCTGTGTGTGTGCGCACTCAGACTAGGTTTCAGTTTTGTTTTTACCGGAACTGCTGGCATTCATCGTCTGTTTGCTTTGCACTTAACCACCTTTTCTGTTTGTACGTTTTTTCTTTAACATCTGCAAGATCTAAGGGCCTAAAACAATAAGTGCACAACTTGTTTGCTTACAGAAATCTACAAACTGGATTGGGATCTTAACTTAAGTCCTTCATAACCATTTCAGTACAATAAATACATGACGACTGAAAAGACGCACTTTGGAAAAGAAAAAGCAGCCAAACAATGTTCTTATATTTTTATGCAATTTGGTCTCATCAGTTACATTCCTCCACCCATTACAGTCAATACGTGTCAGGTTAAAATAATACCCTGCTGTCCGGAGCCATTTTTCTTGCTACAACAATCCCAGAAAAAGGAGAATATTGAGCTGCTAAAGTGAGTTACAGATGAGGTTATGCATATGGACAGAGGCTGGGTTGAGATCATTCACTGGTTTGTATTGGGCTGATTAGAAACCTGTTATTTATTTTAGTTTGTGGCCACACTGCGGTCCTGTTGTATATTTAAATGTGATCAATTTGAGTGATATGATTTTAGGAAGTGTATCACATTGGCTGCCAAGAATTTTATCTAACTGTCGATCCTCTAGATCAGATAAAGGTTCGCAGAGACCAGATAAAGAAACGATAAAGTGACCAATTAGGTACTTAACATTTTTTTATACTTCACAAACTTAATTCTGTCAATGATAAGATTTAGTCAACTGATTTTCCTTTTTTTTCGTGCTGCAATTTCAAAACTCACCCATTAGCCAACAGTAGTCTCTGAACTGACCGATGAGTTTGGCAATCACTATGAAACCAACCACAATATTCGAAATTTTGACAAGAAGATTTCAAAAATGTTATAACTTTAAAATTTTTGGTTTAAGACAAACATTAGAGTTAAGATACGTACTGTACTAGTGATACCCCTTGTAAAAAAATCCTTGGAACATTGTAAAAAGTTTAGTGGAGCTTTGCCTGGTATTTTAGACATTTTTCACATTGTTTTGGCCTTGTCTTTGTTTTGTTTTTGGATTGATACAATATCGTTTTGGCTCTACACATTTGCTCATTGTTATAAGACATGAAAAGCAGTTTGATCTTAATTTATATTATTTTTGCAGGAAAAAAAGACAAATTTTACTACTTGTTGGAAAGTTCATTGTGACTGTGTAATTTAGTAAAAAAAAAAATAATAGTGGTAGAAAAAAAGAAACTAGGCTTTTAGATGTCTAAAATGGTGGATATAAAGCATTACCGTGACAACTGTTAATTTAAAGATAAATTAGCAGAGAATATTGTAAAGTAGAAAGAAAAGCAGAAAAAGGCCCAGAGCAACTAAGGGGTTATCATGTAAAGAGGGAAAAAAAATCTTGCTTTTTCCATTTATAATTTATAATTATTCAATTTTTCTTGGTCTTCTTAAACACAGTTATCTCTATCAAATTATTGGGCTTTTGTAAGAGATTTAGAAAACCTGAAATGACTTTAAAAAACATTTCAGTTCTTAAGCCTGTTCTTTTTTCTTTTGCAGATGTGCAGGAATTAATAATGTTCAAAAATGGCTGGAGAAGTCGTTGACTTCAAGAAACTTTTTTCTTTTTTTTCTTGGATCTTCAGAAACTTTTGACCAGGCTGAGGTCACTGTACTCTGATCCTGCTCTGCTCTGTTAAGGTCCTGTTTTCAGGGTTACAGTTTTGTTCATTTGATGATGACTCTTACTCAGATCCAATGACTTTTCTTTTGGGAACTTAGGGTGTACTCAGACTGGACACATTTAGTTCGCTTGAAGTAGACAAGAGTTCGTTTCCCCTGATTACCTGGAACAAATTTTCAGTCTGAATACACCTAAAAACACCCTGATCCTGAACCAGGAACCGTCCCATCTTTCAAGGTGGTCTTGGTTCGTGTCCAATTGGTCAGAATTTCCTCAGTCTGAAAAGGCTCTGTGCTCAAAGTACAACAATTGAGCCAAAATGTGATACACATTGCTTCTCACACTGTTTTCCTGACAATCTATATGTCATCAACACTTATCAGCATACCTTCATAGCCATTATCTCCTCAGTAACCACCTTCCAGCATGCCTCTGCCGTGCCAAAGTAGCAATCAAGTGTTGTACCTGACGTTGATACAGACATTTAAAATTCCAAGGATTGCACCTCCATGATTTCTTTCTCTCATTGCTTTGCCCCATCCTTGCAATTCCTAGCCAATGACTTAAGAGATCTTTAGTCACATTATCTTGTTTACAAGCTTTGGTCCAGAACAGAAATGTCCGGTTGACGGCTGTCTAAAAAAGCAGACCAAACATAGTGTTCAGGACTCAGACAGGATCAACAAACTTTTCCAGTCTGAATACACTCATATTATTTTATGTTGACAACATTTCTTGAAATCATATTTTATGTTTCTTGAAAATGATTAAGTTAGTTTGCAAAATAGTTTAAAAGAAGAACAGGTGAAATTGAATTAAAATACTCGCTTTGAACAGTTGTTCTTGTACACAAACTTTAGTGTGTGTATGTGTGTTTTTGTGTGTGTTTGGGCTGCTTGAGTGCAGACAGCATTAAATATTTATCCTCTAGCTTGTGTTTCTGCTCTCATTTGTCTTTATCTCTGCTTTCCTTCCCTCCCCCTTTTTTGAACATTTTTTGTTTTATTCTTTGTCACAGTTTTTTCTTTGGGACAAAACCAGACAGAAAAAAACGTTTAAAATCACATAAAGAAGAGATGAAAAAGGTTTCTAAAACCAAAGTTTTTTTTGTATTATATCAAAGTATGCCTCAGTTTTTGTGCAATTTGCCTGTCATTGTTTGTTCAGTGTGTCAGTTTGTCTTTGTATTTTTGTGTGTTTCATTTCACTGTTTTTCTGTTTTTGACATTTGTGTCTTTTAATCTGCTTTTTTGTTTATTTTTGTGTCTTTTTGTATGTTTATGTTTATGTCTTTGTGTGCTTTGCTGTGTCTATGTAATTTTGTGTGTTTGTATGCATGTATCTGTGTTTTACGTGTTTCAGTGTGTATCTGTGCATATATTTGTGAGTATTAGCGCTTTTGTGCGTTTCTGTATTTTTATGTTTTAGTGTGCATCTCTACATGTATTTCTGTGTATTAGCGTTTTTGTGTGCATTTCTTTGTGTGTATCAGTGTTTTTGACACACATAAACACACAAAAAACACTGATACAAGCAAAGAAATGCACACAAAAACATGCAACGACACTAATACACACACAAACTTGCACAGAGGCACACTGAAAGTGTCTCTGTGCATGTGTTCGTGTGTCAGTGTTTTGTGTTTCTGTGTTTTCTGTGCGTGTATTTGTGTGTATCGGTGTTTTAAGTGTATCTGAGTTTTTGTTTGTTTTAGTATGTATCTGTATGTACTTGTGTGTGTCAGTGCTTTGTGTATTTTTGTTGCGTTACAGTGTGTATGCGTGCATGTATTTGTGGATCAGTGTATGTCAAACTTCATATGTTTCAGTGTTATAGTTGAGTTGTCTAATCTGAACTTCTTGTCTTTTCTTTTTGAACCACCTAAGCTTTATGAAGCTTCATGAAGCTTCCTGGATGATCAGCCAAACGTTTAAAGAAGAGACAACAATAAGTTCAGATTCTATGACTCAATTTCACTACAGCCTCACCTGAATGAATGACAACATTCACCAACAGTGTGTTTTTCTGTTTCATTGTGTGTCCTTGTGTTTTTTCTCAGATCGTCAGATCTGCTGTTATTCTCTGGGTGTCACATCCTCTCGTCCTTTGGGCGTCAGTGTTTGTAAGCCTGAGACTTCTAAAGAAACTCAAGAAGGTTTTGTGTCTCGTTGTGTGTGTGTGCATGTGCATCAGTGCATTTGTAAACCAACCCCAGCAAGACGATTGGAAATTTCAGCCCGCTTATTGATTTGGTCCGGCCCATTTCAGGGTCACTGTGATGTCAGCCTTTGTATTATTATTGCTTTTATTGTCTGCTGCTTTTAATTCGACACAACACGGTGAAATTGAGACTCATTGATCTTCCAGAAGAGACGAGACGCTTTATGAAAAAAAAAAGATGGATTCAGCAAAAGCAGGATGCTTTTGAGCAAAATGAAAGTATAAAAAAGCAAACATTTATATGGCAAGTTTGTCGCAGTATCCCTACTATTGCCTATTTTCTTGTTTTAAAAACTCGGACATTAACTTTAAACAGTTTTGTCTGTCGGCCATAACAGAGACCCCTGTCTTGTTTTAGGTAGAAGAAAATAAAGATTGTCAGTTCATATTAACTGTACTTTGAACATTTTTCTTAATTAAATAGGTCAGTTCTTGAATATAACATGTTCCTAAAGATGTAACGATTCCTTTTGTAAAAATGTGAATTTTTGGTTTATTGTGCTGTAAAAGTTTGGTTTTGGTGTCTTTTGCGTCTCTTAAGCATCTCTATGAAGATTTTGGGGTGGGTTCATTTTTTTTTTTTTGGGGGGGGGGGTAATTTTGGCAATCTAGAACAATTTTACATTAATAACCAAGCAATTCCTAATTTTAGCACTGACATATTCCCAGGTATCTTCAATGGTTGAAGCTCCCAAATTAATTTTAAAAATAGAAAATATTAAGAAACATTATTGAATGTTGCAATACCATATAATTGATCAAAATAGCTTTTTAGGGCAGGAAAATAAGTCATCCTATAGCCTTTAAAACAGCAATTAAAGTACTATGTTCATTAAACATATATCGTACTTAGGAATAAAACAGTCTAACCAAAAACTCTGTTTCTCTGACAAAACAACAACAAAACTAAAGGATACTAATTATTTTAGTTTAAACTCTTCAACGGTATCTTAATACGTTAAACCAGCTGTTGCTGTGAAGCTTTGTTAACTCACTCCGGACAAATCTTTCATGTTTTTGACATGAAATTTAAGGCCTGAAAGTCCCATTGTGGCCTCAGACAATACCAAACTGCAAAATGACACTACAGTTCATTTATTTAGTCCATTTCTACAAGCCAGTTTTCAGTTAACATTTGATTTTTTTATGCATATAAATTAATGCTAACAATTGGTTCTTTACTAGACTCACAGGTGGTCCCCCTTCTATTTAGCAAACCTCTTTGTATCCAGTTCAGCATTATAATAAAAGTTGTTTAAGGAGTTCTAATTAAACAAGACATGAAAGTCAGACAAAATGATATGACAACACGACCTAAAATGCCTAGAGGGGCTTAGAGACAAGGGATTGGTCAGAGAGCTTGGTGGGAAGTTCCTTGTAAAGGTTGTCATTTATGTGAATTCTTCTATTTGCAATAAACAGACATTTACAAGAGAGTGTAACATGACAGATTTACCAATCTTTAATGCACAGTTGCTAGACATACAATACAAAACGATACATTATTTTTTTCAGTTTATTATGTTGATGCTCAATACATATGACTTTGCAAAGCTACAGTACCCATAATGCTTCAGCCATCAATGAACAACATACTTTATTAAAGTCCTATTCAAACAACAGATTCTTGAGAACCGTTTATCACAGGAAATTGGTTCAAGGTCGGTAAGCACAAACAAATAAGATCATTTTTGAAAAAAATTAATGGATTTTAAGTGAGCCTTCTGGTCTGAAAAAGTACAGTACTCAGAAAGATCAATCTATCCATTTTCTTAACTTGCTGAATTCTTTTTAAGAGTCATGGGGCTGCTGGAGCCTATCCCTGTTACTATTTGGCAAAGGGAGGACACCCGCTGGATGGGTTGCCAGTCTGTTACAGGGTTCATTCAGCCCATGTAGTTTCTAAATACAGAACATTGTAGTAAAGTATTAATCCAAAACCCACAACACACAAAAAATAGATCCCCTTTAATCTGACAGAATTGTGTCCAGACTTTGGCCACGTCATGTCAGAACTTAAGTTACAGTTTTTCTCTTAATCCTCTATGTCTGTCAGATTCCTTATGTTAATTAAATCTGTTTGTCTTTATTTACATTTTTCAGACTGAGCTATGAAACATTGATGCCATAAACATAAATCTTTGCAACCCCCTAATATAAATGCAAAAAACAGCTAAATGTTATGCTATAATGCAGCAGAATGGGTAAAGATATATTTCAGTTTCAAAATCTTTTGATTTATGATTTCTTATGGTATATTTGGAAAATATTAAATATTTTTACAGTTTGTTTTTTTTTACATTTTGAAGAATAGTATTTCATCAAATGGAAAGAACAGGAGAAAACATTGTTCTGATGTAAAAATTATGCTCTTGTGTTGGGCTTGTTTCCTGTGTTTTTATGACAGGGTGAGGGGTCCATCTTTTTAAAGTAGAAACGGCTGTATTTGAACGGTCCAGTTCTTCTTGCAATTCTCACTGCATCATTTAATTCCTTTACTGGGAGTAATTCTCTGAAGCAGCACCAGATTATCAGATGGCGCGCTGCTCTGTTGTCCAGCTTTGTGTTTCAGTGCTGTGTTCACACTGAGGTTGATTAACCTCCAGCAGATCGGCTCTTATTTCTCTGTAATCTCCCAAGCCCACCGTGGATCTATTCTGCCATGTTTGTTTAAATATAACCCATTTACATTTCATGAAAACGCAATTGGGCCTTTAACTTTTCAGCAGTTCTTGATCCCTGACGCTCTTTCTTCCCTTGTCTGTCCACATCTCCAGTCGTCTGTCTCTCTCTGTTCCTGTCTTCCTGCGTCGATGTTTCATCTATCCATCTGTCCTCCTCTGAGCTCCTTTGTCTGTCGATCTGTCACTCAGTCTCTGTCCTGCCTGTCTGTCTGTCAGCCTGTCTGTCTCTGCGGCTCTTTGCCGCTGGCCGTCTCTGTCAGGATTACGGGGCGTCAGGTTGGCCAACATGGACGCTGGAAGTGGGGAAACAAAATGTTCCTCTCAGCACAAAGCTCCTCTAATCCTCCGCCGCCCCCCCGCAACACAGCCTGATTACAGAAAGCTGGCTGGCAGGCGCTAAGACCTACAGACACACAGACAGACAGATGCATTTGCAGGGAGACAGGTTGATAGATTGACAGGCAAGTTTGCTGTGTTTAAGCCACGCCACTACCCAACTGGGTAACCCACTCATTAACTTTTTGGTTGACCGACTGATTGGTTTAGTTGCTAGCTAACCTCTCAGCTTACGCTCTGGCCTCTCTCCAAGCCTCAGTCTGAGCCTGTCTCAGCAGAAGCTTTCTGTGTCGCAACAAGAGGAGAACATTTCAGTCCAAAACAGTGGCTTACAAATCCCATTCAGTTACATTAAAAAACAGGAAAAAGAGAAACTGAATTTTTCCAGTGATACCTTGGTCACAAGCCCCCCTATGTGACTCGTACGGGTACTTTTTTTTGGGACGGACTGTTGGAGGGTTGTAGATAGGAGCGGTTGCACCTTAAGGAAAATGCAGGTTTGTCTGAAGCTACGCTCACGCTGCCTTCAGCAACGCACGTTCAAGCATTCACTTCCAATGAAAAATCTGTAGACGTGTGTAAATATGCATTTCGGGCTTTCACACTCAAAATCCTCTTTTTAGGCTCCTTGTACAAATCGCACAGCCATTGAACACACATTGAAAGTTAAATCAGGTTGAACTTTGACCAATCAGGGACTCTGACTTGATAGTGACATTTGGATGGTGTCACTTTTAATTATGAAAATACAGACCGTTTCAATATTGAACACAATGGAGAAATGAAAAAGTGCGGTTTGTGCGGCTGGAATTCTATGACTAATCTTTCATGCATCGGAATAGAGAATGATAAAAAAAAAAAAGCTTGGACCAAGATTTCGTGAGAACACCATGGGCTCTCCAGAACCCATGTTTAGTGCGTTTTTGAACATGCATCACATGCTTGGTGTAACTGTAGTTTTACAGTTCTCTTGTGCTTGTGCGGCCACCTCAAAGGACGTCATGAAAATGGATCATACCATTGTTATGTGGGGTAAATGCATCATGAAGTATTTGTAAGGCTTATGTAAGTTACAAACAGTTATGACATATGGCTGATGTTGTACCGTGCCCTAATGTCACACTCTAGTGTTCAGTAAGGTGCGAATACTTGCCCCTTTCTGACCGTGCACAAATGCACACAGCTGGTACCTCGACCCGAACCCTAGCCTGGTCCACGTCTAGTGCCGCGTATGGTACCCGTACTGATCTGCAGTACGGTTGGGGTTAGGATACTTGTGCAGTCCACATCCTGGTACCGGTTTGCGGCCCGGAGGTTGGGGAGCTATGATTTAATTGCAACAGCCACCACGTCAAAAAACAACAAGTTAGGGACACCCAAAAGATACATTTTTGACGCGGAAAGGTCTTTAACCATGCATCAAAATGTGACGATTTGGGAATGAGAATGTGTTCACAGTTTTGCTCTACAGGCTGAATGAGCGCTCTATGACCATAACAGTTTGTATGGGCCACCTGCATGCATGCTCTGTACAAGTTTGCCCATTTTTCACCCGCAGACATCCCGTATCCACCCATAAGGACAGTTGTGACTAAGCCTTGACTTAAAGTGGTTTATTAAACATTCCCTCGTCTAATGTTTTTCTTGTACCATGAACTGGACTCTGACCAGCGACTGACTTCCATTTTTCTTTTCTTCCAGCTTTAACCGCTTACACGTACCTCACCATCTTTGACCTCTTCAGGTAAGTGCTCTAACTTCTGTTTATCAGATAAAGCTTCACTTTCTATATCAAATACATGCATGGGCTTTCACTGTTTTCTTGACTTCATTGGGATAAAAGTGAATGAGAGTCGAGAGAAGCTGAACTTCAGCTGACCTCTCTGCTGTTTCTTTTCATCTGCCACTCGTCTCTCAGGGACACGTCTTATTTGCAGTCTGTCTCCTTCCATCGGATCAATTATTGTTCTCTATCCTCGTTTTCCTGCCATCACCCCCACCCTCCCCCCTCACCTGCAGTTTGATCACCTGTCTCATCAGTTCCTGGGTGACGATGAAGAAGCCCAGTCAGTTCTACTCGTTTGGGTGAGTTTGTGAGTTTTGCTCGCTGTCAGTCTTCTTGTTGAAGCAAAAGCGGACCTTAAAGATGATAACGTTAAAGCAGTTCCTGATTTTATTGTAAGTGGTTAATATTCATCAGAGTATCGATGATGCTCAAAGATGGATAATTATTTTGCTTCTTTGATTGTACAATTGAAAGACATTCAAACTCATGTAAAGTTTTGAATAACAACCCAAAGTCGCTGTTCTCTGCAACAGAATCCGCTGGAATTATGTTTATTTTTCAGGTTGAATTAAAGAATGAATGCACTACATAGTCATGGTATTCATAGAAATGTCCACAGAAATATTCCTATTTGTGCAACATGGATGAACATGTCCATCTCGGTATATTATTATCTAGAATAAATTTTTTTCTCTTTTTTTAGAGCAAAATGAGCCTGTAAATGTGGTTGTCAATGTTACGTTGGGAGGAAAATTGGTAACCATGCGGTGGAAGCATCATGATTAGGGTCACTGTGCCACAAACAGACTGAGTCAGCTTAAAGCTTTGGAAACGTGACTCCAGTCCTGCAGCTTTGACATGCAACACTTTGTGAGCAGCTTTGAAAGAGCAAGCCACTTTTCCCTGTGAGAAGATGCCGGAACACTAATGAGGTTTTTTTTTTTTTTAGCTTAAAACAAAAGAGAAGACAAACGTCTCTCTTAATATTCTGAGTTTTTCTAAATTTTTAACGTACATTTTACTTTTGTTCTGTGTGTCTTGTTATTCTAGAGGGCAGGGAACGACACTAAATAACTAACAGACAAAACAAAAGAATAAAAAGTACAAATTACATGATAAAGAAGTAACTAAAATACAAATCTTAACCAACTAAAATGCTCTCAAAAAGCAAGGGGCAAAAAGGCTGGTTGCAGCTCCAGGCTGTTTGTATTGGTAGCTTTTATTTAAAGCCATCCCATAACCACACACACGCACAGACACACACACAAAGACACAGGCTTCAATTAGTGTTGGTATTTGTGTCAGTAAAGTGGCCAAACGGTGCATTTGCTGCTGACATGTGACCCCCGACCCCAGCATTGGGAAAAGTGTTGATCGAGTGGAAATCTGCTTTTCAGCCTCACTTGAGTCTCATAATGCATGTGTGTGGGTGTGTGTGCGTGAGGCCATGCTCTTCTGTGGGAATCCTCGTGTACTATTTGTGTTCATTTGAGCGTATTATTGCTTTGTGAGTGCGTATGTGTCCTAATGGGCTTCCAGTTTGCGGTGGCTCAGCGGCAGATTTTACCAGCTTCCGACTCCTTTAAGCCCTGCAGAAGCACGAGTCTTACCAGGAATTAGTCCACGCCACTTTTGTCTTGGGTTCTTGAATGTTTGCAACTTGTAGTTTTGTTTAAGAAGAACTGAAATGAAAAGAAACGATCGCATTTAGAAGAAAAGGTTGTTTCTTTTTAGAGGGAATGAATTTACTTTTTTGCTTCAGTTTCTGCATTTGTTTTTAACCGAATCCAATAAAACTTGTTGTAACTACATTTTTTAAAACTAAATTTAAGAAAAAAAATCATATATTTCCTCTTTTTATGTGAAAAATTATCTTCTCCTCTACCTGATTGCCAATACCCAAAACATACCGTTTTAAAAAGCTTTAAATCATTTATTTTTAAATAATAACTAGTAAATATGTTTAAAATTATCTCCTGATGTTTGACAGTGGATCATTTTATTTAGTCGAAACGTGGAAAAGTGCCCCGTCTCTTCGCTCCCGTGCGTGATCAAAGTGGTCATAGAAGCGTGATGGTGGACCATCCTCCTATCCAGAGGAAGGACGCGGCTGCTCTGCTGCTGGAACCACAGGAGGTTCGGAGCAGAGCTTGACCTCTGACCCCACAGCATGCAAACTAACTGCCCAAACTGCGGGATGCTTTATGGAGGTCGTCTGTGAGCGTTGGCCACGCCACATTGTCTGCAAACACGGACAGCAGATCAGCCTGCAGGTGTCTGTGCCATAGGGGGTTTTGTTCGGTTCCACGCGTGCTCGCGCCATAAAATGCAATAAAACGCTTGCTGCTGTCGTATTGATTCACGTTTTTCAAAATGCAGCCATGCAAAGAGATGTTTGGTTGTGAAAATAATAAATGTTTGCAGGTCTGTTGTGACAGTTTTGATTGTTTCAATGGTAGCTAATGGTCATTGATGGTCTTGAAGTCCCATTCTAATCATATTGGGATCTATTTTTAAAGTTTTCCCGGTGTTTTTTTTAATTCTGGTCATTCCATTTTAAGCAAAACAATCCAAAAACTTGCCGTTTTCTTGGATATACTCTCAGCAGAGAGCAGAGCAACAGGAGTTTGTTAGAAATTTGCCGTTGGGTTATTTTCAAGATCGTTGGCGCAGAGCAACTACTTCCCACTTCCTATTACTGTGAGCTCTCTGTTTACATACTTTCCTGATAGATTTTAGCCCATCAAATTCCCAATCTAACATTACCCATGGTTCCCCCCTGGGTCTTTTTGCTCTGTCTTTTTTGTAGATACTTCCTGTTGTATATTTTGTACATTAGATACTGATTTTTTTAAAATGATAATTGTCATTATTATTGTCTGTTTGCACTGTGGGTTTAGATGAAAGCAATTTTATCTGGCTTTATATCATGCAATATATTTTTCAATAGACCTAACTTGAACTTAAAAAGTCTTAGAAATATTGAAGTTATGAATTTAAAATAATACTTAAAAAACTTTGAAAAATTGCGGAATTTTTATGTCTGAGCCTTAAAAATGTTGCTGTTTCACCCATGCATTTTTTCATCAGATAAAGAGCGGCAGAACCATTAGTTAGAGTGCACTAAAGAAGCGCTCCCCAACCTTTTTGTGGCTGCGGACCGGTCAATTCATGGGGGTTTTACCACAGTTCGGGGGTGGGGGGTGGGGAGTCTACAGTGGCTAAGAACTAAAAACTTATCCCATCCATCTGCAAAGAAAGTTTCCACATGCAACTTTTCTTGTGTTACATGCCGCCAGACTGGTTTTAGTGCTCAAGCTAATCGAGAGAATCTGGTCAATTTTCAAAATAAAAGATTTCCATCTCATTAACAAAAAAACGAAAAAGGTGTATAATTTATTAGTTCTTCCGCGGCCCGGTGGCAAGGGATCCATGGACCGGCACCGGTCCGCAGGTGGGGACCACTACACTAAAGCATTGCAACACAGACTGCAAACGAGGCAAGAAACTACAGTTTTGATCATAGGGAAATGTAAATGTAAACACAGCATGGATGGAATAGGTATCCAGCCAGCTGCTAATGCTTTTGAAGCAGCGGGTGCTAGCTAGCTCCCTGCTTGTGCCTGGGCACCATCTGCACTGACTTTTTTTATTTATTTTTATGATTTTGTCAAAAATAGTCTGAGAAATTGGTCTTAACTTTTGATATATATACGGTCATAAAAAGTCTTAAATTTAACTAGAATAAACATGTAGGAATTTTGTTACACCGGTGCAACAAAAATGCCAAGCAGTATTGGAGCTATCCAGCTGTTCAGTATCGAGCCAGATATGAGCTGAGACGAGGAATACAAAGACTTACATGGATCTAGTCGTCTACAAGTGGATGCATCAAAATGAAGCGGAGAAGGGTCCCCAGCATATTTTCTACATAACAAATATGATTTTAGCAACAATTTGAAAAAATAAATACTCAAAAATGCAATGTACTCCCAGAACAATGACACAAGAACATGTTAAAAACTCCCAAAAACATTTTCATCTAAGTGGATCTTTAAGTGACATACTACTCTACTCTTTTAGAAAAAGATTGCCTCATTACAGATTTGCGCTGACAAGACACTATTTATATTTAGTTGTTTCCAAGCCATGTTTAATCATATTTGTTAAAAGAATAAACATACTTCAGTGCTTTATTTAGGAATACAAAAGTTTATACTTTTTTTTTCAAGTTCTCTTAAGTTTTACACATTCAATCCGATGCAACCGTCAACATTTTTGTTCTTGTTTTGTTTAAGATTTTTTTGCTCAGCTTTTAAAGTAATTCAGTTCTTTCCTGGGTACACTTCTGGAAGTCCCTGAGCTGCATCTCTCAATTGTTAATTAAATGTTAATTTCTCAGAATCCTGTTGTCCAGTTTAGCAGCTATGTGTTTGTAGTCTTCCTTTGCCTCTTCATTCTTGTTTCAATACATAAATTGCCCTAATGGTTAATGCTTGCTTGTCTTAGCATAGCACTTTTTTTACTTAAATATTCTTAACATTTTTACATCTAGATATCAATTTTTATCTTTAATTTGAACATGTTCTGCATGTTTATTTCTCTGTGCATTAGCAGCTTTTGTCCACCGTCTTCGTCTATATTATGACTTGCTCACGGTTGTTTTAATCCACAAAGCGTTTCATTTAGCTCGCGCTCAAGCTCTCGGGCGGGCTATTAGATCACTGACAGCCAGCCAGGAGTTTAACCCAGTAAGCTCCGCGGACCACTTATTGAGGCAAAAGCCGCTCAGCCCGCACAGACTGCAGCAGTTTAATAACATCAGCGGCACAGAATCGGCTCGCTCCTGCAGCTCTGTTGCAGGGCTCTGTTATATCCTGATTGCTTAGAGGACAGATCAGTTTTATTATTTGTATTTTTCACAGATGGATAGGCACAAGCAGCCAGCAGGAGGTGTATCGCCTTGCCACCATGGACATGATTTACTCTCTCAGTATTTGTTTTGATGATACAAACACAAGATTACTGAACTTTAGGGATTATGATTTTCATAAAACAATATTTCCATACACATATAGGTTAATCCACTCATTACTCCCATCACACAGTGGGATAAAAGTTGCCCTTACTGACAGAGGACCATTAAACGTAGCAGATGAGAACCCACATCCATGTTTATGTGGATGATGGTGGTCTCTGGACTGATGAAGGTTTTATCCAGATAGATTCAAGATTCTTGAATTTGTTAAGTGCACAGTTTTCACTGACATACACAAATGCATTTCAGTACAACTTAATCAAGATGAGGTAGAAAACAGAAATATATACAGGTCAAAGTTGATGGTGACACAGTCAAGACAACCCCTGGTGTCATGCAATACATTTTTGTTCAATTAATTAATCATGACTTGTAATTAATTAATCAAATTAATCTGTTTTCAATCTATCCTAACGACTGCTGTGAAAAGCCTCATGTTGAGAAAGTTTTTTTGAATTTGTGACATTGTGTGGCAGTAAAAAATCAAAATACTATAAAAAAAAAGGTGGTTATGAAGTGTTCTTATAACAGAATTCTTACATTTACTTTTACACCACCAATGGGGATTAAAAAAAAACAATAACAAAACATAAGGTTCATAGTTCTCTAATTTAAAGGGCCTCTTTTCTTTAGTCTTTCAGAGTAAACTATATCCGTATCATGATCATATATTACCTTTGAAACACTAAAAAGCAAATTATTTATGAAACATTAGTTATTTTTGCAAACTCTTTTCATAACCGTAAGTAAAACGCTGATCAGCACTAGCTTCGTGGAGAAAGTGTTTGTGTTTGCCTTGGGGTGGCGGTTCTCAACTTATGATTTAAGCTATTGAGGACCCGCTAGTTTTCATGGGTATGGGAGGGGCTGCTGTTGAGAGCGCAGGTATTTAGACGAATACTCAGAAATGTGTGAATGGATCAAAACCGCTTTGGGGTTGTTTATAGTGATGAATGAACAGTGAACGAACAATGAACACTTAAGCAAAGAACATTGGCCAGAAACGTCCTATTAATACCATACTTATGTTACTTATTAAACAAATTCAGTTTGATAATAAACACCTTGTCAGGCTTCATGCCTAACACAATAATGACTTGTGGGGTTGTAGCATTGCTTTGGGTAAATTCTGTTAAGAACTACAAGTCTCACATTGATTATGTCACAGAAGCGACAGGCGCGGGACGCATGCTGTGCGCTCAGACAACAAGACATACACTGAGAGGAATGTAAAACATGTTTCAGCTGAGTTGGAATAGGAAGTAGTTGGACCTCTGTTTTTTAAAATCTGAGAACACAACAGTAGTTATACATTAAAAAAGGAGATTAAAGAGATAAAAAAGTAACATGCTAATTTGTCTGTAATTAATTAATCACGATTAATGTGATAATTCGACACCCCTATGGAAAACCCTTCCCTCCCATCGAAGACAGTCTAGGATTTGCATCACCTCTACACTTAGTTCTCCAGATGTTATTTTTACACTCACAAAACCAATGACTGATTATAGATTGATTACAAAGGAATTTAAATCACCCACTAGTTTGCTTTGAGGTGATTTTGAGCCACTTTTTAGTTTTACGTTTACCGTTATTTTGACAGGATGTGACATCTCTGGCATGTATGAATAACGAGGCCAGAAGGATGATGAAATAAAGCTCGACTAAGCTATAACTCTTCCTTTGAAGAGCACTTTAACACTACTGTAAGCTGAAACAAAACACTATGTTTAACCTGGCAGTTGTTGATGGATGGCTAAAAGGTCTTTGTAGACCTCAGAGTTTGACTGACAACACTTCCTTTGAGTGGAAGGTTACAGTTAATAAAACAAATTCATGACGTAAAAAAGATCTTTTTCTCCTATTTTCCTTTTTTTCTGAAGAAGCATTGTTCTCTGCAGCTGTTTGGAGCTGTGGCTGTAAGTTCTCTGGTACCTGTTGTGATTGCCATTTCCAAACGGGTTGTGGTGAACATCAGAGGTTAGGGCTGCCATCAAGCTGAAAAGCCTGACTGGCTTATGGACTCCTGAGGCAGCTGACCGGGTCCAAGTAGTCCAAGTAAGCTGCGACCCAAGCAACTGTGAAAGGGTAAAACTTGTTGCGTAGAAAAGTTCAGTGAGACCATGGAGGAGGATTATGGGTTGGTCTCAAAGATATTCTGACAAAGTGTTTAACGCTGCCAAAGTTTTCCTGCTGGCACCACTTTTGGTGCTGGTGGATAGCCGTTTCCTTGGATTAGAGATTAGTTGAGAGACAGAAAAAAATCCTCGAGTATCCCTTCAACCCTGGTTACATGCCTTCTGTAGAGGAAGCTGAGGCTAGGGATTCCTGAATGGAGCTGTCAGCTTGGCTGAAAACACTGGGGTAGTTGAGGAGCTCCTTGGTGGCAAAACACCTTGGATGGATGAAGTCCCTCCACCCAGTACCTCTTGTCTTTGGATACTTTGGGACTGATTTGGTTGATAAGTCTCTGCTGCATTGCATGGCTTTGAGAGACAGCAACCATGAATATTCAATGTGGGGTAGTATTTCTTAATTATTTTTTAAAGAAGGGGAACCAGAAGGTTTGTTACAACTGACTTCTTGGCTATCCCAAGAAAGTCTGACCAGGCAACAAATTTGTTTGAGAGTACTGGAGAAGAGAGTAAAGCCAATAATCAAACCTCAGATTCAGAAACGATGCGTTTTTTGTCCTGGTCGTGCAACAGAAGACCAGGTTTAAACCGTTCATAACTTTGTGGAGGGTTCATGGACATTCGCTCTTCCAATCTAAATATTTTTTTTTTGATTTTGAGACTGCAATCAACCAATCCCACTGTGATGTGCTGTGAGGACTGCTATGAGAGTATTGGACCTTGGGAAGACTTACTCGGGGACATTTAATCCTTGTAGACTAAGGGGAGGACACAAGGCACACTAGAGAGGCTACGTCTCTTGGCTGGTCTGGCAATGCCTCAGGATCCCCCAGAGGAAGTGGCCGGGGAGAGGGAAGTTTGGGTATCTTTGCTTACACTGTTGTCCCATAATTTGCTCCTATCGAACAAAGCTTAAGGTTTAACAAAGGTTAAGTTTCAAGTGGAGTCTAATGTGGTTAAAGTCCCACTCCAATTATATGTTCTCCAATTATATGTCCTATCTGTTGTAAAGTGGTCTTTTAATTGTGATTATGCTGTTTTTAGCAAAAAATTAAAAAGCAGTGGAGCAGGTAGACTTTTGCTGCCCATCCATGGCAGTTACTGCATCATGAATCCTATTATTTTTCAAACTCAAGAAAAAAAATGTACTGGAAATCGCTGGTCAGTGATAGCTTTGGTTTTCCCGGTTTAATAAATCAGTTAAAAATAACACACTGTTTAACATTCAGCAACAGTCACAACATTGTAAAAAGCAAAACAGTAACTGGTTAAACTCTACAGCATTATCCCATGCTGGAATGAGGCTTTTTGTTCCTGCTTAGTTTCTGCAGAGGGGCAGTTGTTCTTTAGATATTCACCTCTGAGTTGTAGGCAGGACAGTTGGCATGGGACAACCCTAACCCCCTTACAGTCACCCATAACCGAGAGCTCTCTGTTTACACACTCCCTTATTAGCTTACAGCCCCTCACACCCCCAATCTAACAATACCAGTGCAACAAAAATAGGCCTATTCAGCCGTACGGTTTTGAGCCAGATGCCAGCTCGGACGAGGAAAATAAGAACGTACATGGATCTATTTGTCTACAAGTAGATGACGTCAGAATGAAGCGGAACAGGGAGCTTGTGGCCCTCCCAACGTATTTTCTGTCACAAATAGAAGCTTTTTCCAAAAGCATTTTGTCTTCTGCTCCTGATTCACAATGATTTTGATAAAGAAATAATCAGAAATGCAATTTAAATGTAAATTTTCTGAATATATGTCCTCCATAGTGAGAAAAATGTCACAAGAACATGTTAAAAACACAAAATATATGATTTATATATGGGTCTTTAAACTGTTATTCTTCTGTGCCTAACCCTATGATACTAGTTTCTCTGGTGATCCTGCACTTTTCGCTCCATGTCTTAGTTGGAAATTATCCAACACACTCCATTAATATCTCTCTCTGTAGCGCCCTCCTATTAATCTATCTCTCTATATTTCTCAGTGTCCATTAGAATAATTAAAATGGATCAAACCATCAGATCTGTAGAGCACATGTCATAGCGTGGCAGCTCGCAGCTCCTGATCCGTTGTTGTTTTGACACAGTTTTTCTTTGTTTTCTTCAGCGGCCGCCCTTACCCTCTTCGTGTGTGACCATGTCTCTTGTATTAATCCATGGTGCGCTTCATTTAGCGTAGACACAGACTTGGAGAGTCTTGTTATGCGGGCCATTAGATCACAGTTAGTGTTGAGTTATCCCCATTAGCTCAGCAGAACGCTAACTGGGACAAAGCTGCTCTCCATATGTTGGGGTCAAGGGTCAGCAACTGCTGTGGCACTACATGTCAGAGTTGCAGACCTGAATTGTTGAGATTTGACCTTACACTTAGGCACAACCACAGTTTCATTGTTTCCGTGGATGATGGGAAGTTTTTATGACAGTTTTATTAGAGGGGTGAAGTTGAACCTTTTCTTTATGAATGTTTGATCAAAATTAGAGCTGAAACAGTAAAAAGTGTCGTTCAGCAATATTTATCGAGATTCTTCTGTGGCAGCTCTTTTTGCTGATGCTTCACTAAACTTTATGATCATTGAGAAAATACGTTTATTCAATGAAGTAAGTAGAAATATGCCTACATATTCTTAATTGATTGGATTAAGTTTTTAAAACATTTCGCTAAGTCTCTGCTATTCCTTTAACCCTAGAGCACTATTGCCGGGTAATTTTCACCCGAGCAAAAGTATTTACATTATTTTTAATTTGTAGCATTTTTTGAGTGTCATGGGTCCCTGGGTAAAGTCTCACATGTCCCAGGAATGAGTCAACCAAAGGCCAAGTATACAGTATTACTTATTTTTTTAGGAATTTTTTCTTCTCAAATTCCTACTTTTTTAGGTCATTTTCAAGCATGTTCTTAGGATCTTCCTATGCTTTTTTTTCCCATTTTGTTGCATAAAGCACAGTCTAAAATAAAAGAAAACTACTCTAATTAAGCATGTGTTGTCATAGCTTGATTTATTTTTTATGAGAAATACTTTTTATTGGGTATTTTATACCCAATTACCCAGCAAAGGTGATGGTGTAACTTTTTATAGCGAAAGTGTTCTAGGGTTAAGATAGAGACAAACCTTAAATGTGCATTAAACCATAAAATCAATCAAATATGTCATCACTGACACCAGTATTTCATAAATTATCCCAATATCAAGAAGCATTACAACATTAAAACAATATTTTCTAATAGCCATACTTCTGTTAGTTTTAAGTATTTATGAAAATCTTGTGACCCAAACAAACTGAACTGAATGTTTTCTGTGTATCATTGAAGCACATGCACGTCTTCTATAGGTGCGGGAGCTGATCTCTGTGAATCACAATAAGAAATATTCTAAATATAATGAAGTAATGCAGTCTTTGAATGGTTGCGTGCTACTCCTAGCCCAAATTCTTGGTTTAATGAAGCGCTTAGGAATGCACCCCCACCCTTTTTTTTGCAATGGTCTCATACACGCACTCAAACACTTATCAGTCTCATAACAGCAGGTAGTCATGGCAGCTCACAATATCTCATACAATATTTAATTGAAGGCCCGCCATGCCCATCAAATTTAGTCAGTGAGTTTTTTTTTATTGATTAATTTTTGGATTAAAGCCAAAATCAGACATCAGTGGTGGAGAAGACAACACAGGACTAGACATGGCTGACTAAAACATTCAAATATGGCTAACTTACAAACGTATTGCATTATTTTTGAGGGGTTTACACAAACTGAAGGAGCAATCAATGCAAACATTTTAGGTTTCGTTAAAAAAAAAAAAAAAAAACCTTTGTGAATATCATGTGAATTATTCTCAATGATAATGACTTAAAATTACCAGAACTAGTTACATCTTTGTTTAATTTTTCAATGAATAAGATTATCTTAAAAATATACTAACTCTTATGAAACCTTGATAATAACATTTCAATTCCAATAACTAAATGGGATGCAGACCTGAGTTTGCGCTGGCCCTCCTGGCGCGGTGGGGGGGCTGCTCTTCTGGCTGGGCTGGGACATACACTCTCTGTGCTATTTATTCCTGGTTGTTTTATGATCTTATTACCCTCTGTTACCATCTTCTTTTCTCTCTAAACCCCCTCTTGTACCTTTCTTTTGTGCCCTCCCCCTTCTTCTTTTCCGTGCTGTCCAACAAAAAAGAAAAAACGATATAAACATAATCAATATAAATAAAGTTTAGCATAAAATACAAAAGGGGTTGTGTTATGATAGTACAATCTGTCTAACACAGGAGGCTCTCAGCTCGCATCTGTTTGCTCAGCTGTTGAACAGGACAAGTTGAAGATAAAAAAAAAAAAGAAAAGAAAAAGTAACAAAATAGTGTGTATTATTGATTATGCACAGAAAACATTCTTATATCTTTGGAGTAGACATTATTATGAATTACAGGTCATGTAACAGATATGTTGGGCTCATTGATTATCATGACAGTACATCTTCACATTAATCCAGTTATCATTGCTACACGATGATGATCAGAAAATTGATAGCTTATTGATTGTCATTAGAAAACACTTTTACACCATTTCAGTTATATGTATATGATTGATTGATTTGGTTTATTTCAAGCCTAGATTGTGAAAAATACAGGACAAAACACACAAATATTTCAAACTCATTACAGAAATACTGGAATTCTTAGATTAGAAAATAGAAAACAGACAAAAACACACTTCTGTCACATTTGATTCATTAAATACCGCAGTTATTAACTAAGGTCAAGTAGAGTTTGATTGATTGCTTGAAAAGGAGTGGGAAGAAGCGTATTTATAAAATCCGACCCCTACTTAGTTACTTTATTTTACAGTTTTGTATAGCTATGTAATCTGGTTCTGATCAGATCAAATGTAAAAACATGTTTTAATATATATATATATATATATATATACATGTATTCCCAGTAGCAAATTGAAGAGCTTGTTGATGATTAGACTTATAAAACATTATTTCTTAATTTCAAGAAACAGTAACATCAATCACACGTTATGTAACGTATATGTAATAACTGATTATCATCAAAATACAATTTCTTATTAATCCAGATAACATCCTTACACATTGTAAATCACACACCATGCATTGATTATAATCAAAAATGCACTATCACATTAATCTAGTAATTATCGCTACGCACTGCTGATTAAGTTAAAAATAAATCTATGTATGTGCATGTATGTGCGTGTCTGATATGCTGTTTCCAGCTTAGTTTGTCGTCATAATTATCCCTAAGACTTTGATTTCTATGACGTTCCCAATTGTCCCATTATTTCTTTTAAATGACAACTCTGCGTTAGCATAATGGTTACCAAAAAAAATCTTTTGTTTTGTTTATGTTTAAGGATAATTTATTGTAATCCCTCCATGTTTGTATTTTATTTAGCTCTGTATTTACCATATACCTTTACATGAATAGGAGTAATCAGATTATGTTGTGCAGATAATGTGATGTTGTAATTATTGGAAAAAATGACTGATTTATTGTAAAATTTCAGTGACGTCTTAGAACTCAGAAAGGGATAAGCAGTGTTGAGTTATTTTTAAAATGTATCCACTTAGCTTAACTTCAACTTGACAGAGAATACATTCTTTTTTTTTTTTGCTTTTTAGCTGTAAAAAAATCTAAATATTTTCTATGATTAATTGACAAATGTTTACATTGCATATCTAACTTACTAACCATTTTTAAATTATCCAACATTTTTGATGATTTATTTTGTTTATTATTTGAGTTCTTCATATACAAAATCCCCGATTAGATAAACTTTCAATAAGAAATATCAGTGGATTATGACATGGTTTCAGGAGGCTAACAATTCTGTTGTCTACTGGTTGTTTACTGGCTGCTTGGTGACGTTATGGCTGACTGCTGTTTCTGTCTGCCTTGTTGTCTTCAGGTTTGAGAGGCTGGAGGTTTTGGCTGTGTTTGCTTCAACCGTCCTCATCCAGCTGGGGGCTCTGTTCATCCTGAAGGAGAGGTGTGTGTTCACCCCCATGACACCCAACACAATCAAATGACTGTCATATACTGAGAATGTTTTGTTTCTTTTGTCAGATGTGACTACAGCACACAGATCATTCTAAAGACAGAAGCCATTGGCTGTATGTGTGGATATGAAAAAAGCAGAAACAATCATTTTATTTTTTTCTTTGAATGTATTTAATTTACAAGGCCAGGGTCTGACTGTGGCTTAGAATTTAATAAGAAATAAACCATAAACAAACATAAAGGACATTTTTGAATATGTTTATTATTATTTTTCTTGATTGTGCATTTGTAATGCCAATGTAAGAACCAGGCATTTAATAACTTGACTACAGTAATAAATCATGGATGAATACATTAAATTGTTTATATTAATAATTACTGACAAAAAACAGCTTCAAATATTGATAATAAACAATTATTATTATTATTAATAAAACAAAACCTAAAGAAATCATAAACAAATGTTAACAGTCAGGTTTTAGTCCATTGAGGTTTGAGTTGAGGAGTATAAAAATTTAGGTTTTTAATGAGAAAAGCTTATATTCCAACCATAATGCAGCAGTGACCAGATAACTCGCCATTTTTAATGCAGTGTTCAAGGCTTTGGAAAAGAATCAGACAAAATTGGGTTTATAAAGCAACAATAATTGATGAATTAGCAGGGTGAGTCCTAGCTGTTGAATTGTGTTTTTGAATCAAACAATGCCAGAGCCTGCTGACCAAAGAGAAGACTACAGTCATGAAGCAGGAGATGGTCCAGGCTTTTGCCTCAAAACTTAAGAGTGGAGAAGTGATGTTAAGCAAAAGTTTTTAATTCTTTTTTCCATTAAAATGAGATTATGGTGCTATAATAGATGTTTATTCTATCTGCACCTGACATTGGGGGATCCATTTAAGCTTGTTGTGGGAAAGCAGAAACACATTTATTTATAAAGCTTTTTGATTCATAATACTCAGTGAAAACATAATGATACTCTGTCAGAAGAGGAAACTTAAAGAAGTAAAGTAGAAACTCTGAGCTGCCCCCACCAGGAAATCTGTACTGATTGTTTGTGGGGTCCAACTTCTCCCAGTGCAGACCTCATGTTTTCCTCAACAATTGATGCCTGAGTGTGTCTGCTACAAAGAAAAACATTAACTCCTGTGTGTTTGTAGAGTTAGTCTTGTTCTGTCACTGTGTCTGTTCTTCTCATCTACTGATTCATTTACCCTCCTCCCTTACAGCTCCAGAGTCCCACCTGACCACTTTTGTTTACTGTGTTTGTTTGTGTTTTGTTAGCGTGGAGCGCTTCATGGAGCAGCCTGAGGTCCACACGTAAGTACGACCCCTCCACACACTAATTCCCACATCTCACTGCTAAATTAACAGAATGGATGTTTTTGTTGTGTGTATACACACACAAAGACACACCGAAACAGTCCCAGCTGCCATCAGAACAGAGCAGGAAAGCAACTGGGTCATGATAACCAAAAACTAAATTACATGTCAGATGGGTGCACTGTCGAGCCAACTTCTTTTTAGCACAAAACATGCGATAACTTGTTTGAAGATGTGTTAATGGAGCACTGTGTCTGCTACCAAATGTAAAATTAATGGCACTGTTAAAACACTAACGTTCTAAACTGCATGAAGAAAAAAAATCCTTATTTCAAATTTAGTCTTTTCATCTTTCAGAAGCCTGATTAACATCTTGCTATGTCACTTTATTGTTTTCCGTCTTGCTCCCTTTAGTTAATTTTTGCATTCTTAACTCTGAGCTCAGTCTTTTCCACCTTTTGTTTGCTCCCTTTTGGGGTCTCCACAGTTAATCATTCAACTCAGTCTCACTCTCTCCAACTATCTAAGCTTAATGTTTGCACCTTAAAAAACAACAACAGTAAATGACTGACAAGTGACTTATTGGTGACAGATCATCAAACGTTCAATACACACCCCTGGTTTAGCAGTTAAGGGAAAACTTGATTGTCACATTACTCAGATCCTAAAGTAGTGGGACAATTTGAATATAGTTTTAGATGTTCTACAAAGGTTGCAGTGTGGATTAGGTATGCTCATGCTTTTTCAATGAAAAAAAGTTCGCCATATGTATAGAGATACTTTAGATCTTAAAATCTGATGTCATTTAAAAATTCAAACTTAAAACAGCAACTGACCTAAAGGCAACCTCAAGTTAGGTCTCACAAGTGCAGATGATCCCGGACGAGCCCCCAACTGAAGATAGAACAGACATGTTTCCCACATGCCCCAGGAAGCTGCTGTGTGCTTTTTGGTTGATTAAAATAAGGCATCCAGCTGTATTCTGGATAATTTAGAGAGGTTTAATTAAGCAGACTCTCAAGCCTGTTAAATCTGTTGCAATAATCAAAATAATAGACTAGTGCCAGCACAAGGAGTTAAGATAACTCATCTACATAGTAAGGAAACAACAAAACCACTTTCCACACTAAGAAGGACCAGCGTAAAGTCTCTTTTTCTGAAGCTAGCAGCCCTTTGGAAGGGCTTGGGGACAAGATCCATTAACGGCTGCTTATTGTTATCAATTTAAATTACAATTAAATGTTATTGTTTGACAGAAACAAGATTTAAAAATTAAACATGCCTAGCTTTTTTATTTTAAAAAGTGACTTTTGACTGTAGTTAAAAATATATTTTTTCCCTCTGGTTACAAGTTTCCAGATCACTCCATCCTCCCCCATAAGAAAACAGATTAAGGATAGTTTTGATAACCTAAAACACTATGAGATTTAAACCTGTCATGTGTGGTGGGATTACATCTCACCCTTTTTCACCCTGTCACTCTCTTTCTTTTTTCTCCTCGTGTTTAATGTGATTGGACAGCACAGGAGGCGGCTGCTGACTGGGGTACAGGTGTCCGCTGGGCAGAAAGGCTGACCCAATCATTCTCCTCTCCTTTAATCTCTTCTTTGAGCGAGCGGAGTTGTTGTGGCTCAGTGCTGAGCGGCTCTTTTAGTCCTGTTATTTGAACCAGTTTCTAGTCCTCTAAATGGATTGTCTGGAATGATTGTTGTATTAAAGACTGATGGTCTTGTAAGTCATTGTGGGATCCGTGTTTTGATAACAGAACTTTCATTTGCAGAGACCTCACAAGCCCCTGCAACACAAATCATTTTGTTAAAGTTCTTTGAAGGTCAGAGGAGAGGTTTGACCTTGCTCTGCTCACTAATTCTACTTGCACAATTTGGCCCAGTCACAGCTTTGTGGGAATTTTGGAAGTGACATTGATGCAAATTCTACCAACTTTATAGGCCCATATAGCAGGTTAGTTATTAGCTTTCTAGCTTAGCTAGTTTTAAACATTTTTTTGTATTTCCATTACTTGTCATCTAATGTCATTTAAGAGAGATTGTCAGTAATTGTTAGTATTTCTTCCATTTTCTAATAATTGCTTCAACAGTTGAGCTCTTTTCACCAAACTGTTTGCTTATTGTAGATTGGTTCAGGTGGTCTTGTTCAGCTGTTCAGTCCTGTCCTTGGTGTCCTTTGACAGCTCTTTGGTCTTGCTCATGATAGAGAAGTCTGCAGTCTGACTCTTAAACCCTTCCACTCTCCTTGGCTTGTTTACATTAAAAGTGGGGTCATCTGGGCCCCACAAGACAGTGCACTGAACTTTTTTTTTATCATTGATTTTTGAGTTTCACTAATGTCCATGGCAGACAGAAAATCCTATCCACCTTTGTCCACATTTGTCATGGAAAGAATCACACATCAATATGTGGTTGGAGTCATCTGGACCCCAAAGAGAGCGGAAGGGTGTAAATGGGTACCTTTTATACTGTTCAAACAGTTGCAATTATACAGTTAACACGTGGAGCATAGAAGAGTTTCTTAGCAAAGTAACAAGTCAGCAAGAAACAGAGTTCTTGTTTGTTTGTTGAAACTAAATACTTAATTTTTGTACCATAGTACAAATAAATTATTTGAAAATGAAACAATGTTGTTTCCTGTATTCTATTTTAACATTCTGTCTCCCCCAGCCTAAGTGTGTTGATGATGAACATTGTAGAACTCTCAACTTTTCCGGAGGATAACTTGCAGAATCATATTTTTATTCCTCACTTATATAGTTTTGCTTTTCTTTCGGCAAAACAATGCAACAGAGCTTGGTTTGAGTTCAATTTTGATGTGGTTTTGATAAGGTTAGGTATGTTGCTGTAAGGCAGCCAAAGCATTACAACAGAAAAGATCGGGGAGCCTTTAGTAAAACTACTGGGTCCCATATTTTTGTCTCCCAATAAAGCTATTAAATCAAGCAGGTAAATGTACTGTGGCCATGCTGCTTAACCTCCGAGTTGATTTCAAAGTCATTAATGAAAAAGAGTGCCAAATTAGGCTCTAAGCTGCTCTGTTGTGTTTCAGTTTTAGAGGGAAAATATCCACAGTCACCGTTCTCCAGAAAATGACTAAATGCATTTCAGATGATTCTCTCTGACCTTTGTTGGCTTGAGAGTCTGGTCACGTTGTAATTTCCCATTGTAACCACTGCCTTTAGGGTTCAAAACAAATAAAATACAGGCCCCAAAAGTACAAAAATAATAAATCGGCATACAGCAGGACTATTCAGAACAGAGTAGGGCTTATGGGTAAGCAACTCTTGATGGTCTAATTAGGGAAGGACATAAATTCATTTGCTAAATAATCTTTTTTCAAAAGATTATAATTGTTGTGATTATTTTTGTTTCCAAACACCTTACTCATATTTTTGTTTCACAAACTCTTTCCTTTTCTCTCCTCAGCGGGCGCCTGTTGGTTGGGACCTTCGTCGCTCTGTTCTTTAATCTTTCCACGTTGATGTCTGTCAGGAACAAACCCTTCGCATACGTTTCTGAAGGTACCGTCAGCCCCTCCCTACACCCAAACACGCCACAACATGGAATTCCTTCCTGTAGACATTCTTATTGAGCAGTAGGTGTAACGGATCACAAAACTCACAGTTTGGATCGTGTTACTATTTTAGGGTCCTGATTCGGATCATTTTTCAGATCAGAAAAAAAAAACAACAGGAAAAAAACAAGAAAATGAAAAGCCTAAAATTCTTTTTTTTCTTTTTTTTTATTTAAACGTATTTGAGAAAACATAAATAAACTACTTCAAACCACAAATATACACTCCCACATCTTTGAACATAAATAAAAATGTAAAAATGTGTAGTTTCTGATTACATCTGAACCCAGGCTCAGAGACGAGCACCGATGCTTTTATTTAGCTCTTCAAAATTAATAAACCTGATCTCAGTATACGCATCCTCCATGACGAGTTCGACAAAAGTTTTTGACGGAAGCTCCTCCCACACGAGCAGCAGGAGCTTCGGGGTAACAGACTTTTGGATAACTGTCAAGAAACAACTTTGACGCTTGTTAGAACAACGAAGTTGTACAGTACATGAATTTGACACCAATTGCATTCAGTGTGGAGAGATAATAGATTTTAAGGTACGCAAAGCAGCAGAGAGTCAGTAACGGCTGGATGGCTCAGTTGGCTGCTAGTAGGACTGGAGCATGGGAATCCAAGGTTTATTACCCATGGGGTGGGTTGAGCTTAATCCAGTGTAGTTCCAAATGTTACGGTCACAAATACAAATGCTACCACATGATGGGATGGTATCTGTTGAATCTTTAAGATTTCATGCCACCTGATTGTTTTGGTGATGAATGTAGTCTGCGGCAGTCAGGTTTGCAGAATGGCCAGCCTTTTATTTTTATTATTTTTTTTATACTTCCGGGCTACCAGCTGACTGGTGGCTTTTAATATGGATGGCCACCGTCCGGAGACATTTACACATCCTCCAGTCAGAACTCCTGCTGGCCCGCAATTCTGGCTGCCAGCGACCTGTTTCCGCCCAGCTGTCACCTGATTTTGTAATGGCGGCATGCCACTCTGTCACTGGACTGCGACAGAGCAGCCACTGACTGATATCAACTTTTAGAGAAAAAATGTCCTTTTGCCACAAAATTTTAATTTTTCCTTAAAATATCTGCAACCACCACGCAGCGTTTAAGAATACAACTGCCACCTTCCGATTACATATGCTGCCGCACAACCACCTTCTGATTTTGCTGTAAAACTTGCATGTAGGTCGCTGTGTGACGGGACTTTGGGATATGTGACTGTAGCCAAAGGCTATGTAGCCACAAAGGGGCCCAAGTTTGGGTCTTCCTATACCGGTCCCGAGCCCGGATCAAATACAAGGTTGTGTCAGGAAGAGCATCTGGCATAAAAAAAAAAAAAAAACATAAAGAAGATGACAAAGAAATTCTTTAAAATCTGGTTGTTTTTGTGTCTCATAGTTTGGCTATTCCTATGATGAATATTACAGGCCTCTCTCATCTTTTTAAGTGTGAGAACTTGCACAATTGTTGGCTGACTAAATAATTTTTTACCCCACTGAAGAGCTTCCTTCTCTCCTCTGTGAACAGCACCCTGATAAGTGAGGTCAGTCAGAAAGTCTGTTTTATTTTGTGCGTTCAGAGAAATCTCAACAACACTTAACATCTGACATTTTGGAAAAGGAGGGGACACACACACACTCCCTCTCCAACCAAGCGAGGCTGAAAGTGCATTATGCAACAATGTTCCAGGCAGTGGTGGTGTTAGAAACCACACCAATACACACAGTTGAGCTCCGTACGCTCCCTCCATGCGGATCATGAATAAATCACTTCCATTAAAAGTTTGTTTAAAATGACTCGGCCTGCTGGCAAAACAAACAAAGCACGCACTCACAAACACACATGCGCGCACACAGACTCAGATGCGGCGCTTAGCCTGAGGGTCATTCGCTGTCGTCAAACATTAAAGGTGGGACAGTGCAGTCAAGCAAGTGCGCTCATATTTTCCTCCTTTTTTTTTTTTTTTTTT